>NC_073692.1:410171753-410493415 GCF_029784155.1 Uranotaenia lowii
TCCGAATCCAGAAGAAGGAGGCTCCCATACAAAATTTATCAAAATTTGACACAATTTGAAAAACTTTCAGAAACAAAAGGAGGGGTCTCCCATACAAAATTAACAAAAATTCGACACAATTTGAACAATTTTCGGAAACTATTCAACCGATCATGTGTAGCTGTTTTCAAGACCGGGAATGGTTTCTATATAACTTTTTAACCTTTCCGAATCCAAAAGGAGGGGGCTTCCATACAAAATTAACAGAAGTTAGACGTAATTCGAAAATTTGAACAATTTTCGGAAACTATTGAAACGATTAACGTGAAATTTGGTGCCGTTTTCAAGACCCGGGAATGGTTTCAATAATCCTTTTAAACCTCTCCAAATCCGAAAGGAAGGGGCTGCCATACAAAATTAACAAAAATTTCATACAATCCGAGTAATTTTCGGAAATTACTGAAACGATCTACGTGAAATTTGGTGTGTATCCGTTTTCAAGACCGGGAATAATGCTTTCAAATCTCTCCGAATCCAAAAGGAGGGAGCTCCCATACAAAATTAACCAAAATTTGACACAATTCGAACAATTTTCAGGAACAAAACGAGACGGGGAGCCCCCCCCCCCCGTCAAAAATAAACAAACAACAAATCAAAAATAAATAAACAAAATTTACAAAATAAACAAAAATTTGACGGGAATGGTTTCTGTAAAACTTTTAAACCTTGCGAAATCCAAACTCTTCCATACAGAATTATCAATAATTGACAAAATTTTAACGATCCTCGGAGGATTTTCGCTAAAAATTGATAAACGTAAGCGTTTTGTCATAATCAGATGATTTATTGAAATGGCAAAAACACATATCTTAAAAAATAGTGTACATTTTAACAGATGTAAGAGAATTTAGAGCCTTATACCTTGACTTCAGAGCGTTCGTAAATTAAAAAAAAAACAGATTTTATCAAATTTTGCACAACTTAGATTGTGACCTCAATTGCCATTTTTGACTCAATTTACTCGAGTTTTCCATGGTCAAAATGACAAAATTAACAGAAATTGCAAGAAAGACGGAAATGGAAATATTGACAATATGACAAAAATTTCAAAAATTGAAAAAAAAATGGCGCACACGAATAAAATTTAAAAAAAAAGCAATTATTACAAAAATGACAATAATTACAAAAGTTATAAAGGATAAAAATCGAAAAACTTACGACAATGTTAAAAATGGCAAAACTGATAAAATGTTCTTTAATGACGAAAATCACAAAAATGACATAAATGCCAAAATTACGAAAATGTTAAAAATTACAAAACTGACATAAATAGCAATACAGATGTGATCAAAATCGAACGATTTTTTCTCATTTTTTTCACAACAAAAAATTGTTGCTATTATCATTAAACTAGGTTTTAGTCAATTTGTTGATCATTTTCAGTCACTTTTCAATTTTTCTTACCAAGTTTAAGATGCATTTAGCACTTTTCTCGTTTTGTTAATTTTTTTTTTTTTTTTTGTTATAATTTTCGCTATTGTTGTCATTCTCTATCATTTTTTTAAATTATTTTTCGTCATTTTTAGTTTTTTGTTTGTTTTTTTTTTTCAATTTCATGAAATTTTCATCATTTATGTCATTTTTGAGAACTTTATATTTTTTTCAATTTTTTTCGTTTTTGTTGTTGTATTTTATCATCATTTAAGAACGTGAAAGATTTCGTCTAAATTAAATTGGAAAAAAATTATTAAATAACAATAATTACAAAAATTAAGAAAATGGCAAAAATGGCAAAGATGGCAAAGATGGCAAAATTGAAAAAAATTACAAAAAATCGTCATTAAAAATAAATAAAAATTACTTAAATGATTAAAATTACAAAAATTACTTTAATGGATAAAATTAAAAAATTAACAGAATAGACAAAAATGGCAAAAAAAATATACCTACATGTTTGAAAAAAAAAATACAGGAATGTTGTTTAATTTTTAATTATTTCCGTCTATATTGACAATTGTCGATTTTAAATTTTTTTATGTTTTTTTTTAACTTTGATTGATTTTTGTCAAGTTTTCCAATTGTCAATTTTTACTTTTTATTACTATTTTTAAGATTTTTATTTTTTTTTTGCCAATTCGGGATACCATTCTAAACTGTGCCGTTTCAGCTTGGCTCAACTTGTTCTGTTTTTATTCCGTTCATCCAAACTGTGTAACTACTTCCACTCCGGGAGGTCCTCAGCAGTGGGTCTCCACACTGGAATTCTCCAGGATTGGCGGAGAAGAAGTCCGACACGGAGACAAAAAGTCAAATCTGTCAGCAATATATATTTCGCAAAAAGACCAAGCCATTTCTCGCTGCATAAATTATCGTTTCTTTTATTGCTCCTCTAAATTCAACCTGTCGGGTTGGGTTCTGGTTTGGAATAGTTTTAGGTTTTGTTTTTTGCTGCTGATTCTTCTCCGGTCGATTTCGTTTCTATTTTTCATTCCTCGACTCAAACCCGGGATTCTACAGAAGAACCTAAGAATGGCAGGTTAGTTTCCAGCTGCAGGCAGGGGTCCAAAAGCTCAGGGACTAAATTTGCAACGGTTTTGCAAATTGCGGGATTTGTTTTATGATTCTGGAAAAAGTTCCTCTAGAGTAGATGACCAGTATCTGGGTTGTGTCGCTTCCTGGTCTATAATTTAGCGACACCCCTAGAAGTCAGGTGTTCTGTGAATTTTGATACCAATCCGAGGTTCTTTGGAATAGGAAAGAGGATAAACGGAGGACTTCTGTTTGTTTTGTTGTTGTGTTTTTCAATTCCAACCACTTTTATGTAAAGAAGGCACCTCTTCTTCTCTATTTTATGGGTTGATTTTGACACCCTATTAGATGGCATTATTGTCAAATTTCTTTCTCTCTGAGAGGCCAAAAAGGTCGATTATGCAAAGTTGACACTTACTGGTCCAAAATGATTGGTGGTCGTTTTGTTTTGTTTTTTTGTTTGTTCTGTTCTGATGTAAATTAAAACATCCAGTTATTTGCATAAAGTTTCAACTTGATTATTCTAAGCAGATGTTATCTGGGTTTAGCAAACAGTGTTGAAAAATGGAAGTTTTTTTTTTCTCACGAAGATCTCCGGACATGATGACTCAAGCTCAGTAAACTTTTTATGATATGTTGTCCAATCTAGAAGTTCAATTACCGTTTGCTCAATCCAGCTCATAAATCCACATAATTATGAAACCCCACATGACAAAATTGAAAGCAAATCCAAACCACAGAACCGAGCCGATAAACTTTGCATCCATTTGGAAAGTGTACTTAAAATATTCATTAGCCTGACTGAGTTCAATTTCGAAGATCAGAAGTCTCGACTCCGGCAACTATTCATCGGAATCTAAGTATGACTTAACCCCTCTTGGCATAAAATCTGCAATTAAGAAGAGAAAAAAAACCCATCACCGAACTGCTGCTCGCTGAAACCTCCCAAAAAATCGAGCAGCGAGAAACATGGAGACCAGAATTGAAACCGTGCAGAGCACAGCATAGCATAAATTTATGACTTGCCATCGTTTAGTTATGATTTCGAAAATTAGCAATGACCAGTCATAGCGTCTGGTTGTTGGGTTAATATCTGAAATTTGTAAGTATAGAGAGAGAGGAAAAGGGGCAGCAAAAGTGCATATGGTTTAGAGTGCAGTCGTCGGGAAAGTCGTCAATGTTAAAGACTGGAAAGATATGTTGAATGTTGAAAAAGGTTTGCTCCATCCCTCAAATGACTCTCAAATGTAATGTGTGGTTGTTCGGTTGTATGGTTTCTCTCTGTTAGGGTTTTGGAAGTTATCCAATAAAAGTCGGTGCCTCGTAAAACGGAAAATTAAATGTTATTATTCCGGGGCGAGAGAGAGGGAGATAATTAAACCGTCGTCGGGTGTAGGACCGATTAATTGCTTTCAAATATGAAAATCTTAACCACGGTTTGGAATTGCATAACTCACAACATAACTCGTAAATTATGTTGATTGAGGAACGAAAAATTTTTGAGCATTTTGAGAACTATGAGGTTATTTAAATAATTTGCTTAAAACATTTTTAGAAGAATTAATTTAGAATGAAATTCTGGACGCAAATTAATATAAGCTGAAATTATTATAGTCAACAATTATTTAGAGGATTTAACCTTGTGTGTGTTTTTTTGATTAACTACACAATAAAAATAAATTGAGTTATATGCAAGGTTGCAAAATCACAAAAAGTCTATATTTTCACAGAATTTCGTGCAAATTTTTATCACAGAATCTGTATCTCAGAACATAGAATTTTGGAAATATTCACTGATTTCACAGTTTTTTTTTTAAATTTTGTACGTATTTTCAAAATTATAAATTTTATTTCAATATAAATTTTGGATTTCTTATTTTCTTTTGAAAACGCATGCTAAGATTGGAAATATTCATTGATTTTTCTCGAGTGAAATATGAAATAGACTTATTTCTTCATGACTTTTCAAAGAAGTTTATGCTGTCTCCATGACAGAAAACCACCACATTATTTCTGGGTAAAATTACAGAATTTTCACAAAATCACAGTTTTTTTCAGCGTTTGGAAGTTTTAAATATATTCAGTTTTGAGCAAAATCAACCATTGATAACTGGCGAACCGGAATGAAAGACAAAATCTAATATTGCACCCCTAGTTCAATCAATTCAGATTTTTTTAAATGAGTAATCCAACGCAGGTTTCAGAGGTGGAATAGAGTTATCCTTATTCATGTTTGTTGAGTAGTCTCGCTTAACCGTGTGATGATGGAAACATTTGTACTGTCATTATCATCACCATTCTATTGTTCTCTGCAATCATCAGTTGTGAATTGGCGCAAAGAGAACAGACCCAAAACAAACTGTTCTGGTTCTACGACGGCGGTCGACTATTGTCTCCGGAGAATCCAAAGCCAGGAGAAACCGTAAGTCTCAACAAGATTTTTCTTAGATATTCTTGTTTTAGAGATATAACTCTTTAAAAATTATTCTGCATTTGTTTCAGAAAATCTTATCGATAAAAAACGCTAGAATGACAGATTAAAAAGTTTTGAATACTTTCTATCAAAATAGTTATTTATTCAACAACTTTGTTGAAGACTGCAACACAATTAGTTTTATGCTTATAAAAATATCTAAAATTAGTTTTGGTTTGAAACTTCTTCAAACCATTGAATGATCGAGTTGTTGTTTTCTTCACTTAACTCAAAACTACATTCTGTCTTCGATAGAAATTATCATAGAGAATACACCTTTATTCCCGAGCAGGGGTGTCAGGTGTCCTGATTTTTCAAGATTTGTTCTGATTTTTGAGAGGCCGTTCTGATTTTTCAAAATCGCTTGAATTGTCCTGATTTTCTTAAAATTACCCTTAAAATGTCTTGATTTAAAAAAAAAATAACTAAATTATTACTAAATTTATTGTTAAATGATGAGAACATCAAACAAATCTTTAATATAACAGTTTATCCTTTTTAACCGATGATGATCTTTGATTCAGATGATATTTAAAATGTGTTTTTCGATAGTCTTCAGCACCTGCATTTCGCCTTCAGTTATGCAATCCAAGCAGAGCTGCATGTTACTTCCATCAATTTCGTGGTGTCCTGAAAAATCCTGATTTTTTCGTCGCGGTGTCCTGATTTTTTAAATAACCAACTGGCACCCCTGACCGAGCTCTTGTTGCTACAGTGTTGCCAGATAATTTTAAGGCTAGTTCTAGATCATTTTTATTGTTAATTTTATTTTATTTTTTCGAAATTTAACATTTTTGGCATAACTTTTTGTTGAAGAACATTGTTATTAAAATTATTGAATTTATCATTTTTTTTTTAGGAATCTTAGCACATCTGAGCTCAAAAATATAAAATGTGATGTTTCCAAAAAATATTAGCGAAAACCTAACTCCTAATTTTGTTCGCAAATCTTCAAAGTATTAAAGTATTTTTGAAGCCCCTGATCGATTTTTTTACCGAAATAATGCGTTTGATAGTGGAGAGTTTCCTCTATTATGTGACAAATTTTGAGAAATGTAAATTGGCGTCATCTAACATCATAGTACTTTGAAATATACAAGGTAGGCCATTCCGCTCTCTTTCAACCTATTGGTAAGAGGCCCCGAAAAATAGTTATGGAAAAAACTGGCAAATGTATGGAATTAGTCAAAAAATCATATTTTTCTTAAAAGTGACAGGAAATAAAATTATGATAAAAATATGCACTTATGCATTTTAATGCAACGAACAATATTTGGCTTTTCAACACCGCTAAATGAAATATGCAAAGAGCTTTTTCTCGATTTAAAACTAAAATTTGATGATATTTTTACCTTGTGTGGCCTTTTTCCTTCTAGATTTGGATGAAAATTCAAACAAATTGACTTTCCGTCACAGAAATACGAAGTATTTTAGATCATTTATCAAATGTTTAGCATAGATAGAAGAAAATATTACTTTGCTTGCTCTCAAAAAAAGAGGGACAACGATGAAAATTACTTTTGAATGCTCGTTACTCATGATTCAGATCAGAAAATCCAATGCAAAAATAGTTTCCGATGAGCCTAAAGAATCAATCTTTAATCTGAAGCCCTTTTCAAAAGAATCGAATGCCTATCGACGGAGAAATAAATAATTTTGATTGCTATTCCATATAAAACTGACAAATTTTCATATCTATTTTTGTTGGTATGCAAGCATGCCGTGTACATACACGGAGCTTTAGAGTGAGGTTAAGCGCAATGGCCTACCTGTTATTTTCCATGCACAATGATCTAACATAAGGTTGCTAGATTTTTTGTGCACGTATCCAGGCTGAAAAAACCCGGGCTACTTTTTCTAAAAACCTGGTAAAGAGCGGGTAAATTCTTAATCGTTTGAAAATGTTCAATCGATTGGAAATATATAAGGCGTTTGGAGTCGAAGGGGTATAAGTGCAAAAATAATAAATTTAAAGTTTATAAAGGTATGAATGGCACAGAGTGGTAAATAGCCGAAAAAAAAATAAAGCTAATAACGCCAGACGATTTTCGATATCTTTTTCTTTATCAGCTGTGAATTTAAGTTTTTAGAATTCTATTCACACTTTTTTTGAGCGAATCATGTTTTCAAAAACTATATGGAAAACTTTGAATCATGTTTTTTCGTTAACAGCTTCTAGAACTTTTTGCTCATTTTTCTCTGAGGGCTTCATATCGAATTATGAAAATTATTATGTTTTCGCTTAAACTATCATAAGTAGATTTGAACAAAATTTAGAAAAAAAACTGTTATTGTGAAAATTTAAGTGGAAAAGTCTGTAGTAGGTAAGAATTTTAAATATTTGTATCCCTGTGGATAAGAGAAATCCTTATTCCGAGCAAAACGCATAATTTAAAACCATTAAAAAAAAACTTGATGCAATCTTTTGATTAACACGAATGTTCAACAGCAAATTTTTTTCAATAACCATTTTTGAAAACACGCATTATAAAAAATGAGTACATTCGAAAAAAAAACACTTTGTTTTCTCAATAACTTTTAAATCATGAATTGATGAAATTTTCAGTGAAGCTACGTCCCAGCAAACATGAATTCGTAACAGAAATGACAACTTGAGTCGTTAACAATGGTGCTGCGAATCGCAATTCCAACTGCGTAGTTAAAAGATCGTATAAAATGTCGTCTGAAGTCGTCGTCGTCAGTTTAAATCGGATATGATAGAAAGTCCGCCATGTTTGTAAATTTTGAAATAATTTTGCTCCCGCGCGAGAAAATCATCGTCATGTTCTCTCTGCAACCAGCAGTGCATCCAGATGGCTGAAAATCAGATGAGAATTGAGAAATATTGACCAATGAGGGAAATGGAAAATATTGTCGCTGGCAACGATTTGAAGGCTATGAGAGCAAAATCTTGCGCTCTCTTGCATTCTTCCAAAAGAAACGAATAAGGAGTCAGAAAAAGCCTAATTTGTGTAGTTTTTGTCGCTTTAAAAAGAAATGAAATTTGTATGTATATTTCCTCCAATTTGGTAAGTAAATGCTGTTTTTCAACTTTCATAAGATCATTCTATAATGTAATCAAAACAGCATAAGAATATAGCTAAATTTTTGCTGGGGTAGTTATTCAATGTATACGTGTACAAAATTTGGTGACAATCTGTCAAGTGATTTTCTAGAAAGCGTCCAATATAGAAGCTTCTTGAGAATTTTTTAGGCAGGGTCGAGAAAAATCCTGGAAAGTCCCAGTGGGAGACCCAAAAACAGCTGGAAATCAACTTTTCAACCAAAATATGGTAATTCGTTCAAGGAATTCTAAAGTTTTGATAAAAGTGAAGAGGATTAATTCCATAAAGTTAAGGAATGTGAGAGGTTTTATCAAGCGCGATCAAATAATTCCAATAGCGGAAGTGAGAATAAATATATATTTTTCGGACAGGTTTGTCTAGCTGACAAATAAACAGGCCTGACTTCATTTCTACAAGGTGAAAAAGCTGATAAAATATACAAAATACGGTGGTTAAATCGTGCACAAATTTGTTGGATCGTTGGCGTTTAGATATTTTACAAAATTTCGTAAAGGGGAACAAAATGAACTTTTCAGCGGACCTATTTTTGTTGACAAGTCTCGCCTGGATGTTATGGAGATAAACAAAGGTAAATGTTAAAATTTGATGTCTAGTTCTTGAGGAGGGAGATGATCTGTGAATGCTGCAAATTAATCAGTGTTTAATAGTTATATATCTAAAGATTACTGCCTCCAAATGCGACAATTTTCCCTTCAAAGCACTTCAATAGGTCTAACAAAGTTGGTACTCTGTTTTGTTAGACTCAAATTAACAGGTTCAAAGCTTTTATTGTAATTCAAATGTTTTTTTTCTTTATTTGGTTATGACCGAAGAAGTTTATAAAAACTGTTGACGGTTCCTAGACAGTGTTACAGTTCAAGGGATGTGTGTGTACTTATGTAATATATACTTAAATTTAAATGTTATTATTTTACTGAATCAGTTGTTACAATAAAAATTTAAAAAAAACAGTGCATTAAAGTGCTAATGAAGTCTTCCTCAAGAATATCAATTTCGGCTTCTCTTTTGCAATCTTAGCAGAACTGCATACTTTTTTCTGCCTACCCAATGGTGTACGTAGTACAAATACTTATTATTTTTCGATACTGGTTTTTTACGAAACTATCTGGGATCTGCGTCCTAGTTTTTGATAAGCTGAAGTATTGCATTGACAATGTTACCAGAATTCGAAGCATTTAAAACAAACCAGATCAAAGTTCAATGTGAGCAAAAAATAGAGATTCGATACATTCTACAAGCAAGAACTCGAAAAAACCTTAAGAAACTTTATCGGTTTTAAATTCGTTTGTCTGTATTAAACATGCACGAGAGGAAAAAATCCTTCAATCTTAAATTAACTTTAAGGTTGTTGAAATCCCCTGTTTGAGTTTTTTTTTTGTAAGACTTCCCGAGTTGAAAATGGTTGAATTCTAACCAATCTAATATTATTCCTTTATATTTATATTATATATTGGGAAAAAAAATCAACAAAATCAATGAAAAACATCGCATTTCTGCTAAAGTCATTCGTTGGTGCGACACAATTTAAAAAAGCAGTGTTTTTTACTGAATTTCTTGACATTGTTATTTGGCGAGAACATTTCAAATAACTGATGAATTCTTTAAAATTTGTATTTATCATGAAAAACCATTAAAAATCGTTATAATGATAATGAAACTTTTTTTTTTTCAAGATATGTGTTCGCACATTTTTTTTCTCTAGCTGAAAGGTGATTTTGTATTGAAATTCGCATATAAATTTCCAATGTGTTTAGCTTTTGAGCTGAAACTCACGCCTTTGCAACTTTTGCATTATCTGCATAGCCAATTTCCCTCAGAAGCACCAGCATCACAGAATGAACGAACATCAATGAGGTCGACCACCCCTCTATCTATCTAAACCACTCAAACAAATAAGCCTCGCAGACTCCGGGATGAGTACCATTGACCTTAGAGGCTGACTGGATCCATTTTTCATCGCCAACACGAACGAACGAAAAACTTGGGACACCTCGCTCGTCGGGCGGCGGCGTCTGTCTGCTGCTGCATCATCATCTAGTCGAGTCCTCATCTTCTTTGTTGCTGATGCTCTGATGACGTTCATCGAACCTGTTCCCTAGGATTTTTGTCTAGGCCGGGGAACCGTCAGTCGTCTACTGCAGTCTTTTACTTCATAATTGCACAACCCGCAACACAAAACAGACCAAAGGGGGAAACCGGGTTGAAAAAGCCCATATCTCAGAATTTACCTTGCGGGCCCCGATTTTCTGCAGTCTGTATTTAGTACTTATGTTGGTGCTGCTCGTCGATCCCATTCCATGCCTAATGTGGCCCTCTTCTCATGAGGTAGTTTCTCATTTTCTCATCTCGCCGGTCGTCGCCATCAACGCCATCAGTCAAACACATCGTTAGTTGAGTTGGGAGCCAACGCTAACTTCAACGGTCCAACCAACAACGGGAGAAAGATGGATTTCATTCTACTACCTCTGCAGTTTTTATTTTAGCATCAGTCGATTTTTAGTTTATTTTTCTATGCTAGTTCTAGTTCATTGTAACCTGTTGAAGAACTTTAGAAATTTCAGAGCTCCGGGGGAAGCTGAACACTTAAATGGAAGACCGTTTATTGAAGTGAGTTTCTAAAAATAATTCATTTGCATTTCATACCCTTCCGGGAATTGATGATCAATAGGTGAAATTGATGATCAATGTTAGACATTATTCTGTCTATGGGGATACAAGACTCTTGCTTCCGAATCACCTCAATCAAAAGTTCATCTATTGAAATTTCAAAATCGTTACCTCAACCACGTTGCACATTCTTGCTCCGATATCAGTAATTATCGTATCGAAAACTAAATTGTGTTTCAGTTTTGCCCCTTACGATATGTTAGAGAACACGGAATACTTCAATTTTAACTCATTCTCACAATTAAAAGGGTTGTTTGGATCAAAAAGTGGTCGCCGTATTTCTAATGCGACGAAAACTACACCAATTAGACGCTTTACGACACAATATTCGTATCAACCGGAGAAAGGCAAGAGAGGGTAAAATTTTGTTATCATAGCCTTCAAATCGTTGCCAGCGACCATAGTACATGGAAAAGGCTATTGCGCTTAACCTCTTTAGGAAGCTCCGTATATGTACACAGCATGCTTGCATACTAAAAAAAAGTTATAAAAATTTGGCGGTTTTATATAGAGCGGCAATTTATTTCTCCATAGATAGCCATTCGCAGGGTTGCTAGCGAACCGGGAAACCGGGAATACCGGGAATATCTTTGAAATTGCATCACGTCATCAGGAAACCGTGAAAAACCTAAATTCTGATGAATTTCAGAACATCATCGATGAAAATTGTCATGTTTGAAAAATTTTCCCGGAATTGAAAAGAAATTTTAAAATTGATTCCCAAATGTAAGAGTAGTTTTGTTGTGTTTTTCGTGTAAATTGGCCAGAGTGACGAAGCCTTATATTGCAAAAGTTTTGTTCTTCATCCTTCCTACGTAAAACTTTTGCTTAAAGTTTCCTAAGCTGGAAATTCTGTCTTATATAAAAATTGTGTTCCGTCGAAATAACATCTTTCATTCAAGCGATGTATGTTATTATTAACCAATAATTAATAACTAATATTAATAGAGGAGAGCGGGATATCATGAGCCACTTTTTTGCTTTGCTGCATAACTTCTTTATTTAATAGATAATAAGAAAAAAATAAATTAAAAGGTTTACTACTACATTGGTCATTTTTTTTTAATTTTTGAAATACATTACTTTCCTGATTTCTGACTGTTTTAAAAACAGTAATTTTTGTTGGATTTTGAAAAACTGTTGGGGAAACGTTGGCCACCAAAGTTTATGGTTTGACCCAAAACTGAAATTTATGATTCATTTCGTTATTTTAAAGCAATTACAGATAAGGAAATAAAAAAGAGAGTTGTGTGTGATCGAATAGTTCCTAATTCCTCGCGAACGTTTCGGCGAAATTCCTTGTAAAACGTATTTTATGTTTCGAATGTGTAGAAAAACACCAAAATATAGGTGGCCCAAGATACCGCAATGATTTGCAAATTGGTTGCGTTTGTGTGATTTATTGATGTTTCATCAAAAATTCCTTTTCTACGTGAAAGATCATGACAAAACTAAGATCATAAGCGTATGAGCATATTTTTGTTATGTACTTTAGGTCTCCCATGCATGCAATTTTCGGGTGCTTTTTTATTATGTAAGTACATTTTTCTAGGCTAGTTAAATGAAAAAAGCATATGATACGTACATAACTCAACAACATATAGAAAAACATGCTTACACAAAGCGACTACTATGGCAGTTGGATTGAGATTTTTATCTCAACACACAGCTGAGATATTTGGAGTGGCCCACGTTTCCCCATGATAAAAACCGGGAAATTTATCATTTTCACCGAGAAAAAAACCGGGAAAAACTTTGGAATTTCAAATCGAAAAATTGCTAGCAACCCTGCATTCGACTTTTTTTTAAAGGGTTTTCAGATTTAAGATTGATTCTTCAGGCTCATCATCATTCTTTTTTGCTTTGGATTTTCGGATCTGAATTATAAATAATGAGCATTTAATAGAATTTTTCATCGCCGTCCCTCTTTGTTGAGAGCAAGCAATGTAATTTTTTGTTCTGTCTATATTAAAAATTTGATAAATAATTCAAGAAAGTTCATATTTTTTCATTATTCAAATCGCATTTTTCCTAATAATGAAAAAATATGAACAACACACAAGGCAAAAATGCATTCAAATGCATTAGTGCATATTTTTCTCACAATTTTAATGCTTACCAATTTTTAGAAAAATGTGATTTTCTGATAAATTTTATACATTGGCCAGTTTTTTCCATAACTATTTTTCAGAGCCGTTAAAAGAGTTTGGAATAGCCTACCTTGCATATTTCAAAGTACTTTGGCCAGCTACAATATTTTCTAGTTCTCTCATTGGTCAATTCATATATGATTTTTGACATCTGGATGCACTGCTGGTTGCAAAGAGAACATGGCCATGATTTTCTCATTAGAAACCCGCGCAGGAGCGAAATCATTTTAAAATATACAAAGAAATGCGTCTGTCATATCCTATTTAAACTGACTTCAGACGACATTTTATACGATCTTTTCACTATCCAGTTGGGATTGCAATTCGCAACACCATTGTAAACGACTTCAGATATCATTTCTGATAAGATTTAATGTTTGCTGAGCAAACTGCAAGCTCGTAGAAATAGCAATATCGCTATAAATAAGCTTGCCAGATTGCCCGGTTTTATCCGGGTTTGCCCGGATATTTGATGCAAAATTTCGAGAAAGTCCGGCCCGGCCCGGTTGCCCGGATATCGTGAAATAAGTCCGGATATTGCCCGGATTTTTCCACAATTTTCACAAAGAAACCAAAAAAAACAAGGTTTTTGAGTAAGTTTCAGCAAAATCGATTATCGGTATGGAAATTTTCAACGGTTGTTTCAAATAATTTCGCTGATTTACTTTTATAAACCTTTAAATATTTAAGTTCTCCAAAAAGTTGTTGGAAGTCCGGAATTACATTAATAAAATATCAATTTCGATTTTTTTGAATTTTTTTTTTGCTTTTATATATAATAACACCTAAATTTTGCCCGGTTTTTGCCAGGTTTTTGGATTTGAAAAATTGAAATCCATGCCCGGATTTTGCCAGGTTTTTTTGAAAAAATGCCCGGAATTGCTAGGCCCGGATGGGAGTGGAAAAAATTCTGGCAACCTTAGCTATAAATCAACCGTCACCAAAATAATCAAAGTGTTCGGGAAACGTTTATCGACAACTAGGAAGCCTAGTTTTGGGGGAATTCATAATCCGGAAGCCGTAGTGACGAACAGAAGAGTGGCTAGCACTTTCAAGCAAACCTCCTATCTCTCCGTTCGAAAAGTCCTCAATAAGTTTGGGAATATTGTCTTCAACCATGCATTAAGCTAAAAAAACGATCCGCCCTATCGACTTATAAAAAGGTAGCCAGGCTTATTCTGCGACGCGAGTGACGTGACTCACGAAATTTCACTTCTTCTTCCTGACTCCAGAAAATCATTCAGAAAAGATATTTGTGTATCGATGAGCTCTGAAGACCAATAAAATAAAATTTTTAGGATAGAGAGGCTGTTTAAGCCAGCAAAACGATATGAAATTTCGTAAGTCACGTCACTCGCGTCGCAGAATAAGCCTCAGTGACTACAAATCTTAACGATAAGCAAAATCCTACGGCAAAAATAACATCTCGAACGCTGTATACGACATTGGTGAAAAAGTTTGATTGCGTGATAATGGACGACGAAAGCTACGCCAAGGCAGAGTTTAGACAGCTTCCTGGACGAGAGTATTAAACAGCAAAAGGAAGGGGAAAAGTGGCGGACATTTTCAAGTTTGCCATGAAATATCGCGTAGTATGACTTAAAAAGGGACATTTTCGTTGCAACCAGGAAATTTTTCTGAAAGGGTGTTTTTTAAAGCTTTTGCTACCTTTCCTGAAGAAACATGACTTGTCTGTGTTGTTTTGGCCGGATTTTGCATCCTACCATTATGAAAAAAGGCCATGGGGTGGTATGCCGCTAACAACATCCAAGTTGTGTCCATGGATAAGAACTCTCCCAACACACCAAAACTTCGCCCAATCGAAAAAATATTGAGCGATAGTTAAGCAAGACCTTGCGAAGACCCAAAAAACTGTTAGCAGCGAGAAGCAGTTCAAAGCAAACTGGCGTTCCACGGCGAAAAATAAATCTGATGGCAGGCTTCAAACGAAAGGCTCGCCAATTTGGACTATGGTGACCGGAATCTCAACTGAGAATTTTTCCATCTTTTATACACATAGAACTTCAAAACGAAAGATACTTTGTTTTTTTTTAAATAAATAAACAAATAATTGATTTACACGCAATTTTGTTTGGTCACTTTTTGATCCGAACACCCTTTAGAAAAAAAAGTTAACAGGGTAATTTTTTCGTTTTGAAGTCTTTTCCTAATTCTTCGGAAAACCGAGAATTCGATAAAATTAATTTATCAATTCTCCATGACTTATTATTAAAAACTGGTCATTTTTTCATTTCCACACGCCATCAACAAAACTAGAAGTGATAGACAATATCTGGCAAAACAAAAGATTCGAATTAAGGACGCCAAAATCTTTCAAAATGAGTTATTGAATCATATAAAAACTTTTTTTCACGCGGAACGCAATGATTTGTTACCCTCAACCATTCTTGGTGGATAGTACCGATTATTCAATTTTTAGCTTATAAAAAAAACAGATAAAATAACACTTCCAAGACACATGCCAAAGAAAGTGGGCACACGCTTGACGCAAGATTTCTTTCTCACATCGAACTCACTCATCATCCAATCACAATTTGTAATAATCATCGAATCTATCGGACCACGGTGATTTTTTATTTTGGTAGATTTGTCCGGAAAGGGTCGTCGTCTTCTGATTGACTGTCAATTGTCATCGGAAAAAATAATGAGTACAAATCCTACTGCTTCATGATCGAAACAGTTGAACATATTTTGAGTATGGTTAGGCAATAAATTTAATCAAATTTGGAGACCACCCTATGAGCCATTTTTTTATTCTTATCATTTCCTTAAAATGAACTTTTTTCCCTCACGCTAACCAACTGGATCAATTGGTTAGTCATTTTCCTGGTCATTGGACCTGCCACAGATTGGTCTCAAACAGCAACACGCCCAAACGCTTCTGGGTGGCCACCGACCAACACCAAAGAAATTCTACTTTCCTGGCTCATTGAAGCCCTCGAGGCGTTACGCTTTCCAAATTGAGTCGAGATCTTAGCGGCGGCGCGGCAGCTAATTTTCCGCATTTCTCCCGACAGTTTCTCGGCACGGAAACGACACGTCTTGGGGGAACCAAGACAACTTTTTCATTTCTTTTATCTTGAATGGAATGGAAAAGCGCACCTAAAACAGGCAAAGAATTGGATTAATATACCTACCCTTTTTCCTTGGGCTTGGGTGGTGTTTTTTCGTTAATCTTGGTGGGTCTTTATTAAGTGTAGGACGCTCGAAAAGAAAGTGACCACGGATGGCGACGCCCTTCGATTTAGTTTGTCCGGTGCAAAAGCCCTCGATCGCCTCAAGGGGTTCCAAGCACAATTACCTCCTTCTAGCTGCCAATAACGCTCTTGCGGTGGCATTTGATTGATTTGTGATTGAATAGTTGCTTTCACACCTAGTCCAAATTACTCTGTTGAGTATCGATTGAAAGAACGCGCACTAAAGAGCCCAGCTACAATGGTGGTGATTGATGTTTTCGACGCGATAATTTGCGATAAATTCAATTTGTGAATTGAAGAAAGTGAAATGGTTTTGTTTAGACGTTTGTCGATTAGTTTGGAAATTTTCAATTGCTGTGACCAGAATCGGATGCAGTTGAAATTTAATCAGGGTGCTGTCCGATTGGTGCAGAAATTTTCACCTCAAAGCCGAAAAAGTTAAAAAAGTAAAACTCGTAATATTTTAAGAACATTCATTAATTTCAAACAAAACAAACAGAAAAAAACAAATTTACTGTTTTCTCATCCAAAAAAACAATTTAATGCCATTTGAAACATGTTATTCAATCATCACCTCAAAAGGCGAATACAACTTTTCTGCAATTCAATAATTGCGATGACAATTGATATGACAAAAAATCAAAGGTAGGGTAGGTAGTTAACCAATTTCAAACTTTGAACTTTGATTTAGGATACAAATCAAACGGTGACGCTGAAAAGATTTGACGATTATGATAAACTAACTGTGCGGGGCGAGATGATGAATAAGTATTATGTGTGAGAAAAATAAACTTTCTTGCATCATCATTGCCCTGTGTCGTGATTAGTCACTTTCTTTCATATGTTTCTTTTTCGTTGTGGAAAGACGTTTCTGCCTTCCTCGCCGATTAAAAGTTTGACAAATTCGGCACACCTTTCCAATATTTTTGTCATTCGTAGATTTTAATGTTGTTGTGTTTGTCTTTTGTTGTCATTCTTCTCTATTTGATCGATTTTCTCATTTTTGTCTTTATTTTTTTATAAATTTTTTTATTGTTAATGTCGATCTTTTTTGCCATCTTTTGCCATCTCTATAACATATTAGAGATTTAGCCGACTGGGCTATTTTAAAATTTTTGCCATCATTATTATTTGAATTATTTCTGTATTTTGATTATGTCACTGTTGAAATTTTCTATATTTTTTGTTTAATTTGTCATTTCAGTAATTTTTGTTATTCATGTTTATTTTGTCACGTTTGTCATTCTTGGCATTTTGTCATTTTTGTTATTTCTGTAATTTTTTGAATTTTGTCATTTTTGTCTCTTGACATTTTTGTCATCTTGTCATTTTTGTTTTTTTTTTTTACATTTCTGTCATTTTTGTAAATTTTGTTTTTTTCTGTCGTTTGTGCACTTTTTTTTAATTTCAATTTTTGTAATTTTGTCATTTAAGTCATTTTGTGTCATTTTTATATTTTCTGCCGTTTCTGTCATTTTTTGAAAATTTTTGTGATTTTGTCATTTCTGACATTTTTGTCACTTTTGTCATTTCTATAAGTTTTGTGAATTTTTGGTTATTTCTGTTTTTAGTGTCATATTGGTCAATTTTTAAAATTTTCGATTTTTGTCATTTCGTCATTTTTTTTTTTTCATTTTTGTCATTTTTGTAATTTTTGTTAATTTTGTTTTTTTTGGTTTTTCTGTCGTATCGGCCTTTTTTTTAAGTTTAATTTTTTTCATTTTGTCCTGAATATCATTTAAGTCATTTTTGTTTTTTCTGTCGTTTCTGTTATTTATTTTTTTTTACATTTTTATTTTGTTATTTTGTCGTTCTGTCGTTTTGTCAATTTTATTTTTATTTTTGTCACTTTACTCATTTCTGTAATTTTTGCCATTTTTGCTTTTTTCTTCAGTTGGTTTTTTGTTTTTTTTTCATTTTTTTTTTTTTTTCATATTAGACATTTTTGTCACTTTTGTCATTTCGATAATTTTCGTAGTTTTTGTTTTTTTTTCTGTCGTATTTGTAATTATTTTCCATTTTTGTCATTTAAGTCATTGTTGTTATTTTTGTCAATTTCGTTTTTTCTGTCGTTTCTGTCATTTTTTTTTCTAATTTCATTTTGTCGTTTTATCGTTTTGTCATTTTTGATATTTTAATTGTTTTGTATTTTTTTTCCATTTCAATTTTTGTCATTTCTTGTCGTTTTGCCATTTTGTCTTTTTTGACATTTTTATCTTTTTTTTTTCTTTTTTTCATTTTTTTTTTACTTTTCTCAGTTCTGTAATTTTTACCATTTTTGCTTTTTTCTGTTGTTTCTGTCATTGTTTTTTTTTCATGTTTGACATTTCTGTCATGTTTTTTTGATTTGTAGTTTTTGTATTTTCTGTTGCTTTTGTCATTATTTTTAAATTTTTTTTATTTTGCCATTTATGTCATTGTTGTAATTTTTGTCATTTTCGTTTTTTTTCTGTTTTTTTTTCGGTCGTTTCGGTCATTTTTTTTATTTTTTTTATTCATTTTTGTCATTTTTATCGTTTTGTGATTTTTTTTAAATTTCAATTTTTGTCATTTCTGTCATTTTTGTTTTTTTCTGTCGCTTCTGTAATTTTTTTTTAATTTTTGTTATTTTTGACATAATTGTCATTTTTGTCACTTTTGCCATTCTTATAATTTTAGAAAATTTTGCAATTTTTTTTTCTGTCGTTTTGTATTTTTTTTTTTTTGTCATTTTTGTCTTTTCTGTAATTTTGTCATTTATGTCAATTTTTTCATTTAAATTATTTTCGTAATTTTTGTCAATTTTTTCTTTGTTTTTTCTGTTGTTGCTGTCACTTTTTTTATTTCTTTTTTCATTTTTTCGTTGTGTCGTATTTTCATTTTTGACAATTTTGTCATTTCTGGTATTTTTTTTTTATTTCTGTCACGTTTGTCATTTCTGTTATTGTAATTTTTGTCATTTTTGTTTTTTCTGTCGTTTTTGTCATTTTTTTTTAATTTTTTTCATTTTTGTCCCTTTTGTCATTTTTGCCATTTCTTTTATTTTTGTAATTTCGTTTTTTTCTGCCGTTTCTGCGATTAAAAAAAGTAAGTGATATAATAGGTTAATGTTATCGACCGTTATGTTTAATTTTTGGCTATTTTTTCGGTCTTGGATTTCAAGCAAACAACTTTCTTTTTGAAATGCCCGACGTTTCGACCATTTTTGGTGGTCTTCCTCAAGGGTATTGTCTAACAACCGTTTGACAATAACAACCGTTAGACAATACCCTTGAGAAAAACCACCAAAAATGGTCGAAACGTCGGGCATTTCAAAAAAAAAATTGTTTGCTTGAAATCCAAGACCGAAAAAATAGCCAAAAATTAAACATTAAGTGAAATAATTTTGTTTGTTAATGTCATTCTGGTAATTTTGACCGTTTTTTTTTGTTATTTCTCGTGTTTCTTTAGTTTTTGCCATTTTTATCAGTTTTTTTTAAATTATTTTAGTTATTACTTGGTGTGTTTTGCAACACCATCCAAAAATATTTAAAACTTGTAATAAAAATTACCTAACATAAAAAAGTTTTTGAAATGAAAGCTGAGCTTCAGTTTGAATGTTTGAATTTTCATGTCATGTCATGCTGAAATGTTGCATAGGTCAGTCTTTTTGACCAATCTACAAAATGTATAAGGTATGTAGATGTAATCAAGTTTTTTCGCCTTTTTTTTACATTTCTTATAATCGCAATGTGTGCCATTTATGTAATTTCTGACATTTTTTTTGTCATTGTTGTCATTTTTGTTTTTTTCATAAGTTTTTCAGCGTTTGACATTTTTTTAATGTTTTTCAATTCGGACGATTTTTCAATTATTTTTTTCATTTTTGACAGTTATGGTAAGATTTTTTTAATATTTTTGTATTTCTTTTGCCAGGGATAAATGACTTGAAAAGGTTAAAATTAAACCAAAAAATGTGCATGTTTTTGATATTTTTTTCCTATTTTTTTTTCATTTTTAATTGTTTTTATCTTATTTGCAGTTTTTTTGCATTTTTGTTTTAAATTTTGCTATTTTTTTTCATTTGCGGTATTTATTGGAAATTAAAATTAATAGATTCAGCGCTTCTTTTTTAATACAGTAAGCATAACTACATATTCAGCAAGTTTTTTTTTAAAGACATCGAACTTATAAAAAAATATGTCAAGAGAAATATAGAATATTTTGAAAAAAAAATTGAATAGTGGTTTCACTGTTTATTTGGTTTGATCGAATTTTCATCTAATTATCAACAATTTAATCGAATATTTAAAAGAACTTTAGGTTGAAAATAAATGAAAAAAAAACTCAATTACGTACTTTAGTTTTTCTTACATTTGACTTTTAAGGGTTTCATGGTATTGAATTAAAAAAAAAAGTGCAAAAATAAAACTGTGAGAAAACAACAAACCACCGAGGTAATTTACACCAATCGGAAGCTATATTTGTCATCCGATGATTAGCGCAGCAGGAAAAGCAAAATTTCTTCGCAAATATTCCCCAACAACATCCGCGTGTGCGGCAACGCATTTCACTTTCGACGATCCATTATTGTATTGCATACGATCGACCGGCCGGCCACCACCAGATGGGATTATATTTATTTATTTTCCTCCTCTGTTTTTTTTTTCTTGAGGAAGTCTCATCATTATCATCATCAGCGAAATGATCACTATCATCAGCCAATGAACGATGCTGCTGTGGTAATAAAACGATGAGCGGACAACCGCAAAGGTCCGAGGAGGACAAAATGTGGCCCAAAATTCACGGTCACCAGCATTTTCGCGACCAAATTAGCGAACCGCTCGCTGAGGACGTTGTTGACTTTTGGGGGAAAGTCAGGTTCGAAGAAAGCAAAAATTGACGAAAAAAAAATAACCGATGGGAAAAAAACGAAATCCGTCCCCCCTTGCTGTACCAGGGTATTTAAATTCGATGCGTCTCAATGAAAAGCAAAAGTTCGAACACAGGATGTGCGGTTAACACAGTGGTTAAAATGTGGCATGAAACCTGTTGCAGACGCAGAAACACGACGGTTGGTTCATTTTACTCTCGATTGTTTGGTTCAAAATGAAAATCAAAATCATTCCATCAAGCATTGTCATCGAATGTTAGAATTTTAATCTAGTCAGCGGATAGGAATAGCAGCTGTACAGAAAAAGACAAACAATCTATTGCTACACAAGTCCAAACAGACGTTGATTCAGCATTTTAATCGTGTTGCATAGCTGATTCAACCATGTATAGTTCATCTGGGGATGCATTCAGTTTGGAAAGTTCTATATCCGGTATTTTCATAAAACCATCATCAATAAAATTGTTTTTGAAACCAACGATTGGCAATTTGTGTATTGACGATCGCTTGTGGAATTAACAATCGCTATCGTAGAGTGTAGCTATATAAGGACCTTACTGAGTTAGCCAATGAAGGATAACTCTATTCCACTTCTGAAACCTGCGTTGAATACCTCATTCCAACAATTGTCTAGTTATCTTTGCATCTCTCGAATAGCTTTATTGGTGTAAACACTGATAAAAAAAACTCCACAAGTCCACAAGCGGGTATAAAAATTCAGATGGTTGGCTTTTCCTATTTCCAATGTTCCAAAGATGATAGTTATAGTTAATCAATCGTCATAGTAATCAACTATATTTGATGGCTGATTCTTTAGTTTTTTTTATATGAATTTGAATGAAGGGTCGAATAACAATTAAGAAACCTTAAGATTTACAATTATCTTTATCGGCAACATTTTTTTTTAATATCCTACCACATGTGTGCTTTTGTTCCCATAAGAAAAAGATGGTTCCTGATACGGTTAATGTAAGAAAAACATCTGTTGAGGGGGGCAATTATAATCGTAACGGTCCGTTTTTTTTTTCTTCAAAATGTACCCACTTCGGCTGCACTGATTCATCTCGCGGAAAATGTCAAAAGGTTGCATGCGGCAGAACGTAAGTCTTCCACCTCGATTTCCAGGAAACCGCTAATCCAATTCGCGTACCGTGAAATTTCACCACACTTCACCTGGAAAACCCGAGTGTGCCATTTAATTTTATCTCATGTTCTTTTTTTGCTGCTGCTGCTTTTGCTCCATTCCGCAAGGCAGACTTACATATTTAGCATCTCGTCTGGTCGTACCCACGATATGGCGATGGCGATGTTGATGTGATGGTGATGATCTGGGAAACTAACTGCAACTAAACATTCTGAGCTCTCTGACTGAGTTGTACCGCTATAGTCTGTCTTCGCTTTTCTGCCCCTCGGCGGCACATTATCATCATCATCAGCTTCAGCATCTGATAGATGGATGGATGTAGCTAACTAGTTTGATGCGGGAAGATGCTGGACCGAATAAGGAATGCTCCGGTTAATTGTGGTCTCTACCAGGTAAAGATTGGCTTCATTTTAAGGTAAGGTACCATTTAACACGAGATGGTGCGTATGATGATGGTATGATTTCGTATAGAGCTCTAGCTCTTCTCTAGTCTAGAGAGCCTCTATCCGTATGGAAAATCTCTGCAAGAGTTGGCCATTCTCCGGGTCGATCAAAAGAACGGAACGAAACGACTACTCTTGGTCTGTCGAAGACTAAAGACGATGATGAAAATGTTCCCTAAGTTGCCGTAATGTGCGCATCTTGATGCATATCATCGACATTATGATCCAGTACGGTGGACTACACTGGGCTTTAAAAGCCATGACGAGGGTAATGCAACTGCCAATTTGATGCTTATGCCAGCCAGATCATCTAAAATCGAGAAGATGAAGATGATAGTTTGCTGAAGCTAACTGGTTCGCGAATTATTTCCAAGTTAAGCAGTTAAAGCAATTAAAGTGTCTTTTTCATTATTTTTAATTCAACTTTCAGTTGGGAAAACAATCCAGTTTGGAAAAAAAAAATTAAAAATTTAACAAAATTTGAAAAAACTTTACTTTAAATATTTTTTTTTATCTCATTTAATTCCTCCCATTTTATTGGGTCTCAATTTTCATGTATGAGTATTATGGTTAAAGCAAGTGTAGCTTTCACGTCTTCAAAGTTAGTTTGGAAAGCACAACGATGCCAGTTTACGGTATTAAGTACAACCAAAATTTGGCATCGTTGATCTTTTGAAACTACCTTAGAAATGACAGCTTAACGAGGTATCAATTAGCTTTTTACCAACCATAATTTGGCATAACTGTACTATCGGTATAGGAATAATAAGAACAACATTTTTTTATTGTATACTATTCATTCGGGCAAAATGATAAAATTTGTATGAACAAATCATTATATTTCAAAGATGCAAAACGTGAGCAAATAGCTCCAATAGAGATTGTTTCAGACAAATTGCTATCCCGGGGTTTGCCTCCTATGTTAAAGTACATTTTATGGATCATTCAAATATTACGTGACGAGTTTAGAGGGAGAGGTGTAGCAACTTGTGACGCTTTATGAAATTTGAATAGAAAATCTGATAAGAATGTGTTACGAAGTGAGGAAGGGGGTCGAAAATGATCTAGAATTGTGTTACGTCATGTTTGAACGGCTTTCTGAGAAACACCTTAACTTTTCTTACGGAGATACTGCATTTAGAAGAACCTCTTACATTGGCCTCCCGCAGGGTTCATGCTTGATTCCACTTTTGTACAACTTTTACGTAAGTGACATCAACAGTTGTCCCTCTGCAGGCTCCGGGGCTTGGGATTGAGTTTTCTCAACAGAAAACGGAGATGGTTGTTTCCTCTAAAAAACATAGACCTGGTCGAGCTTCAACTTCTAGTCAGAACGATCACTTAATCGAGTTGTTTAAAATATCTTGGGGTTTGGTTTGATTCCAAGTATACCAGGAGAGCCCATATTGAGTATCTAAAAGGAAAATGCCAGCAAAGATCTTATAAAACTGTACCGAACAACTATTCTTCCAGCCAGCTGCCAATACTCACCTCATCTAAATCGTGCTTATCCAATGTCGTTGTCTTCGCATCGCTTTGGGTTGTATGCCTTCAACGCATATCTAACATTAGACTTAAAGTTTTGACCGGAATACTTCCTTTGAAAGATCGTTTCAATCTACTATCTATTCGGTTCCTCATCAGGTGTGAGGGCATGAACCCATTAGTGATTGTAAATTTTGAAAGGCTATTGGAGCAAAATCTTCAAACCAGATTTATGTCTATAAACCCTTCTTCGTATTCTCCAACTCTTACAGTCTTCAGTCGCCATATTCGGTGTACATCGTAGAAAAATGTCTGCCACTTTTTCCCTGCCGGTTGCTGTATGACAAAAATGTCAAAACTGACAAAAATGATAGAAATGACAGAAGTGACCAAAATTACAAAAATGACAACAAAACGAAAAAAAAATGAAATAATAAAATGGAAAAAAATGTAAAAAATGGCAGGAATAACAAAAATGACAAAAATGACGAAAATAACAAAAATGACAAAAATGGCAGAAACGAAAAAAAGGACAAATTTGGCAAATATGAAAAAATGATGAGAATGACAAAAATGACAGAAATAACTGAAATTAAAAAAATTACAGAAAATACAACAAGAATGACATAAATGACAAAGCTGGCAAAAATGGCAAAAATGACAAAAATGACAAAAATGACAAAAATGATAAAAATAACAAAACGACAAAAATTACAAAAATTACAAAAAAAAGAAAAATTACTAAAAATAAAAAAATTGAAACAATAAACGACAAAAATGGCAAAAATAACAAAAATGACCAAAAAGGGCGAAAATGGCAAAAATAAATAAAAATGACAGAAGAAACAGAAGTAACAAAATTGACAAAATTAACAAAAATGAAAAAAAAAATTAAAAACAACACGAAAAAAATACGAAAGAATGACAAATTTGAAAAAAAAATGACAAAAAAAATAACAAAAATGACCGAAATGACAAAAACTACAAAAATGGCAAAAATTACAGAAACTGAAAAAATGCGACAAAAATAACAAATTTGACACAATTGACAAAAATGACAAAATGAACAATAATGAGAAAAATAACGGAAATGACAAAAATTAAAATTACCAAAATAACAAAAATGACAAAATTGTCATAAATGACAAACATGACAAAAGAAAAAAATTACAAAAATGACAAAAATTACATAAACGATAAAAGTGATAAAAATGACAAAAACCATAAAATGACAAAAATGTCAAAAATAGCAATGATGACAAAAATGACAAAAACGATAAAAGCGACCAAAATTACAAAAATCAAAAAAAGAAAAAAATGACATAAATGGCAAAAATGTCAATATATGCAAAAATGACGAAAAAGTGAAAAATGACACAAATAGCAAAAAATTAAAAATCCTAAAGTTACAAAAATGAAAAAAATGTAAAAAAAATGACAAAAATGGCAAAAATTACAAAAAAGAGAAAAATGACAAAATGACAACCGTAAAAATTTCAAAATTTCCAAAATTGACGAAAATTTCAAAAATGACAAAAATTACAAAATAACAAAATAACAAAAATGACTGACCAAAAAGGGAAAAAATGAAATAACTGACAAAAATGTAAGAAAATGACAAAAATGACAAAAATGACAAAACTGACAAAAATTACCGAAATGACACAAATGACAAAATCAAAAAATTAAAAAATAGGAAACATGGCAAAAATGTAAAATATGACAAAAATAGCAAAAATTACAAACGAGACAAATATGACAAAATTGGCAAAAATGAAAAAAATGATCAAAACGACGAAAATTACAAAAATGACAAAAATGAAAAATATGACAAAAATTACAAATTTAAAAAATGACAAAAAGGGCAAATATGGCAAAAATGACACAAATGACAATTATGATAGAAATGGCACAAATGACAAAAATAGCAAAAATGTTAAAAATAACAAAAAAAAAAATAAAAAATTCTAATGTGATAAAAATGTCCAAAAATTACAAAAGAGAGCAAAATGTAAAAATTGGCAAAAACGGCAAAAATTTCAAAACTTTTAAAAATGACAAAATAACAATAATGACCAAAAAGGGCAAAAATGAAAAACAAAATGACAAAAATGACCAAAACGACAAATTTACAAAAGTGACTAGAATGACAAAAATTACAAAAATCAAAAAATGACAAATATGACACAAAAGACGTAAATGACAAAAATGACAAAATTCGTCAAAAGTGACAAAAATTGCAAAAATAGCAAAAATTACAGAAACGACAAAAGTGACTAAAATATCAAAAATCAAAAAATGCCAAAAATGTCAAAAATGAAAAAAAATTACAAGAATGACGAAAATGGTGAAAATGACAAATATTACAGAAATGATGAAAATGACAAAAATGAACAAAATTACAAAAATGATAAAAATGACAGAAATGACAAAAATGACAAAAAATTAAAAAAAAAATACAAAAAAAACTGACAAGAATGACAGAAATGACAAAATTGACAAAAATGACAAAAATTCCAATGCCATTTTTTTTTCTTTGCCATTTTTATCACTTTTATCGTTTTGTCATTTTTGTCAATTTTGTCATTGTTATCATGTTGGTCATTTTTGTCAATTTGGTCATTTTGGTCAATTTTGTCATTTTTTGTTGTTTCTGTCATTTTTGTCTTTTTTGTCATTTTGATCATTTTTGTCTTTTCTTTCGCTTTTGTTATTTTGTATTTTTTTTTTATTTTCGTCTTTTTCTTATTTTAGTCAATACTGTCATTTTGGTCATTTTGACCACCTTCGTCATTTTTGTCATTTTCGCCATTTTTGTAATTTTTGTCATTTTTTTGTCAATTTTGTCATTTTTGTCACTTTAGTCATTTCTGTCCCTTTTGTAATTTTTGTCAGTTTTGTCATTTATATTATTTTCGTCATTTTTCTCGTTTTTGTTATTACTGTCATTTGTCATTTTAGTCATTTTGACAACAAAGACAAAAATGACAAAAATCACAAAAATTGCAAAAATGACACAAATGACAATAATGACAAAAGTAGCAAAAATGACCAAAATGACGAAAATGACCAAATAGACAAAAATGACTCCAATGACAAAAATTACAAAAATTATAAAAATGGCAAAAATTACAGAAATTACAAAATTATAAAAATGACAAAATTGACATAAATGTCAAAATTGACAAAAATTGCAAAACTGACAAAAATGACAAAATTACAGAAAAGACAAAAATTACAGAAATGACAAAAACTACTCAAATGACTAGAACAAGACAAAAGTGACCAACAAATTTAAAAAAAGGAAAAAAATATAAATTTGTTATAAAAGACAATAATGACAAAAATGACAAAAAAAAAATGGAAAAATAATGAAAAGATTAAAAAAAAAATGTTAAAAAGGAAAATAATGGCAAAAACGACAATAATTTAAAAAAAAAATCATAAATGACAAACAGGATCAAAATGACAAACATGACAAAAATGTATAAAATGACAAAAATTACAAATATGATAAAAATGATAAGTATGACAAAAATGTTCATTAAGCTGTCTGAAGTTTGCCTTGGCGTAGGTTTCGTCGTCCATGCAGTCAAACTTTGTCAACAATGTCGTATGCAGCTTCCGAGATCTTGTTTTTGCCTTAAAGTTTTTCTTATCGTTGCGATTTTTAGTCACTACCTTCTTACAAGTTGATGGTCCAGATCGCTATTCTATTTATTTTGTAAACAACAAATGAATAACAACATATTTTTTTCTGGCCTTTGTTGGCACAATTGTGTAATGTTTTTTTTTTCAGTGCAACGATAGAATAATGATGCCCACACATAATTGGCGACATATTTTTGAGAAAAACATCGACATGTTTTTCAATATACATATTAAAGGCTGATTTTGGGCGGTTAACGGTGCCTGTGCAGTGAATGGCGATCTAATGGTAGCTGTTCTTAGATTTTTTAGAAACTCGATTGATAATTTAAAAATAGGGCTTTAAAATTTCCTTTACAATTTTCTAAATCAGAATTTTCTCCCAATAATACGTTTTGAGGTTTGAAAGGAAATTCAATTAGTTCTTTGAAAAGTTGCGAGAGAAAATTTCCAATAAATCCTTCAGCCAAGAAATAACAATTTGTCACTTTGTTACTGAAGGTAAACAAGAATAAAAATAAATCACCTACCCACTTGATTACACGCTCGTGGCAGCCATAAGGAAATAAATTAATAAAATATAGATAGATTCCACAAAGTAACAGCCACAAACTTCCACAAAGTGACGTGTGACCATTCACTAGTGAAGATGGCTCGTCCATGCGGCCTTTCGATCGTTCGATCTATCAATTCGGTTTCGGATCAAAAATTTGAACATTTCAAGCCGGACCTGAATCGTGTGAACTTTTTCATTCATTTTTCGTTAATTATCTAGGATCGCGGGCTATTAAACGCTCGAGCGATGGATTGGTTAGCGATTTTTTAACATATGTGCGAAAACGACCCAAAATGACGGAAGATTCGTCTCCGCTAATTCGAAAGGCCCGTTATTGGTTTCACTTTTCTTAATTTTGAAAGTTGTTTACCTTACGCTGACGCTGTATGAGAAATCTTCTCCTACGAATTCGGACAGTTGCGAAACGTCATAAAGACGTCAACCTGAGAAAGGTTAAGGTGCTGATTAGCGCGTTTGGTTGATTGTTTTTATCTACCCTGGTAAAGAGTCGCTTATGTCGCTCGGTAGTCACTTCTGAACCCAGTTTAATTCGTATCATAATTTCTTCGATTAAGTCAACGCGTAGATAAACCGGTCCCTCAATGAGATAATTCTGGCCGAGGCCTTCTTTGATCTCTGAGGCACACCAGTTCCAGTACTATTAATTCAGCATTAGCCAAGAACTTTACCAATGGTTGCTGAGTCGTGTTTAGCTGCCATGTTCCTTAAGTTGTTGGATCAAAGCCAAAAGATTACCAGCTACTGGTTCAACTACCCTAGCTCTAGCTAGGAGATTGGAGAGGTGCGTAATGATCAGCAAAACAAGGAGAAAAAACAAAAACAACCAACTTTACAAGATCACTATCGCGTCGTTGCACACGCGTATCTGCTTGAGTTGCTCGAGTTGTTGTGAGTAGCTAGTTCTTAACGCTTCGATTTTGCGCACCGCGAAAACCCACGCGACCCGATCTTGTATGGAAATCAGCAACTATTATGGAAGAAACGCGTAAACTGGATTACGCGGGTCAAGTTGGAGTCAGAAGAGGAGGAGGCTTTTATGATGTGTTTGCACCTTCATTCCCCCTACTACCTAATTTCGATTAAAGTTCTCCTTTGGGATTACACTCGTGAGCGGGGATAATCAGTGAGGCGAGGGTCATTCAAATCTGATGTCTCTCAGAGCAACGATATTGACGACAACAACGCGTTGCCGCAAATTAATTCGTGCCTCGATCGTTTCACACATCGTGATTATAATTATTTTTGCATTAATTCCTCGAATCGCAGCTGCTTGAACCAATGAACGACGACGACTGGACGATGTGTCGTTGAACAGGCCTAGTAGTAGTGCCACGCTAATTGGCAGGTCGTATGACTGACACTTTACCGAGGCGATTTCTACTTCAACACTCTTGGAAGAATTAAAACAGAGCGCGATCATCTTGCAAGGTTGATCGAGATTCGTGCAATTTGATTTCACTTTTACCTACCCCGAAGGCGACGATGCGGCGGGATCGAGTTGACTTTACTTAATTAAATCGGGTTTTGTTTGATTTCCGCTTTGGCGGCAGGATTTGGATTAATAAGAATGATATTAAAAAAAAAGATATTTTAAATTTATCATGAAAAAAATGTCTCAGTTCTAACCTCTAAAAACCTCAACTCTGAATGTTTTCACAGAGCTGAACAACTGATTCAGTCTCTAGTAGTTTGTAGAGAAAGTACCTAATGAATACATTAACGACAAAAATGATAAAAATTACAAAAATCACAAAAATGACAAAAATGCCGAAAATGGAAAAAATGACAAAAATGACAAAAATGCTGAAATGGAGAAATTGACAAAAATGACAAAAATGCCGAAAATGGCAAAAATGACAAAAATGACAAAAATGACAAAAATGACAAAAATGACAAAAATGACAAAAATGACAAAAATGACAAAAATGACATAAAAGACAAAAATGACAAAAATGCCAAAAAATACAAAAATGACAAAAATACCGAAAATGGCAAAAAAGACAAAAATGACAAAAATGCTGATTGACAAAAATGCCGAAAATGGCAAAAATGACAAAAATGACAAAAATGACAAAAATGACAAAAATGACAAAAATGACAAAAATGACAAAAATGACAAAAATGACAAAAATGACAAAAATGACAAAAATGACAAAAATGACAAAAATGACAAAAATGACAAAAATGACAAAATGACAAAATGACAAAAATGACAAAAATGACAAAAATGACGAAAATGACGAAAATGACGAAAATGACAAAAATGACATAAAAGACAAAAATGACAAAAATGACAAAATGCCAAAAAATACAAAAATGACAAAAATACCGAAAATGGCAAAAAAGACAAAAATGACAAAAATGCTGAAATGGAAAAATTGACAAAAATGACAAAAATGCCGAAAATGGCAAAATTAACAAAAATGACAAAAATGACAAAAATGACAAAAATGACAAAAATGACAAAAATGACAAAAATGACAAAAATGACAAAAATGACAAAAATGACAAAAATGACATAAAAGACAAAAATGACAAAAATGCCAAAAAATACAAAAATGACAAAAAAACCGAAAATGACAAAAAAGACAAAAATGACAAAAATGCTGAAATAGAAGAATTGACAAAAATGCCGAAAATGGCAAAAATGACAAAAATGACAAAAATGACAAAAATGACAAAAATGACAAAAATGACAAAAATGACAAAAATGACAAAAATGACAAAAATGACAAAAATGACAAAAATGACAAAAATGACAAAAATGACAAAAATGACAAAAATGACAAAAATGACAAAAATGACAAAAATGACAAAAATGACGAAAATGACAAAAATGACATAAAAGACAAAAATGACAAAAATGACAAAATGCCAAAAAATACAAAAATACCGAAAATGGCAAAAAAGACAAAAATGACAAAAATGCTGAAATGGAAAATTGACAAAAATGACAAAAATGCCGAAAATGGCAAAAATGACAAAAATGACAAAAATGACAAAAATGACAAAAATGACAAAAATGACAAAAATGACAAAAATGACAAAAATGACAAAAATGACAAAAATGACAAAAATGACAAAAATGACAAAAATGACAAAAATGACAAAAATGACAAAAATGACAAAAATGACAAAAATGACAAAAATGACAAAAATGACAAAAATGACAAAAATGACAAAAATGACAAAAATGACAAAAATGACAAAAATTACAAAAATGACAAAAATGACAAAAATTACAAAAATGACAAAAAAGACAAAAATGACAAAAGTGACAAAAATTGCAAAAATTGCAAAAATGACAAAAATGAAAAAAATGGCAAAAATGGCAAAAATGACAAAAATGACAAAAATGGCAAAAATGAAAAAAAAATGATAAAAATGACAAAGATGACCAAAATGACAAAAATGACAAAAATGACAAAAATGACTAAAATGACTAAAATGACTAAAATGACTAAAATGACAAAAATGACAAAAATGACAAAAATGACTAAAATGACTAAAATGACTAAAATGACTAAAATGACTAAAATGACTAAAATGACTAAAATGACAAAAATAACAGAAAAAACAAAAATGACAAAAAAGTCAAAAATGACATAATTGACAAAAATGACAAAAATGACAAAAATGACAAAAATTACAAAAATGACAAAAATGACAAAAGTGACAAAAATTGCAAAAATTGCAAAAATGACAAAAATGAAAAAAATGGCAAAAATGGCAAAAATGACAAAAATGACAAAAATGGCAAAAATGAAAAAAAAATGATAAAAATGACAAAGATGACCAAAATGACAAAAATGACTAAAATGACTAAAATGACAAAAATGACAAAAATGACAAAAATGACAAAAATGACAAAAATGACAAAAATGACTAAAATGACAAAAATGACAAAAATGACAAAAATGACAAAAATGACAAAAATGACAAAAATGACAAAAATGACAAAAATGACAAAAATGACAAAAATGACAAAAATGACAAACATGACAAAAATGACAAAAATAACAAAAATAACAAAAATAACAAAAATAACAAAAATGACAAAAATGACAAAAATAACGAAAATGACGAAAATGACAAAAATGACAAAAATGACAAAAATGACAAAAATGACAAAAATGACAAAAATGACAAAATGCCAAAAAATACAAAAATGACAAAAATACCGAAAATGGCAAAAAAGACAAAAATGACAAAAATGCTGAAATGGAAAAATTGACAAAAATGACAAAAATGCCGAAAATGGCAAAAATGACAAAAATGACAAAAATGACAAAAATGACAAAAATGACAAAAATGACTAAAATGACTAAAATGACTAAAATGACTTAAATGACTAAAATGACTAAAATGACTAAAATGACTAAAATGAAAAAAAATGACTAAAATGACTAAAATGACTAAAATGACTAAAATGACTAAAATGACAAAAATAACAGAAATAACAAAAATGACAAAAAAGTCAAAAATGACATAATTGACCAAAATGACAAAAATGACAAAAATTACAAAAATGACAAAAATGACAAAAATGACAAAAATGACAAAAATTACAAAAATGACAAAAAGACAAAAATGACAAAAGTGACAAAAATTGCAAAAATTGCAAAAATGACAAAAATGAAAAAAAAATGGCAAAAATGACAAAAATGACAAAAATGGCAAAAATGAAAAAAATTGATAAAAATGACAAAGATGACAAAAATGACAAAAATGACTAAAATGACTAAAATGACAAAAATGACAAAAATGACAAAAATGACAAAAATAACAAAAATGACAAAAATGACAAAAATGACAAAAATGACAAAAATGACAAAAATGACAAAAATGACAAAAATGACGAAAATGACGAAAATGACAAAAATGACAAAAATGAAAAAATACAAAAATGACAAAAATACCGAAAATGGCAAAAAAGACAAAAATGACAAAAATGCTGAAATGGAAAAATTGACAAAAATGACAAAAATTCCGAAAATGGCAAAAATGACAAAAATGACAAAAATGACAAAAATAACAAAAATGACAAAAAAAATCAAAAATGACATAATCGACAAAAATGACAAAAATGAAAAAAAAATCAAAAATGACCAAATTGACAAAAAAACCAAAACCTAAAAGTGACGAAAATGACAAAAATGACAAAAATAACAAAAATGACAAATGAAAAATGAAAAAAAATTTACAAAAATTACAAAAAATGACTAAAGTTTCTAAAATGATTATAATTTCCAAAAAAATCATTAATGAAGAAATTGACAAAAATGACAAAAATGACAAAAATGACAAAAATGACAAAAATTAAAAATATAACAAAAACGACAAAAATGACAAAAATTACAAAAATGACAAAAATTGCATAAATGACAAAAATGATAAAAAAATGATAAAAATGTAAAAAATGACCAAATGACAAAAATGACATAATTGACTAAATTGACAAATATTTCGAACATAACAAAAGTGAGAAAAATGACAATAATGACTCAAATGACAAAATTGAAAGAAATGACTAAAGTGACCAAAATGAAAAAAATTACCTAAATGACAAAAATGCCAAAATTGACAAAAATGATAAATTTGACAAAATTACAAAATGACACAAATGTAAGAAAAACATGTATATATTTTTGTCATTTGTGTTTTGTTTTGTAATTTCGGTTTGTTTTCTTTTTGGTTATTTTGGTTATTTTTGTCATTTTTGTCATTTTTGTCATTTTTGTCATTTTTGTCATTTTTGTCATTTTTGTCATTTTTGTTATTTTTGTCATTTTTGTCATTTTTGTCATTTTTGTCATTTTCGTCATTTTTGTCATTTTTGTCATTTTTGTCATTTTTGTCATTTTTGTCATTTTTGTCATTTTTGTCATTTTTGTCATTTTTGTCATTTTTGTCATTTTTGTCATTTTTGTCATTTTTGTCATTTTTGTCATTTTTGTCATTTTTGTCATTTTTGTCATTTTTGTCATTTTTGTCATTTTTGTCATTTTTGTCATTTTTGTCAATTTAGTCAATTTTGTCATTTTTGTCATTTTTGTCATTTCTGTCATTTTTGTCATTTTTGACATTTTTGTCATTTTTGTCATTTTTGTCATTTTTGTCATTTTTGTCATTTTTGTCATTTTTGTCATTTTTGTCATTTTTGTCATTTTTGTCATTTTTGTCATTTTTGTCATTTTTGTCATTTTTGTCATTTTTGTCATTTTTGTCATTTTTCTCATTTTTATCATTTTTGTCGTTTTTGTCATTTTTGTCTTTTTTGTCTTTTTTGTCTTTTTTGTCTTTTTTGTCTTTTTTGTCTTTTTTGTCTTTTTTGTCTTTTTTGTCTTTTTTGTCTTTTTTGTCTTTTTTGTCTTTTTTGTCTTTTTTGTCTTTTTTGTCTTGTTTGTCTTTTTTGTCTTTTTTGTCTTTTTTGTCTTTTTTGTTTTTTTTGTCTTTTTTGTCTTTTTTGTCTTTTTTGTCTTTTTTGTCTTTTTTGTCTTTTTTGTCTTTTTTGTCTTTTTTGTCTTTTTTGTCTTTTTTGTCTTTTTTGTCTTTTTTGTCTTTTTTGTCTTTTTTGTCTTTTTTGTCTTTTTTGTCTTTTTTGTCTTTTTTGTCTTTTTTGTCTTTTTTGTCTTTTTTGTCTTTTTTGTCTTTTTTGTCTTTTTTGTCTTTTTTGTCTTTTTTGTCTTTTTTGTCTTTTTTGTCTTTTTTGTCTTTTTTGTCTTTTTTGTCTTTTTTGTCTTTTTTGTCTTTTTTGTCTTTTTTGTCTTTTTTGTCTTTTTTGTCTTTTTTGTCTTTTTTGTCTTTTTTGTCTTTTTTGTCTTTTTTGTCTTTTTTGTCTTTTTTGTCTTTTTTGTCTTTTTTGTCTTTTTTGTCTTTTTTGTCTTTTTTGTCTTTTTTGTCTTTTTTGTCTTTTTTGTCTTTTTTGTCTTTTTTGTCTTTTTTGTCTTTTTTGTCTTTTTTGTCTTTTTTGTCTTTTTTGTCTTTTTTGTCTTTTTTGTCTTTTTTGTCTTTTTTGTCTTTTTTGTCTTTTTTGTCTTTTTTGTCTTTTTTGTCTTTTTTGTCTTTTTTGTCTTTTTTGTCTTTTTTGTCTTTTTTGTCTTTTTTGTCTTTTTTGTCTTTTTTGTCTTTTTTGTCTTTTTTGTCTTTTTTGTCTTTTTTGTCTTTTTTGTCTTTTTTGTCTTTTTTGTCTTTTTTGTCTTTTTTGTCTTTTTTGTCTTTTTTGTCTTTTTTGTCTTTTTTGTCTTTTTTGTCTTTTTTGTCTTTTTTGTCTTTTTTGTCTTTTTTGTCTTTTTTTTTCTTTTTTGTCTTTTTTGTCTTTTTTGTCATTTTTGTCTTTTTTGTCTTTTTTGTCTTTTTTGTCTTTTTTGTCTTTTTTGTCTTTTTTGTCTTTTTTGTCTTGTTTGTCTTTTTTGTCTTTTTTGTCTTTTTTGTCCTATTTGTCTTTTTTGTCTTTTTTGTCTTTTTTTGTCTTTTTTGTCTTTTTTGTCTTTTTTGTCTTTTTTGTCTTTTTTGTCTTTTTTGTCTTTTTTGTCTTTTTTGTCTTTTTTGTCTTTTTTGTCTTTTTTGTCTTTTTTGTCTTTTTTGTCTTTTTTGTCTTTTTTGTCTTTTTTGTCTTTTTTGTCTTTTTTGTCTTTTTTGTCTTTTTTGTCTTTTTTGTCTTTTTTGTCTTTTTTGTCTTTTTTGTCTTTTTTGTCTTTTTTGTCTTTTTTGTCTTTTTTGTCTTTTTTGTCTTTTTTGTCTTTTTTGTCTTTTTTGTCTTTTTTGTCTTTTTTGTCTTTTTTGTCTTTTTTGTCTTTTTTGTCTTTTTTGTCTTTTTTGTCTTTTTTGTCTTTTTTGTCTTTTTTGTCTTTTTTGTCTTTTTTGTCTTTTTTGTCTTTTTTGTCTTTTTTGTCTTTTTTGTCTTTTTTGTCTTTTTTGTCTTTTTTGTCTTTTTTGTCTTTTTTGTCTTTTTTGTCTTTTTTGTCTTTTTTGTCTTTTTTGTCTTTTTTGTCTTTTTTGTCTTTTTTGTCTTTTTTGTCTTTTTTGTCTTTTTTGTCTTTTTTGTCTTTTTTGTCTTTTTTGTCTTTTTTGTCTTTTTTGTCTTTTTTGTCTTTTTTGTCTTTTTTGTCTTTTTTGTCTTTTTTGTCTTTTTTGTCTTTTTTGTCTTTTTTGTCTTTTTTGTCTTTTTTGTCTTTTTTGTCTTTTTTGTCTTTTTTGTCTTTTTTGTCTTTTTTGTCTTTTTTGTCTTTTTTGTCTTTTTTGTCTTTTTTGTCTTTTTTGTCTTTTTTGTCTTTTTTGTCTTTTTTGTCTTTTTTGTCTTTTTTGTCTTTTTTGTCTTTTTTGTCTTTTTTGTCTTTTTTGTCTTTTTTGTCTTTTTTGTCTTTTTTGTCTTTTTTGTCTTTTTTGTCTTTTTTGTCTTTTTTGTCTTTTTTGTCTTTTTTGTCTTTTTTGTCTTTTTTGTCTTTTTTGTCTTTTTTGTCTTTTTTGTCTTTTTTGTCTTTTTTGTCTTTTTTGTCTTTTTTGTCTTTTTTGTCTTTTTTGTCTTTTTTGTCTTTTTTGTCTTTTTTGTCTTTTTTGTCTTTTTTGTCTTTTTTGTCTTTTTTGTCTTTTTTGGCTTTTTTGTCTTTTTTGTCTTTTTTGTCTTTTTTGTCTTTTTTGTCTTTTTTGTCTTTTTTGTCTTTTTTGTCATTTTTGTCATTTTTGTCATTTTTGTCTTTTTTGTCTTTTTTGTCTTTTTTGTCTTTTTTGTCTTTTTTGTATTTTTGTCAATATCTTCAGTTTTGTCGTTTTTGTCATATTTGTCATTTTGGCCATTTTTGTCATTTTTGACGTTTTTATCATGTTTGTCATTTTTGTTATGTCTGTCATTTTTTTTTTTGTAATTTTTGTCAAATATGTTATTTTGTCAAGTTTCGAATTTTTGACCTTTTTGATATTTTTATTTTCCTTAACGTATTTTTTGTTGTCGGTTTTTTGTTTTTGCTTGGTTTTTTAATTTTGTTATTTTTGGCTTTTTTGTCATTTTTGTCAATTTTGGGATTTAGATTAACTTTTCATTTTTTTTAAATTTTATTGTTTTCGTCTCGTTTGTCATCGTTTTCATTGGTTTTTTTTTACTTTTTGTAATTTTTGTTTTTCTGTGACATTTTTTTTTTTTGTCATTTTTGTTGTTTTTAACATTTTACTCATTTTTCTCATTGTTGTTATTTTTTGATTTTTTTTTTTGATTTTATCATGTTTTTTGTTTTGGTATTTTTTTTCGTTTTCTTTAATCGTGTAATTTATGTGTTTGTAATTTTTTTCATGGTTTTAAAATTTGTATTTTTTTTGCCTTTTGAATTTTTGAAATCGCATTTTGGTCATTTCTCTCATTTTTAGTTTTTTTTTGTAATTTTTAATATTGCGTTTTTTTCTGTTATTTTTTGTTTAAATCGCTATGTCAAAAATTTCCTCCTTGTTTGTTTTTTTTTGTTTATTTTTTAACTTAACTTTTTTGTTTTCATGTTTGCGTGATTTTTCAAAACATTGTATTCATGTAATTCATGAAATTTTTTTGCCTCATAAACTTTTCTTTTCGATTAGTTTAGTCGTTGTTGTCATTTGTTTATTTTTTCTGTTTTTTTATTTTAATTTTTATTAATTATGTTATAGTTTTTTTTTGTCCTTTTTATTTTGTATTTTTTTTCTTTTTTGTTTATTTTTGTCATTGTTTCTACCATGCTTTTTAGTTTATTAGAAGCTTTTTTTCAAACGTTTCTGATCCATACGAGCCCATATATTGACTGAAAGTTTTTTTCTTTATATTTTTTAGGTTTGTTTAGCTATAACTGTAAATTATTTTTAAATACTTTTGTTATCAATACTTCAATCGGCATTGCATGCAATAGAGGGTTCATTCATGCGAATTTCAATTTGAACCTCCAATTTCACTTAACCATATTTTATATAATTGAAATATTGATTTTTTTTTATGAAAAAGTTATAATTTTTATATCTTTCACAAATTAATCAATTAAAAAATATATGGGTTTTTTTTTCGAAATTTGCATAACACGTTTTTAACCCAACAAATACGGCTTCATTGTGTAGAGGTTAAATACAATGGAAATGGCGTTGAAAATTGATCCAAATCAGTCCCAAATGTGTGAATACACGTCACAAAATGGGAATCTTTTGATTTTCACGAGAAAAATTTGAAATTTTCTAACAGAAAGAATGAAGATCCTTTTTGTTGATAACGAGACGATTCTAAAACACATAATTTTATAGAATTGTTTAAAATTCAGCTTAGTTCCAGCAGTTCGAATGAGTGAATTCTCGTCACAAAATTTAATTCTTTGTAAACTAACGTGAATTCAGTTCACAGCCCTTTGCTATTTTAGCTGAGTGAAATCACGTCATAACTTAAAAGAGACATAACTTTGTTTGTTGTTTTTCAATCCGAAAGTACAAAATCAAAGCAAATTGTGGGTAATGAATTCGTTGACAACTTGTTCTAAGACATCGAATTTCTATTTCCTCAGGTTGAGGTTCCATGTACTGAAGTCAAAAATGATTTATTTTAGTGTGCATTCATGTCACAAAAGTAATCGATTACCAAATCATACTAATTTTAAAATAAATTTAATAGGCTACCATTTGCAACTATATTTTTTTCATTCTACAGTAAAAGGTTGACCTATAAAATGATATCACAGTTCAGAAAAGTCTGGAAAATTTAATTTGAGTCACGCTGGAATGTGTCACATGTGTTCTCACCGTCTTCTCAATTCATTTTTTGGCAATTTCAAGCTGTCCTCTCAATTCACTTTAAAAATGTTTTTACAGCTGTCCTATGGACTCGCTACTTTCCTCTCTTTTGGTATGAGATCGACCTAATTATTTATGAATAGATACTGAATTGAATTTATTTTGAGGCATTCCTGCATTCTTAAAAACCCAGACTTATGGACACCTTCCTATCTTTCTGGTTGACTAAATATAATAAAGTGGAGAAGCCCACCCGAGGATACTTACTTCATCGACGCGACGGTGACGACGGCAAACACAAAGTTGAAGTAATACCCAAGGTTTGACAACCTTTTGACCTCACGTGGTAAGGTGTTGCTTTCCTTATCGTTTGCCGGGCAGCCCGATTCTTACGAAGCGACCTATCACGGGACTCACCTGGCCATTGCGTCAACGAAGGAAACGATATGTTATAATTGGAAAACAAAGTTATGAAGGTGACCTTGGCTGTCGATGCACAGATATGTTTTCTAATTCATAACGGGAGTTGTGTTTAAAAGTCAAGCTCAACGAATCAATTAACTTTAGAAAAAAATAAGGCTTGTAACGGAATGACTCAACAACAATCGAAAACGGCTAAATCATTCTAGGGGTTAATCGAAACGATGTAACCGTTTCTCTGCTTTTTTGGTGGTCCTGAATCGCTTCGAACCCAACCGGGGTTTGGGGAAAGTAAATCAGAAAACGACCGATTTATCGGTCGAGCTGTAAGCCCTAATTTTATGCTAATTTGTCTGTTCTAGATTTGCTGTGGTTGTTAATCGCTTTTCGTTTCTCTTCTTCTCTTCTCCTTTTCAGATTATCCAGAGATAGAGAGTCAACCGACATCGAATCGAATCGTGCGTCCAAACAATGGGATAACTCTTACCCACCGAGTTTGCTTCGTTCCATCCGAGCGTGTCGTGTCGTCTCCAGATCGGTTAACGCTCGGCCTACTTGATTTGGTGAAACAATAACAACCCGAAGCGAACCGATTGCTTCGATTCGATGGAAGAGTCACGCAAATTCGTCGTCTTCGCCTACTGTTAAAAGGATCATGATTGTGATTGATGCTACTCGTGTTCGCGTTTAGATAGAATGTAGATTCAAAATCATCCGAGTGAAGTGCGAAAATAATTTTAAGGTAAAAAAGTGGGTAATGGCATTTGGTGTTGTTTAGAATTGGGGTTCCAATTCCGGTACAGAAAAAAAGTGCTTGTGATACCGAGCGACCAGAAGTAAAGTCTACGAAGATGGACACGATGACCTTCGACGACGAACCGCCACCCGAACCGAGGGATGGCTGGCTGCTGGTGCGGATCTTCGTGCCGGAGCTGAACGTCTACAAGTGTTTGCAGTTCCCATCGGATAAGATCGTGTGGGACGTCAAGCAGCAGTGTTTGGCATCGCTTCCGAAGGTGAGTTTCTGTTTTTTTTTGTTCAAATCTACAAGTTAGATATACATAAGACCATTCTCGGAGATAAGCCCTGTCAGTCAATCATCTTTCGTTATCAATCTTCTCATCCATTATATTTCTCCCCGCTTGCAAGTGAATGACAGATTGCATGATGGGTATTTTGAGAGAAGACAATGACGAATGTGCTTGCATTGTTTAGGATCTGTTTACGGTTGCAGCAAATTGATGAAAAAAAAGCAAATGTGTTTGTTTGGATGATTAGATAATAATCGATTACTAACAGCATCAGCACTACCGGAGTAGAAAATTGATTTTTTCAATTCATTTACATTTTTATTCTTAAATCCTCCATTTTTAATTTAAAATTCAATTTGTGGATTCTCAAATTTAGACTTTGTAAATATTATTTTGAAAATTTTACACCTTCAGTCTTTGAATTTTTGAATTTTCAAATTTTTAAATTTTCAACTTTATAATTTTGAAATTTTACTTTAATAATGTTCAAATTTTGTTTTTTTTTATATAATTTATTCGAATACTAAAAATTTTATTTTTTTCTGTTTTTTTAAAATTCTAAAAATTTTTAATTTGGAAGTTTTTATCTTATTTCGGATTTCTAAACTTCAAATTTTCAATTTTTTATTTTATGTTTCGAATTTAAATTTTTTTTTTATTTTTTCAATGCAATGTTCAAACTTTGAATTTTCTGTTTATTTAACTTTTGTCTCGCGCCAACAAAAAAAAAAATGACAAAAACAACTAAAATAACATAAATGAGAGAAATGAAAAAAAAATACTAATCGTCCAAAATGACAAAAATGACAAAATTAAAACAAAAATGACAGAAAAAAATGACTGATAATGACAAAAATGACAAAAATGACAAAAATGACAAAAATGACAAAAATGACAAAACATGACAGAAACTACAAAAATGACAAAAATGATAAAAATGACAAAACATGACAGAAACTACAAAAATGACAAAAATGACAAAAATGACAAAAATGACAAAAATGACAAAAATGACAAAAATGACAAAAATGACAAAAATGACAAAAATGACAAAAATGACAAAAATGACAAAAATGACAAAAATGACAAAAATGACAAAAATGACAAAAATGACAAAAATGACAAAAAATGACAAAAATGACAAAAATGACAAAAATGACAAAAATGACAAAAATGACAAAAATGACAAAAAATGACAAAAATGACAAAAATCACAAAAATGACAAAAATGACAAAAATGACAAAAATGACAAAAATGACAAAAATGACAAAAATGACAAAAATGACAAAAATGACAAAAATGACAAAAATGACAAAAATGACAAAAATGACAAAAATGACAAAAATGACAAAAATGACAAACCATGACAGAAACTACAAAAATGACAAAAATGATAAAAATGACAAAACATGAAAAAAGACAAAAATGACAAAAAATGACAAAAATGACAAAAATGACAAAAATGACAAAAATGACAAAAATGACAAAAATGACAAAAATGACAAAAATGACAAAAATGACAAAAATGACAAGAATGACAGAAATGACAAAAATGACAAAAATGACAAAATGACAAAAAGCACCAAAATGACAAAAATGACAAATATGACGAAAATGACGAACATGACAAAAATGACAGAAATAACAAAAAGAGAAAAAATTACGAAAATAACAAAAATGTCAAAAATTACAAAAATGACAGCTGACAAAATGACTGTTGGTTTGCCCGTTTTTGTCTTTTCTATAATTTTATCGTATTTGTCTTCTTTCTTTTTTTTTATCAGTTTGGCCTGTTCTGTCATTTTTTCATTTTATTTTCCATTGTTGCCATTTCTTTCGGTTTTGTGATTTTGTCTTTCCATGCAACTTTTGCTAATTTTTGTCTTTTTTGTTATTTTCGTCATTTTTGTCATTTTTCTCCTCTTGAAATGCCCTTAAATTTTTTTTACAGGCTTCCTCTGGATTCGCTTATTTTCTCTCATTTTAAACTGTCGTTCTCAAGAATCTGTTTGACCTGAATAATAAACTTATTTCTCGATTCTCTCTCGTGAACGACTTTTGTGTATAAATTGTAATTTTCGAGCTTAAAATGTTTATAAAATTTTTGCCTGAAAAGTTTAGCCCTTTTCAATTGTTAGTCTAGAATCTAGATAATAAACACAAACAAAATTTCATTCTATTCTGAGAGGGTCATGCCAACTTCGTGTCGATTTGGCGTGAAATCCGTCTATTTTCGAATGATTTTGAACATTTTCAATTTTTTAATTTGAATTTTAAAATTTTGGTTTGGTACTTGAGTGTTCAAAAAATCTCAACCTTCATTTTGACTGAAAGCTGTTGTCCCAATTTGACGATGCAATTTTTGTTAACCACGTTCCTCATCTGCTTGATTTTTTCTGTCAAAAGTTTTTTTTACGCTACATTTTTTAAATCACTTCTATTGATAATCTGCTTTAATTTTTTTAGTCTTAAAAGGTTTAAATTGTTCAATCGTGAGATGTCTATCTATGCTGTAATATCTTCCTCCATATTAGGATGTTTTTTAAAATTTTCGGTGGAAGTTAGCTTTTTCCAAAACTTCTAATCTTATTATATTTTTCTTCGAGAGGAAGTCTCAATCTACTGTTAAGGTATCTATGAACAGAAGTCTAATTTTTTTCATAAGCTGATATTTCAATTCCCAATTTCCCAAAAGTCCCAATATGCTCTGTATCTTTCTAAACCCGTTTCCAATTTACAGAAGTCTGCCATTATTTTCTGCTTTGAAGAAATCTCGTTTCAAATCGATTGTTTTCAATCGACAGTCGTTTCAAGCAGGAAAACCCTTTTTTGCTGTCCCTGTTATTCAGATATTGAAGTCTTAAATTGTGTTGTATTTTGAACTGGAAAAGTTTTTATTGTTTTTACCAGCTGAAGTTATGACTTTTCCATTAGCAATTTTATATAGTTTAGTTTGAATCAATTGTAGTCTTATCAATTTTTCATTTATATTAAGTAAAAATTTCAAAATTATGTTATTTTTTCCGTACACAAACCTCAGTTTTTTGCATTCATTAGGCTTTTTATCACTCAATTTGCTGGGAGAGTTTTTAAAATCAGAAATTCGAATCCTATCATTTTGTTTTGTTTTGTTTTTTTTTTTTTTTTTTGTAGATCCACATGAGATTCAACTCGATTTTTTATCACCACAATCCTGAATTCTTAATAACAATTTTACTAGACGGAAGCGAGGTTCCTGAAAAATTTCTGCGTTCTTACGAAAAAAAAAATTCTGACGTTCTGTGATTTTACCTAGAAATAATGTGATGAAAAAAGTATAAATGTCTTTGAAAAGTCGTGAAAAAATAAGTCTTTTTCACATTTCACTTAAGAAGAATCAATCCAAATATTCCAAAACAAAGTTAGAAATCAAAAATTTTCTTTGACATAAAATTCACAATTATTTCCAAAATTGTACAAAATTTAAAAAATTGAGAAATCTGTGAATATTTCCAAAATTCTGTGACACAGATTCAGTGATAAAAATTTACTCAAAATTCTGTGAAATTATAGATTATTCTGTGGCAACCTTGTGCAGAGGTCCTCAAATGTGCTTTCTACTGCCTTCTAAACAGCTGTCTCAAACTTCTGCTAAAGCTTATAAGCAGAAGTTCTCAAACCAGCAACTGAAATTTCAATATATTTCTGATTATTTCTCTTTTTTGGAAAAGTGGAACCTGCTATGTCCCAGTAGTCTTGATCTGTTTCCCTATTATTATTTTTTTTCACTTAACTTTTCATTACCGGTCCTTAACAGAAGTCTCAATCTGCTTAGATTTTCCAATTTCGTTATTAACCGTCAGAATGCTCACAGGTTTTTCAACATTATTCGGTGCCTGTTATTTGATCAAAATTCTGACTTTCTGTGTTTTTACCCAAAAAATTCTATGATGGATTTCTGTGATGCTGTTTCCTTTATTTTGATTGAAAATTCATGTTAATTAAGGTCTTTTTTTACATTTAAGTTGGGTAAAATTACCGATCTTATAATACTTTTTTAATTTGAAGTAGTTGAACTAGAACTTTTGGATCTTGTTGACCAATCCTGTATGAGTGCATCGACAAAAAAAATCGAGTGAATTTGGTTGAAATGACTAAAATACAGCATAAACACCAAAAACATGTGCTTAGCTGTGCAACGATTGGCAAATCACCCTAATTAAATCTGAATTTAAAAATGGCCTTAAAAATCTTAATTTTGGAAATTCATAACAAATTTCAAAAATTCTGTTAAACCTGTAAATATTTCATGTTCTGTGACCCAGATTCTGTGATAAAAATTTGTTAAAAATTCTATGAAATTACAGATTTTTCTGTGATTTCGGCAACCTTGATTATAACCCGTCTCCTTTAAAAAAAAATTGATTGTTTCGATTTCGTTGTTAACTTATAAACTTGATTTGTAAGAATTCTCATTCTACTTATACTAAGGTTGACAGATTTTTTTAAGCACCTATCCAGGCCGGACAAATTCGTATTTTAGGCTTTCAGAAAACCTTTCAATATTATTTTTTATGAAACATGCTCTGAAAATTTTGTTTTGGATGCATAAATTAAAAATTTTACTACACAATTTTTTTTCTTTAAGTTTGTTTTGAGAATGAGAAACCGGGTCGGGCTCAAAATTTTATATCCAATATCCGGACAAACCCGGATAAAACCTGATAATCTGCCACCCTTAAATAAGACTTTAAAGCCAGGGTGGACTTTTACCCATTTTTTTCCAAAGCAGTTGAGTGTGTTTTTCTTGTTTTTTTTTTGCAAGATTTCTTAATCTGCTTTACATTTTTCTTCAAGCGGAAGTCTCAATCTACTGTTGCCAAATCCTTTACCCAGAAATCTCACTCCTTTGTGACAATTTTTTTCTTCAAAATCGTTAGCCTCAATGCACCCGCAGAAATCTATAACTCTTAATTTTTTTTATTAAGTTGAAGTCTATTTCAGCTTTTGTTTTTGTAAACCATCAGAAATCCTTATTAACTGCTCATAGTTTTTTTTAGGAATTATTAATCAACGATGCTAAACAAAGGTCTGAAGAAGAGAACTTTCAGCAGTAGTACACTCAGAGAAATCTTGGTGATTGAACCAAAAAAATTGATTTTGATTCAAAAAAATATTCTATTGAAACAAACTCCTTTTTATTTGAAACTATGTATTATGAGTTTGATTCTAAAAAAAATTGAAACAAAGGATTTATTCTTTGAATTTAAAAAAAAACTTTGAATCAAAGAACTTGTTTTAACTTCAAAGGTGAAAATTTTCTTGAAATATAGAAAGTCATATTAGAATCAAAGGATTTTTTTTATTTGTCCCAGAATCAAAGTAATTTTCTTTTGTTTGGCCACTGAAAAAAAGAAAATTCTTGTGTCCTAAAAACTTTTTCGCAGCGTGTTTTTATTTATTAATTCAGCTACAATCTTTTCACTTATTCTTTTTTCCTTATCTGAAGTCTCAACATACTGTTAGTCACGTGCTTTTGAACAGAAGTCTCAATCTGCTGTATCTGTGTTAGTTATCGAAGTCGAATTGGACTCCATAAAAGAAAAAAACTCTTAATTCCCTGTGAAAGTTTACGAAATTAGAAATTAATTTTCGTTATACAACTTTAAATTCCATCAACCGCTAAAATTCTTAATCTGTGTTTTTAACAGTAAAAATTCAATCAAATATTTTCGTTTTTGTATGTTTTTTTCAAAACATGGAATATCATGCAGTCTTCCATTGCTATTTCGCAGAGAAGTCTCAATCAGCTGTAATTCTCCAATGTGATTTTAAACCTTTAGAATTATTAGAGTTATTCCATACCCCGAAGTTTCAATGTGCTTTCATTTGTTGTGTTTGTTTTGTTCACTTGTTTTCAGATATATGTAGATAGAAGCAGAGCATACAAAATTCACCGTCATCAGTCATAAAAATGTGACTGTGAAAAAGTTAAAGCAGTCGCATTCATAACATACGCCTTCAAATGAGTAACCAAGCAATCAATCTCGCCTCAACCTTCAGTCAAATGAAGCGTCGGAATAATCGTAGTCGCCTTCAGCCCGTCGTCGTCTTTTTGACTGTGACGGAATAATGTTTAGATGAAAAAAAAAAATCTTAAGACGAAGCCATAGAAGTATCAGTATACTGTCAATTTTTTTCCAATAGAAGTCTCAATGCGCCTCATTTTTATCTTTAAGTTGTGTAAATCCATACTTGTCTTCGACCTGCATCAGAAGTAAAAAAAAAATAAAAATATGGAAGTCTCAATCTGTCACTTTATGTTTTAGTAGAATTCTCGAACCTTCAAAGGTTCATATACCTGATTAGCTTTTCATGGATAGAAGTCTCAATCTTCTGCCAAAGTTTTTTAAACAGAAGTCTCAATACTGTAATACTTAATAATTTTTATAGATTTTGAATAAATCGTGACTTGTCCTACGAACAGTAGCTATATTAATTCGTATCCCTTTTTTTAAAAGCAGAAGTATCAATCCATTCTGGCAAAAGTCTAAATGTACTGTTATTTTTCCATAATAAAAAGTTGTAACGCACCTTTTTCGTTCAAACTGGAAGAAGTCTTCATCATAAAATTTTCATGATTATTCAGACTGGATGACATCAGTCAATGACTTAACTCCATAAAATTGAAGGTTACATTAAAACAACAATGTACTGCATGATGTCCCGTAGATTTCAAATAAAAACAAATAAGGAAGTACACACAGCTGCCATTGGGTAGATTTTATTGATGATCGATGATGGCGTCTCCAATGTGATAATGATTGGTCGCTTTGATAAGAAGTTAGCGCAAGATTTCTTTCGAATAGCAAAAAAAAAAGTTATCGCCGGCTATCAAAGCATGATTGATGCCATAATCACCTGAGCAAGACACTCTATCAACAATCAAATCAAAACAATTTTCAGCTGATATTGTTGTTTCTAAATTTGAAGTAAAAACGCAAATCACTGCTTGAAATGTTATCTTTCAACAGTTTTTTTTTTTAATTTTATCAACAAAGCAAAAAGATTCTAGTTGCTTCCAGCTTCAACAAATCTCATCGCTTGACATTGACTTTCAAGCTCCGTTCTTGCTCAGACGACAACGTACGGTAATAAATTCAAAATTTTATATGATTCCCACGCGGAAGAAAAGTCGCCGTTCCAATCCGTTCTAGAATGACCACTCGAATGACCACTGTCAACACCTGTAAATCGATCCGCTTCACCGCTAGAGACAAACAAGTGCATTTTGTATGGTTTCTTCATGCATCTTAAGCGACAAAAAAGGAGTATAAAAACTCAAACAAAATGCCACTTAAGTCAGAATTTTACGACTATTCCGCAACAAAACCGCAGGGCGTCTCGCTCGGGCTGTTCTCCCCTTTTATTATTGGTTTGTTGCTTATACAAAGTCTCCGAATGTTTATGAAGACCTCTCCAAATTGCTGTTTCCAGTGTGGCGGTTTCGGAAAAGTAGTCTCAAATCACCACCCAAACATTCTCCCGGCTCCCCCTAGAATTACCAGAACACGAAAAACAACCGCTCGAAGTGTCCGTTTGGGGAGTCAATTAACACTTCCTGTTTGGAAAAAAATACAATCGAGAAAACAAAATCCCACTTCGTCAGGCCGGATAGAAGGACGTGATACAAATACGGATCGACCGCTGCGAGTCGCGATCGATCTGATCTCGAAAATGGCATACCAAAAAGTCAGTTGAACCATAAACATCACACATAGCGCACCAACTAGGGTCTTCTTGCAATAAACGGCATCGGAACAGTCTCCGTCCTCCAAAATCGATATCCCCTTTCCCGGGAAGAAACTGTGAAGTGGTTCTTCAAGTGTTATCATTGAGAGAGCGGTTCTCGCTCCAGAACCCCACCATTAGCGACTGTGAGTGTTTTGGATATTCTTGAACCGAATCCACGAAACCGGACTGTTCACAAAATACAAGAAGAGAAAAAATCGAGCGGAAGAGTTAACCGCAAATGGTGCGATTCCTGTCGGTTTCCCCGGGCCGCTGCTGCTGCTTGCTCTAGCCCGGCCGGAAGTGGTCAATCATCATTGAAAGCTCACTCGGCACCTTGTACCTCCAGTTGGAGTGGATTTAGCATCGGCTTAGCTGTTTCTCCCCTCATCCTTCCTTTACTGCTGCGCCCAGCTAAACTATTTGTGGCACTTAACATCCGATGGGGTCATGGGAATTGGATGAGAAGCACCAGTATCAGCACCAGCCAGTTTCAAGTGCTAGCTGGACAGAGAGCACGCTGTGAATGACTTCCAGTTTTATCGAGATTCCCTCTACACTTTGGAGGGAATTCAAAGTGAAAATTGTCGGAAATGCTCTAGCATGGGTAATCGTATTTGTGGCGTAAATCATACTTTTGAACCCCCACTTTTATGGTTAAGTTTGAAAATATCACTCAAATGATATTATCACTGAAAACATACCGTGCTTTCTGAGATATTGCTGTTTGAATGGCAAAAGTTAAAAAAAATCTGATTTTCGAAGAATTACTGTACTTAGGCCACACAAAATTTAGAAAGCCCAGATTTTGTGATACCATAGTTATAGTGTGATAGTTGATCTATCTTACTCAGAAAATTCGATCGAAAAATATCATCGTAGTATAAAGTTATGGAAGTTCAAAGTTAAAATGACAGTGCGCATGACTCTAATTTCTATACAATATTAAACGGTTCTGTACTAGGTACCTATTTTTAAAAAAATGACAGGTCTATTAAGATGAATTTGCAGTTAGATTTTATGCGCTAGAAGAAGGCCAAACCACCTCACCGAAAAGTACTCATAGTCCAGCGCGTCGGTAAGTTAAAGTGAAGGAAGTTGTGATTGAGATTTCCGATAGCGAATTGAGATTTCTTTTGGACGAACAAAATATCTCTTTGAGACTTGAGATCGACCAAAAAACCAAATCGATATGGGAGTTCTAAACATAAAAACACTACAGCAGATTGAGACTTTCGCTTTGAGGAATCTTTATACAAATTGAGACTTCCGCTTCAGGAAGAGTCTTAACACCGGTTGAAATTTTTGTAACTTGTTACACAAAAAGAAAACTGTTTAGGAAGTTCTAGAAATTTTACATTTAAAGCAGATTGAGACTTCCGCTTTTAGAGGAATCTTTATACAGATTGACACAAGTCCATCGAAGATGAATTTGCAGTTGAATTTTTTTCGCCAGAAGAAGGAAAAAACACCCCACCCAAAAGTAGTCATAATCCTTAACGCGTCGATAAGTTAAAGTGAAAGAAGCTTACATTGAGACTTATAACTATAATGCATTGAGAATTTCTTTTGGACGAAAAAAATATCTCTTTGAGACTTGAGATTGACTCAAAAAACCAAATCGATTTGGGAGTTCTTAACATACAGCAGATTGAGACTTCTCTTTCGAGGGATCTTTATACAAATTGAGACTTCCGCTTCAGGAAGAGTCTTAACACCGGTTGAAATTTTTGTTACTTTTTACACAAAAAGAAAACTGTTTTGAAAGTTCTAGAAATTTAACATTTGAAGCAGATTGAGACTTCCGCTTTTAGATGGATCTTTATACAGATTGAAGTTTTTGTTACCAGCAATCAATTTAGAAGTCTTCTTATATGACACCTGTTAAACACGGTTTTTTTTATAGCTGTTAACAGTGGAACTGAAATTAGTGTTCTGTTTACGGAAAAATCTGATAGAGACTTCCGTTTCTAGGAATAGAATTATTATATATTAATACAAATTCAGACTTCCGCTTTTGGAAGAGTCTTAACACAAATTGGCATTTTTGTTACTTGTTACACAAAAAAATTCTAGACATTGAACAATTAAAGCAAATTGAGACTTCCGCTTTTAAAGAAATCTTTATACAGATTGAAATTTTGGTTACTTGCAATCAATTGAGAAGTCTGCTTAGGTGACACCTGTTAAACTTGAAATTTTTTTATGGTTGTGAATAGTGAAACCGAAACTAGTCTTCTGTTAACAGAAAAATCTGATAGAGATTTCCGTTTCAAGAAATAGAATTATTATAAATCTATACAAATTGAGACTTCCACTTTTGGAAGAGTCTTAACCAAGATTAAAATTTTAGTTACTTGTTACACAAAAAAACTGTTTTGGAAGTTCTTGACCTTGCGAAATTACAGTAGATTGAGACTTCCGCTTTTAGAGGAATCTATACAGATTGAAATATTTGTTACTTGCAATTTATTGAGCAGTCTGCTTGTGTGACACCTGTTAAATTTTGGGTTTTTTTTATGATTGTAAATAATGGAACTAAAATTAGTCTTCAGTTTACGAAAAAAATCTGATAGAGACTTCTAGGAATAGAATTTTTGGATTCCGCTGGTTAATAAAATTGCATATTATTCTCGAACTCGAAGACTCCTATTTATTTAGGCTTTTATTTTTCAGGATGCTTTAACGTTTTGGCCATGATTGTAAAAAAAAAACGAAGAAATTGAAAAAGAATGAAAAGAACGAAATAATCGTACTTAGACTTCTACCTAGCAAAAAGAGTTGGAACAAACTAAGATTTGGGCGAAGTGTGAGTGGGAAAAAAATAGCTGATTTTGTTATTTGTTTGTTTAAATGCAAAGATTGCGCTTCAAAACTCTTGCTAGTTGAAAAGTACAAGACTTGTTAAAGATGAACGAGAAAAACCTAACAAAAATGCCAAGAAAAATGTTCTTCTCCAAACTAAAAATTAGAAATTCGTTATCAAATTTGGTTGGTTCAAGAGAAATGATCTCGACTCAGAACTAAAGCCAAAACATCGAAATCTTATCCAAAGTCAATAATTCTACTTCAGTATTTCGAAAAATTTCTAACTTGTTGATCGAGATTTAGTCTTTAACATCAATTTTTAATAAATAAAACTTCAATTTTTAATTTTTTATTAATAAGACAAGTTTTTGCACTAAATTTGCAAAATCAAACAAAAATTTAAATTGAGTTATTAAAAGACTCTCGTAGACTGCATCTTATTTCTTAGAGGAAATTTTATCAAAATAATGTGAATTATTTTTTGAAAGCTTAAAATGTGGTTTAAAATTGACTGATGTTAAGTTCACGATTTCGACCGGGAATGATATACGGTAATTTTATTTTGGCTTTTTCGGTCTTGAATGTAGATCAAACAACGTTGGTTTTTGAAATACCTAACGTTTCGACCAGTTTTGTTGGTCTTTTTCAAGGCAATTTGCGACAAAACAAAAGACAACAAATTCACTTGAAAAAGACCAACAAAACTGATCGACACGTCGGGTATTTCAAAAACCACCGTTGTTTGATCTACATTCAAGACCGAAAAAGCCAAATTAAAATTACCATATTGACTGATGTATTTGGATAAATAAAAGTCAAATGTTTTTCTTCATGATTCTTATTTAAAAATTGTTATATTGGCGGAAATAGTAGAAAATGTCCCGAATTTGCACGGCCCGGATAGTTCCGGAAAATATCTGGAAAGCTTACGTCAGAATAATTTTGGATGTTGTGGTTCCAAATTTCCTTATAAACATCAAAATTCGATGTCTAAGATAACAATTCGGATTCTATATCCAGTTTATTGTTACTGAACATCAGTTTGGATCATAATTGGGGAAAAATCCTGATTTGAATCTCGGTTTTGCATTCAAAACTTTTTTAGAACTAAAGAAAGTTTCATGATAGTGTTCCGGAATTGGAAAATCTGAAACAGTTTTCAATCAGATTCACAAGTTTTATTTCAAATAAATAACTGAAGAAGGAACTCACATTGAAAGCCAAAAATTCAGAATTCAAATAAGATATTTCTGGTTAAAATTCTGATCCAAATTGCGCTTTTTGGCTAATAATTAGTTAGAACAGGGTTACCAGTGAACCGGTAAAACCAAGAAAAAATCAGGAATTGAAAATGGAAAACCTGGGAAAAACTTGAAATTTCAAATCAAAATCGGGGAAGTCTATATGAATCGTTTTTCCTAAACTTAAACCCATTAAATTCTCATATTTATTTTTTTAATTTTTTTTAAGAAGCTTTACATTTCATAGCAGGTGGCCAACAATTCAGAACAAGCTTTAACAAATTAGGATTCGAATTTCATAAATTTCAAAGATAAGAAACGTTTGGTTTTTTAGCGTTAATTTTTTTTTGTTTCGATTATAGTCGTTTTACCATCTTTATGGCTTTCGCGACTTTAGTTTTAGCGTTGATGAATGTTAGAATTTTATATTATTTACCTTAGGCACTATTAATATTGTGACTTGTTAGTTATGATTTAAATTCATAAATTGAAAACAGGTGGTTTTTCGAAAGATTGATGCTTCTATCTTTATAATAACTGGAATTATTATACACTGGTCCAGCGTGAATGTTGTTCAAAACTTCATCGGATGCTCAAGTTTTCCAGAAAAAAATCAAAACATTGAAAAAAGTAGCAGAAAGACCATGCGATAAACGGTTTATTCATGTGTCCATGATTGGAAATGAGATTTTTTTTCAAGAATTTACTCATTTTCGGCCTTTTTAAATTTTGTGTGGTTATGTTATTCATTTTGCGGAATCATATGTGTACATTAAGAATTTATTTGAAGAAAATCAAAATTTTAAAACTTAAGAATAATTTTTAAAATTTAGATTAAATTTTCCATGTTGAAGCTAGAATAAAGTTATACAATTTTTAGGTTCCAAGGTGGCCACAGAACCAGGAAAATCGGTAGTTCAGACCAAAACCGGGAAAAATTTAAAAAAAAGGAAACATGATTTAGTTTAGCTTTTTTTTTTGTACAAGATCAGAAATTCAATCCAAAATTCAAAATTCAGAATTTTTATTTAAATTTCTGTGCCAGAATACAACAGTTAAGTTAAGTTGTGATGTTTAAAAACTGCTCGGATCTCTCGCCAATTAACTTTGAATTGAAATCTCAATTTCCACCGGAACCCAGAGTTCAAAACTGGGTTATATTATAACTTTCCAGTGATAGTGTTTAATTCAAGAGTTAAAAACAAGACTGAAATTTTAAATAAATCTACAAATCATCTTTGCGCATGGCATGGTGTATTTTTTTAAAATGAAACAACGACATACACCGTCTTAGCCGATTTAGGCTTTACAGACTGAATAAATGACGTGGACAACTTAAGATTAACATTTAACACCCAGTACCGAGATGGGAATCGAACCCATGCCATCAGTGGACCAGCGATTACCGTCTTACCACGCTAACCACTCGACCACCGAGACGTTATGCAGCATAATAATAATAAATTCGACAACTCTTAAAATTTGACAAACGATCTCCTATCAAACGTCCTGTTTGGGAAAAAAAAATCATCCGTTAACTATTGATTTAGTATGATTTTTTAAATTTAATTTTCTCGGATCAAATAAGTGGCCATAATAATTTCAAATAACACTTTTCAATGCTTGAATATTTTACGAATTTTTTATTCAAATTAATTTTTTACCTGATTCGTGACAAAAAAATTGGATAAAATTTCAAAAATTTTCAATAAAAAAAATACTGAAAATGGTTATAAGAGCTTTTTGATGAAAGTGTCTTGAGACACAATGCTTAAAATACTTTGAAGTTGCTATAATTATTCACCATCTCCTTCAAAAACTATTTGTGTTTTGAGTGAAGTACTTCAGGAAAATATCATTGTGTTTGAATTTTAATAGGAGGTATTGTTTCATCAAGCATACAAAGTAAAAAAAAAATACATTAGAATTGGTTGTTTCATTTCTATTTTTTTTTTGTTCGATAATACAAGGCCAGAAAACTCACATTTTTCCTCGGTACTAAAGGTTTAAGAGTTGATTTTAACTTATTTGAGGGCGTTAAGTCCAAATATGCTACAGTTTTTTTCTACCAGCTCCAATTTGTATTATGCAAAGGTTAACTTTTGAGAAAATGGTAAAAATCTTTTTAATATCTATTGTACAAAAATTTAGGAAATTTCTAAGTTACTCGAATGAAGTAAAAAATCGAAAGTTTTGAACCAATGATGAACTTTTCCGAAGGCCGAGTGGGGAGATAAGCATAGAGAGGGGGATTCTGTATAATTTGTTACATAATTTGAAAACTATTCAAGCAATTGGAATACGAGAAATATTTCTATGATTATTTGAGACCTCTTCTTTCTTCCATTGGAAAGATAGGAAAGAAGGAGTGAGGCTCCCATACAATATTTATGGCATATTTCGAGAACAATTCGAGCAAATGGAAGCAAATATTGCATGGAAGGTTGTTTGAGAACAAAAAAGGTTTCTATCGATATTTGGTTCCACTCTCTCTTTTCAGTGGGGAGATAGGAAAGAGACTCCATTACAATTTTGTGCATAACTTGAGAATTTGTCAAGCAAATGGAACAAAATTTGGCATGGGAATGCATATGATACGAGAAATGGTTAAATGATTATTTAAAAACCCCTCCGTTATTCTATCGGGGATATAGGAAGGGGGGCTCCCATCCCAAACTTCACATGGAAAAGGATTAGAGCACGGGAAATGGTTGTATTATTATTTGAGACACCACTCTTCTTCCAATAAGTTTGTAGGAACGGAGAGGAGCCCTGATAACATCAGCATACCTTGAGAAGTAAACAACAAATGGAATCAAATTTGGCATGGGAAGTTATTTGGCCATATAACTTTATTGTATCGCTCAAGAACTTATTAACCAGTGGGACCAAATTTGATATGAAATAGTTCTTGGGAACGGAAAAATGGATATGATTATTATAAACGTGGATTGGACAGGGAAAGAGTGAGGGGGAAAGGTATCTTATACAGCTTTTTTGACATAAATCGAGCATTTATCAATCAAAAGGGATCATCTATTATATAAAATTCTCTTGTAACGGTGTTTGTAGTACTACTCCTCCGAAATGGCCCAAACGATTCAAATGAAATTATTTTTAGAATATTCTGTAGGCATGCGAATCGGTTTATATCGAATAAAAATAACAAAAAGTCGCATCAATTGTCTGTAATAATTAAATTTGTAATAAATTGAATCAAATTAAAGTCATGGCCTTCAATTTTATCTAGATTTTCTTTCTTTTCGGCGCCGGGCGGTTTGTTTTTCGTCTCCATGGTCGAGGCGTCGCGAGCAAGCGTCGTAGGAGGTAAGTAACTATGGCATAGCATACTGTTTAGTGAAAATATTTGGGCGCGCATTTCTCAACCAAGTATAATTTCAATGCATGTGGTGGCCATATGAAGCCTAGATGTGTTTTTTCTTCTTGATTCCTAGATCATTTGTACAGCACACAGTAAAGAATGACGCTTACATTTGATCCAGATTGATATTTTGCCGATCAAATCAAAACCATTTAAACGATATGAAAAAATAAAAACTTTAATTCGTGTTATTTAAAGAAGGAATTGTTGTCTGAATAATATGGATATAGTACTGATGCGTATGAAATAATGGTATGACTCTTTGCGGACATTTGAAAAAAGAAAAATGGAAAGATTTGGTTTATAATCCAATTTGCTAGAAATATTTTTCGAACATGTACAAATGTATTTCATAGAAGTTGTATCAAGTGCCTTTAATTTTATAGAACAACCACAAAATCCGTTGCAAATAAACAGACACATGAACTGAACAAGAACCTTTCCTTTAAAATAGATTATATAGGATTGATGTTCATTTGAAGGCCGAATGCAAAGAATTGCAAACGTTCAACATTTACAAAAAAATGTATGCATGGTTTCTAAATTTATAAATGGTTGGGCCCAAATACACAATCTGACTAAATAAACTTAACTTTTAAATCGTTCACCAAAAAACTGTTTACAGGTTCCCTGTTTGTTTACACAGAATTCAAGTACGTACTTAACATAAATGTGTGTTTTTGTTCAACAAATTTTGACTACATAGAAGAGACTTTAGATCCGATTGTTTGTTGTAAATTTTTTTTGTGATTGATTTTCCAGAAGCATAATTTTTTTGATAGCAGAAGCAGAATTTTTTTTTGATAAGTTTTTATTATGACCTAAAAGTGTTGAAAATAATATTAACTCCTGTCATTTCACACGGTGAAACAAGTGGCGACACGCCTTTTAGCCATGAAACATATACCAATTTTTCTCTAAAATAGTCAGATAGGGTATCCCGAGTGTTAAATTTGAAGCGGATATTTAAAATTTTTAAATGTCGAGGTAAATTTCGAGGTAAATGTACATGAAAATTTCCAGAAAAAAAGAATGAAATGATCGTAGCCTTAAAAGATAAGTTCTTTTTTATGTATTTAATTTTTCAAAACCTGCATTCCAATTAAATGTTATTGAATCTTGAAAATATCACATAATCTTAAATAGAATCGCAAATCACCTTCAACACTGTTTAGGAAAATTTTAAATCAGACAACAATGGTTTAAATTTTCAGGTATGTTTTTAAGGAAAAAATGAAAATAAAAATGCTTTAATACGGTTGAATAACAAAAAAATTAAACATAAATTTTCTCCTTTCAAAACCAAATTAAATTCCAATGAACATTAACCCAATAAATAAAGTCTTCTTGATTTAATTTGCATTTTTTGCTCGAACAAAAAAAAAGGGCGAACTTTTTTTTTGAACATGATTTTGATGAAAATATGGAAATAAAAAACCACTGCTTCCAAAGGCGAGGAAAGCGAAGCTGCTTGAAAATGGTTTGTAAAAAATCTTATCTAATGTTTTTATTTCTTCAGTTCTAAAAAAATATACCATCAAAAGCTACTCGGGAGCTAAAAGTGCTGCGCTAGGCAGAATGTTGGGCAAAACTCCATAAATTGTCCCGATATTGAAAATTCTTCTTCCATAAAGTTTCATATGCAATGAATTCCAATAAATGAGAAACTTTTGATTTCCATTTAAACCTTAAAGTGAACTCGAGCAAAGCGGAGAAAATCAACTAAATGGTATACAATAATTAAAACATAGATATAATCACATATGTTATTTATGGAACAAGTTATAAAGAGTAGATTTTTTTAGGCAAGAGGCTTGCCAAGTTCGATGGTAACGTTGCAACGCGTTGAGTGCTGAAAAAATCGAATTTGCAACGGGAAGCTGTTACCTGATTTCATTCGCCAATATTCAAAGCATCCGAATCAAAGAAAAGTAAACGAAAAGGATTCATGTAATATGCATGTAAAATTTATAGGAGAGAATTTTTTAAATAATTTATGAAAAGACCCGTGGAATTGAGTTAAAATTCCTAGATTTGATTCCGATATAATTGAGCGGGACAATTTGAACAAACGGAAAAGATGGATATATTAAAAAACTAGGACATGTTCAAGAAAGCGATACGATTAACAACTCAAGACTTGATGTTGTGTTTATGCCAAACAGCGAAAAAAAAATTTAATTGACGCCAAGTTTAACATGGTAAGACGAAGTTTACCGGGTCTGCTAGTCTTTTATAAGATAGGTTGTTTGCGTACGAATAATTCGAGATCCTCCCTTTTTTCAGGGTGGACTTGAAAAGGAAACAAGTTTTTTTTTCATATTTTATTTGGCATAACTTGAAAATAATAAAAAAAAAAATAATAATAATAATAAAATAATGAAGCCAAATGTGGCATGTGACGTTATTTAGATACAAACAATGTTTCTATGAAAGTTCCTCTGAAAGAATCCTCTGTAAAATATCTCAAACCTGCATAATTATAAAGAACCTTCAATTTTTCACTATTCACTATGTATGCATTGTTCAAGAAAAATGTTAGAGAAAAAAAATTGTCATCAAATTAACCCACCCCCTCCCTCCTCCCCATGAGTCGGTTCTTCCTACGGTCCTGTATACACATTATCAATATTTTTTTTTTTAACGAACACACACATATAGGATCTCAGTGAAACTTCATGTTTCTTTGAAGAGATCTAAATTCTACTTAACCCTTTAATGCATGACTTTTTTTAAATAAGAATTGCAGTTATTGATTCAATGGAATGATAACATTTTAATTCGAATAGCACAAATCAACAGGTTTTAAGTCGTTCTTTTGAGTATTATAAAAGTTATGGCCCATCAAAGTTGAAAAATATTTTTTTTAAATCTTAATTCATTTCAATACGAATTTGCAAATTTCTTCCAAACCTTGTCAATTGGGTGCAGGAAGGTGTTTTTGATTGATTGAGGTTAAAAAATGTGATAGAATTTGCGAATCTGAAGAAATATCAGCAATTTTCTAAAAACTACTTTTTTCGAAAAAATAAATAAATTTGAATTTTACATTTTTTCCGCATACTTTGTTCGATATCTCACGGAAACATTGAAATACCGTAACAAAAATACCATGGACTAATTCCTTTTAATCTCTAGAACTTTTTTGTCCATACACCTTTCAAAAATATCCACGCGTTTCCGAGATATTTGGATTTAGATTAGTGTTGTTTTAAAACAACACTATGCATTAAAGGGTTAAGACTAAGCGTACATCTTTCAAGGATATAATGGCTAGCATTTTACTAATGCTAACACCACCAACCCACAGAAAGAGTACTATGTTTGCCGTGACCAAGACTTGATCTCATGACCTCATGAGAAGACTTGAACGCTATCCTTTAGGCCACGGTCGGCGGTCGAAATGAACAAGATGATCCCATGGAATAAAAATTGTCTTCCTTCAGAAGGATATCGACATGACCATCGATCAGTTTTGATCTTACATTCTTACAAGCAAATTTTCTACGTAATTTGAATTCTAAAACTGAAAATTCATTTCCATTTAAATTTTTGATGATTTAAAAACCTTGATTAGAAGAGCCGATTTAGGTTTAGGGTAAATCTAGATTATTTATACTTCGATGTCTAGGAAGTGAAATGCCATAAAATGTATGATAACGGTTTGTTAATTGTATCAACACGTGCCTAACATCAGATCTTCTATACATTCAAAAGCGAATACCGAAAAATTTGAATACTTCAAGCCATCCTCATTTCCCTCTATCAACAGAAAGATCATCAAAACAAATCATTCGGCAGGGGCCTGAGAAAGGTTGAATCGAGTCGGGAGGAAAAGAAAAATGTCACCGATTAAAAACCGATGAATGCTCATCAGCAGCATCACGTGGAGAAAAGGGAAGCCTAATTTGGTGTCTGGGAATGTAAGGTTTTTTTTTTTAATTTCTCCAGAGCAGTTATCAGGTTCCTAGATCATAAGGTGGTGAACTTTATTGATCCGTTTTTGAATGGGTTCCATTTTCGGTGATATTTGGTTTCTAACTGGACAGAAGTGCATTCGAATAGCGGGTTTCAAATTAACTGGCAATTATAAACTTATCAAAAGGTCTTCTTAGAATGAGCTGAGGGAATCTTAAGGTTTTATTGGAAATTTATCCAAAAATCTCAATAATCTACAGATCGATTTTAACTAGGGAGGTTACCGTTGTTGAGTTCATTAAAGACAATCGAGTCGGTAAAAACACATTAACATCGCCATAACTTCAAGGCGAAGACAACAAAATTTGGTTGTGATCATCAGTCGATTTCGAACAGAAATTGGCTCGAACAAATTGCCGAAGTGGCCCAAATCGAGGCCCCCACTTACAGTAACAGTATCCCAGCTTTTTGAGTCGCAGCTGTTGTTGTTGATCGCTGACTTCCATCAGCACAATTCCTTCACACCTTTAAACAATTATCCCCCGCGTTCCAGAAACGCCCCCAGAAAAGTAGGAATCTCTGATGGCACGACCCTCGCTCTTGATTTGAAGGTAACTTCAGTCTGACTGCGTCAGACAAGAAGTAGCTTAGGTTGGGTACCTCCTCTAGCCCATGAATCATACAATTGGCCCCATAAACTCTAATGGCTTTTAATATCTTAATCGTTCGGAGTGCTCGGGTTCCTTTTTTTTTGTTTTGCTTTGGTAACTGCTCTAAATGTTTACCCTTCTTTTCCTCTTCCAGTTCAACTAAACTTGGAAGCGACTCGAGGAAGTTAATATCTTTACGAGCTTGCTTTAGCGGCTTGAAACCAAACCAAAAAAAACTGAATCATGATTTTAATCCTATCTTAAGCCGGAAAAAGACCCATGATCAACTCGGGGTTTGTTCTGTCGTTGAGGTGCTGCTGATAAATATGAACAAGGCTCTCTAGATCTAACCTTCAAATTTATGAAGCTCTTCGTTGCTTGTTTTTTTTTTAAGTGTGATCCAAGTAAGCATCTGGTGCTGTTGGTCCAGTTTCTTCAATTCAACAGGCACAGAAGGCAACGATTTAAGTAGCCAACTACGTTGCGATTTTTTGTTCTAGAGGTGACTGTCCATAATTATGACCTACTCGATTCGACTCCACTAGACTGGGTTCTATGATTTGAGAATGACTTTTGATGTCCAAATTCACCATTTAATTACCACGTTCTGGAACGCGCTACATCCGCACATGGACTGAGCGTGCGTATCGTCGTTAAGAAGTTTCTACTTATTCCAGCCTAGTCGTAACACATTAACCATGAATTTTACTCCATCGTCCGCCCGCCAGAATAAAACAGAAATTAAAGTTTTATAATTTTATTCAACTTGTTTTTATTAGTCTGCGCCAATGGGTTTACCACCTTTCGCTTTTTTCCGGTGTCTGCTTGCTACAGGTTGATCTCTGCAGCAGCTCCTTCCTACGCCTTCTGGTTTCATTGCTTCTGAGGTTTGCTGTTGAGTCAGGTGCCTGCCTGGTTGCCCGAGAACTCGTAAGTCGTAACTCGGAAATCATTATTCGGTGGGCGGCTTCTGTCGCGCACCACAATCGTAATTGAACCGGGGGTGGATCCGGTGCTACCCGGTGAACCTCAAATATGGACCAGCTGATTCTTGATCTTTCTCGGAGTCGGAGGAGACAGCCCTGAACTAATTGACTCACATTATTGGCGCCCATTTTTGGCCGTGGTCGTATCGTATCGCAAAATCTAACCCGGCTACCGTCTCGGCTTTAGCCGATGATCAATCTTCATTACCCGAAAGGTGAATGGGAAGAAAATTCCCCTCTTGTCAAAGCAAAACTCCAACCATGTGTGGTCGTGACTTCCCAGGAATTGGCTAATAAGGTAGCATAACGCTAAATGATTACATCACAATCAGGAGTTGCAAGAAGTCGGTAGGCACAATATTTACATAATGATAACTTGTCCCTTCATATCTCTGCACACAGTAGGCCATTCAACGTCAACACAATTCTGCCGAAGAGGCACTTGTTGTCAGATGGCGTTTACTGCTGTTTTTTTTTCCTCTGACACCATAAGGGCGGTAGAGTCATTCCGATGTTGTTTATTGACACGCACTCACCCGATCCCACTTCGTGTTGGTTTATTCGGTTCTGCATTCGGAAAAAGAGTTCCAAAAGTGCTGTGTGCAGAGATGCCAATGTGCCTGATTTTTCGAGGCTCTGCCTGACAACCTGATAAGCTAGGCTTGCCAGATACTTTCAGAAAAAAGTGGGACATTTCACGAAAAAAAGCGGGACACAGCCAAAAAAAGCAGGACATTTAAGAAAATCTTAAAAAGCTTAATTGTTTATTGTTAATATATTGTTATTGTTAATATATTGTGATTGTGTAGCCAAACTTATACGTTTACCATCAGCCAAAGTTGTTCTTAAAATACATAAAGGTTTTTTTTTAACATAGATTGATTCGCTCAGATATTCTTACATGACTTCTATTTACATGGGTTTATTTTTATATACTTCGGACAATTGAGTCGAAAACGGTGGTGTATATTATGAGGCAATTTAACTGAGATTCCGGCGAAAAAATTAATCTCTAGAATGCTATAATCTAAAAATTATTTGGAAGCAACATAAACAGTATTTTCTTCATACATTAGTTGAACGTGGTCCAAGAACACTTTACTGAATCAGAATCTTACTTTAATGCGAAGAGCTTTAGAGTTGTTCAGTATTGTTTTATATAAACTATGAAATGCTTATTTTAAGAATAAGACGTATTTGAAAGATTTTCTGTTCATCACAGATTTCAAATTGAGATTAAAGTTTGATATTCTCCAGTGTTAGTCAGTCAACTTTGTAAAAGTTTCTGAAGAAAAAAGCGGGACATTTTGAGGAAAAAGCGGGACAGCGGGACATTCAACAAAAAAGCGGGACATGTCCCGCTTTTGCGGGACGGATGGCAACCCTATGATAAGCCATTGAATTTGCCTGATTTTTGAAAATATGCCTGATTTTATGCCTGATGCGTAGTAAGGAACTGGATTAGGTACCATTACTGAAGTGAAAAAGTGGAAATGTGGCAGAATCAAAGCAATCGAAAGATTCCCTTTAATTCTTATTTAAAGAAGGGAATTAAAGGGAATCTTTCGATTGCTTTGATGCTTTGATTCAGTAGAATTCTTCAACCAAGTAGGTTCACGGCACATATTAGAAAGAAAATGAGGAGCGGTGACCAAAAAAAAGGTCATCTCTTTTAGCAAAATTTCCGTTACTTTATCATAGTCTGATTTTGCCTGATTTTTATTTCGCCAGTTCCCTGATTTTTTAAATAAAATGTTGGCAACCCTGGCTGTGTGTCACCGTGAGTGACTTCGGCGACCGAATGAGGCCGTCGTCACTTCACTCGCCAGACTTTAATGAGTGTTTTTGATGAGGTGGTGCACCACATTCGGCGCTCGGGTGCTTATTTACAGTAACTTCTACTCGACTGACGTGTGATATTGCCGCCTTTTCGTTGCGGGATCGCATATGGGAGGTGATGACGATGGCGACGATGATGTTATTATTGCAATTGATGCTATACAGCAGTGAGTGAATGATAATAAACAATCGTGCGTTTTGTGTACCCCGGGAATCCGGCGCTTGCTTTGATCTTGTTGTTTGATTGTTTATCTTTGGGTGCGTGTAGTCTTTTCGCCACCAACAATCGTACAAATTGACGCACCGCAATTGACTAACAACTTATGGCTGGGATTGATGCTTTATCTTCAAAAGGGAGCTTTTACTGATGGATAAAGATAAATTCACTCATACAGTTCGGGTTTTTCTGTGATGTTCTGTGAAATTCTAAGAACTCAAACTAAAGGGTGATACGGTCAAAATTTGGTCAATATCGACTTGACGTATTTCTTTCAATTTTGCATTTAAAAAACCTGAACACCCCTCATTTTGAAGGTGTGTGTGTGTGTAGAATGTTGCTCCTATTTTGAATTTGGAATTCACTCTTCAGTTGTCAAAATGCTGTCCAAGGAAGAAAAGCATCGTATCAAAATTTTGCTCGCGCATCGCGAAAATCCGTGCTACTCGCACGCAAAGCTGGCAAAATCGCCAAATCAACCGTTACAAATGTAATAAAAATGTTTGGGGAACGTTTGTCGACAGCCAGGAAGTCTGGATCGGGGGGAAATCGAAAACCGGAAGCCGCTGACACGACAAAGAGAGTTGCCGGTAGTTTCAAGCGAAACCCTAACCTCTCTCTCCGAGATGCCGCAAATAAGCTGGGTGTTTTGTCTACAACCGTGCATCGAGCCAAAAAACGAGCCGGACTATCGACTTACAAGAATGTAGTGACTCCAAATCGCGATGATAAACAAAATACGACGGCCAAAGCGCGATTCCGGAGGCTGTACACGACGATGCTGACGAAGTTTGACTGCGTGGTAATGGACGAAGAAACCTACGTCAAAGCCGACTACAAGCAGCTTCCGGGACAGGAGTTTTATACGGCACAAGGAAGGGGAAAAATAACAGATGTTTTCAGACACATGAAGCTGTCAAAGTTCGCGAAGAAATATCTGGTTTGGCAAGCCATCTGTACCTGTGGCTTGAAAAGCAGCATTTACTTGAAAGAGTGTTTGAATAGACGTCTGCTGCCTTTCCTGAAGAAACACGGCTGTTCCGTACTTTTTTGGCCAGATTTGGCATCTTGCCATTACGGTAAAAAGGCCATGGAGTGGTACGCCGCCAACAACGTGCAGGTGGTTCCCAAGGACAAGAACCCTCCCAACACGCCAGAGCTCCGCCCAGTCGAGAGATACTGGGCTATTGTCAAGCGGAACCTAATGAAGACCAATAAAACTGCTAAGGACGAGCAGCAGTTCAAGGCAAACTGGCTTTCTGCGGCGAAGAAGGTGGACATGGTGGCAGTACAAAGTCTGATGGCAGGGGTTAAGCGTAAGGCCCGGCAATTCGGATTTGGAAAAGCGGAAGCCTAACTGAATATTTTTCCTGAATTTTATGCTAATTAAACTTGAAAAAGAAAATTTAATTTGATTTTTGAAATAAACGATTTTACCGATTTACACGCGTTTTTCCTTGGCCAAATTTTGACCGTATCACCCTTCACTATTGAAACTCTTAGCGGTTTCGTAACAAAAAAAAAACAATCAATAGTACTTATATAAATATACAAGGTGGGCTATTCGGCTCTTTTTCAACGTATTGGAAAGAGGACCCGAAAAATAGTTATGGAAAAAAACTGACAAATGTATGGAATTTATTAGAAAATCACATTTTTCTTGAATTGACAAGCATCAAAATAATGAAAAAAAAAATGTACTGATGCATTTTTATGCAACGAATAATATTTGGCTTTTCAACACCGCTAAAAGTAACATACAAAGGGCTTTTTGTCGATTTAAAACTAAAATTTGGTTATATTTTTGCTTTGAGTGGCTCTTTTCTTGTGCGATTTGAATAAAAATTCACACAAATTGAATTTTTATCACAGAAATATGAAGCACTTTAGATCATTTACCAAATGTTTAACACAGACAGAAGAAAATATTACATTGCTTGCTCTCAAAAAAGAGAGACGGCGATGAAAATTTCTTTTGAATGCTCATTATTTATGGTTCAGATCCGAAAATCCAATGCAAAAAATAGTCTCGGATGAGCTTGAAGAATCGATCTTTAATCTTAAGCCCTTTTCAAAAGAATCGAATGGCTATCGACGCATAAATTAATAATTTTGATTGCCATTCTATATAAAACTGCCAAATTTTGATAACTATTTTAGTTGGTATGCAAGCATGCTGTGTACTTACACGGAGCTTACAAGTGAGATTAAGCGCATTGCGCTACTCAGGAACGTAGGAAGAACAGACTCATGGGGGGGGGGGGTTTGGTGACTAATTTCTGCCAATGATTTTTTGCCCAAAAACATACGAATAAAAAAAAATAAAACAAATTATATTTGTAACTATATGATTATTCATTTTTAAGTACTCATTAATAGTTTTCGTATAAAATCGTAACTTAAGACACGAATGCCACAAGGTTGTTAAAGTGTCATTAATAAAACCTTAAAAAAGTGATCCTTAGTCTAAACGGTGAGCTAATTTTTTTTAACGAAACCTCTAGAAACAAAATATGAAATTTGCTTTCATCGATGGTTAAATTTTTTGAATTTGTTTAAAAGTCTGGTAGATTAGAGCATAAAATAAGTTCTTTTTAGAATATCCTTCAATCAAAAAAAAAAACTTATTCTATACTCAAATCAAACAAGCCTTCTAAACTCTTTTGCATATTCCAAGATTCTATAGTTTGATGAGAATAAATAAAATTCTTCAAAAAAACAGTAAAAAAAAAATTGGATCAAATATGCTTGATTTTAGCAACAAAATTTATAATTCTAGTTTGAAATTTGGCTTAAAAAACTGCAATATTAATAATTAATAATGTTAAACAATACACTTTGAAAATTAAGAATTTTGGCAGATTCTTAGGTGAACATGTTTCTTTAATAGGATTTTTTTCATAAATATTCAATTCCATAATAAAAAATCCTGTGGATGATTTTTTAAATATAATTTGAGATATTTTGCAAGAATCAAAACTTAGAAAATAAACTCTAATTCTACTTAATATATGTGATTTCAGCTCAATTGTGTGTACAAACTAATTCTGATCAAAAAATTTAAAATCAGGAAATTGAATTGTCTAGCAAATTTTTAAGTTCATGCTATCTTGAATTTCTCAACAATTTTATGCTGATTGAAAAACTCATTAATAAGCTAAATCTTTTTATAAATAAATTCTGAATTCTAAACCTGAACTCAAAATTTGAACTATGAATCTGTTTCCGATTTTCTATAAGACTTCTGAAATGTTCAAAACATACGATTTCTGAATCCATATTCCAGAGTAGAAATTTATGCGCCAAGTCTTAGAGCCCTCATTCATGTATCTTTTTAAAGATTCTTTTATTTAAATTCTGTAGTGCTGGTTTAATTTTAATTTATTTTTTTCAATTATTTACTTCTAATCTGTTTTTGTGAATCTGATATGTGAATTTCAAATGATGAATCTGAATCTGAGTTTTCAATTTTGGATCGCCACTAAAATGCTTTAAAAGTTTAAATTTTGTGTTAGAATCAAGTTTGAGAACTTCAAATTTGAATATAATACCAAATTCTTCTTTTTTTCATATTGGGAAAACTTTTATCAAAATATTGAAAATTCGTGTGATTTTTGAAAAACATGATTCCAATTTGATATGAAATGCAAAATCAAATTTGAACCAGGATTTCGAAGCAGCTACACTCAGAGAAATCTTGGTGTTTGAACAAAAAAAATTGATTCTGATTCAAAAAATATTCTATTGAATTTTTTTTTATTTGATACCATGTATTATGAGTTTGTTTCTAAGGAAAAAAATTGAAACAAAGGATTTATCCTTTGAATTAAAAAAAATGCTTTGAATCGAAGAATTTGTTTTAATTTCAAAGGTGAAAAATTCTTTTAAATAAAGGAAAACAGATTAGAAACAAAAGATTTTTTATTTGTCCCAGAATCAAAGTAATTTTCCTTTGATTGGCCACTGAACAAAGAAAAATTCCTTTGTCCTAAAAACTTTTTCACTGCGTGTAGACTTGATACAGAATCAGAAATACGAAAATATGTCAAAATACAATTTTGGTTATGGGAATATGGAACCAGAACCTCTAAAATGGGTTCAATTTAAAATTTTATATAAAGACCTGAATTTCTATGATAAGCTTGCCAGATTGCACGGTTTTAACCAGATTGGCCCAGATATTTAATATAAAATTTGGGAAAAGTCCGTTCCGACCCAGTTGCTTGGATTTTATTGGAAAAGTCCGGTTTTTGACCGGATTTGTTCTCTTTCTCATTCTTAAATCATACATAAAAAACAAATTGTGTTGTTATATTTTTTTTTTTGCATCCAACATTTTTGCAGCAAGTTTCAAAAACATAACCATAAAAGGTTTTTTTTTATTAAATTTTTTTTCTAGATTTTTGCTGAGCAATTCCTAGGTTTTGACCGAAATTGCCTGGATTTGGGTCGACAATTTTGAAATCAAATACTTGGATTTGGCCAGGTTTTTATATAAAATAGCCGGATTTGTCCGGCCAGGATGAGTGCTGAAAAAAATCTGACATCCTTATTCTATGAAGAAGTGAGAAAATTTTGAAAAACTGTATCACAGATTTGAACTTGGGATGGGTTTATAAGGTTTAAATAAGCATTTTCGTATGGTGTACCCGAAAACTCGTAATATCTTATTCATAAAACTTTTTTAAAGGTTCTTTACAACATATTTACTTCGGGGGCAGGCAGTTATAACAGATTACTCTTTTCCATCCGTAGTAACTTTTTTGTGTAATCTCGTAACAGCGGGCTCCTAAAGTTGTCCAAATGAGCTGAATTTTTTATGGAGCTTTTTTCCGGTAAGAGGCTAAAGAGAAAATTCAGCTCATAAACTTGTAATATTCTTAAATGAGGTAGGAAGCTGGTCTTTTTTAGCATTGGAAGGGTTGATGTAATTTTACCTTGTAGCTTCCCGAATCAAGAGAGCATATATTTAAACTAGGATTGCAGAAAAATATTGCCATCTTAGTTCTTTGGTTACATGTTCCAATAGTAGTCTAAAATTTGAATAAAAGTGAAGATGACTGATTACATGAACTGAGAGGGACGTGAGAGGTTTTTTCAAGCTCAATCCGAAAATATGAATAATGGAAGTGATGAAAAAGTCTATATTTTATGACTGGTTCGTCGAGATGACTTATATATAGGTCTTTATTCATTTATTATTTATTCATTTCTACAAGGTGATAAAGCTGCCCACCAATAAAATAAACAAAATACGGTGGTCGAATCGTGCGCAAAATGTTTGGACTGCTTGTGGGGAGACATTTTGAAAAATTTGGTAATGGACAGCAAAACTAACTCTTTAGCGGACAATTGGCAGGATTCCAACCAGAAACTGTTCGTTGACAAGTCTCGCCTGTATTTTGCGGAGATAAACAAAGGAGAACAATTTGGAAAATTTAATATCCAGTTCTGGAGGAGGCTTACGATAAGTGGAAACGGCAAAATACTCAACCTTTCATAAAGATTGACACGATGAATGGCTAAAAATATAAAGCAGACTGCCTCCAAATGCAACTGTTTTCTCTGAAAAGCACCTCAATGGATCCCATAAAACTTATACTCTGTTTAAATTGGATCTGGAGTCGTGCCATTACGCAAAAACCGTAGTGGAGTGATAAAAAGTGATATATGTTGTTTTTGTGCCGAAGTCGGACAATCGGCTAAATTTGTTATAACTTCGACCAAATTCAAAATTTTGAGCAATGAAGGTCAAGCTTCAGAAATCAAAAATCGCTATCAAAAATAGCCTTAATTTGAAAAAAAAAAATAGTTCAAACTTTATAGATGGCGAACGTGTTGCCTAAAAATAAAATCGAAAAATTACTTCACTTGACGCTATCTCAAATGCCACTTGACATAAAATCACAAAAATTTGCAAATCTGAACATTACATTACCAGGTAACTTCGCTGAAAATTTCATAAATTCATTTATACCCAGGCATTTAAAAGTTATTCACAAAACAAAGTGTTGCATTTTTTTCGTAAACACTCCTTATGAAGGAGACTCACTGTATCTTTAGTTGATTCTAAGATGGATTTCAGTTGATTATTTGAGGTAGTAAACACTAGCTCAATATCAAACTTTGTCAACTTTTGTTGCAAGTCTTACCTAACTAGGATTATTTATGTGAGGGAAACGCATCAATCAACACATTCATCAATCGAAAACGCTCACTGAAGAAGATTGTAAGTTGGTATCGAATTACCGGTATCTGAACTTTTCTTATAATTACCGTAGTTGAATTAAAGGGAATCTTTCGAGTTCTTTGATTCTGTAGAATTCTCAACCAAGTAGGCTCACAACACATAATAGAGTTTAAAAATTTAAAAAATAAATAAATAAATTATTTTAAAATTTATCGTCATTGAAGATTTTTAATAACTTTTTACTTAAAAATTTATGCATTTTTCAATCTACACATCTTAACACATTAAGAACTGCAATAATATATAAACGTGTTTACGTGCAAAATTTGGTTTTTTCAATCTCAGAAAAGACCGGAAAAAATTCCACGAATTTAGTATCTTTGAATTTTCGAAAATGTTATACACAATTATGTAGAACTAGCTAACTTTACCCGGCCTTGCTCGGGTTCACATAAAATATGCATAAGTAGGAGTCGTTTGACTTTTCGAAATTTTGGAGCATTCTATTCATCATTTTAACAACTTTGCACTAGTTTGGCCATGTACAGTTATAAGTTTCTTTTTTAGCGCTTTGATTGGGATTATTTAGGAAGTTTATCGTTTTCACATTATTCAAAAACTGAGGTTTCCAAATAGAAATTTAAAATAGTGTTCCTCGAATGCTTATTCATCCTATCACGAAAAACATTTTAAACCACCGTTTTTAAGGAAGCTTGAATAAATTGGCCTAAAATTTTTGTAATCTTCAAATGATAACAATGTTTTTATCGTTTCCATGTGTTATCTAATAAAAATCCATTAGCTTGAGCATGGAATGATCAATGAGTACATCCTTAGAAATCATTTGTTTATAAATTGTTATAAATTGGGCAATGAAATTGAATTGAAAATGCCAGATTAAATCTCTAAAAAGGTTCATGCGTTGGATTTGATTCTAACTTTCCAGAAAATGCACGTTTAACTGTCTCATCCTCCGTTTGAATTCCTACTCGGCTATCGAAGCATTGAAATCGCAACCTTTAACTTATAACTCAAAATTCAATTAATTCTTCTTTCCTTAAAAGAAATTCCATAAATTTGAAAAAGGTTGGTTTTTTAAAGCTGAAACCTTTTTTAAAAAAAAAAAACGAACACAAACACATATTGGATCTCAATGAAACTTGACGTTTCCTCGAAGAGATTCCTTTAGCTTAACACTAAGCGTACTTCTTTCGAGGATATGATGGCTAGTATCTTACAAATGCTAAAACCACCAACCCACAGAATGTGTACTATGTATGCCGTGACCGGGAATCGATCTCATGGCCGTTGGCTTAGAAGACTTGAGCGCTATCCTCTAGGCCACGGGTGGCAGAAAACATTAATTTTCAGCATTCATTCCAAATCGTTAGGCTGCTGAATAAGTCAATTCATTTTGAATATGAATTACTGTAACAATACTTTACACACTGCATATTTTTATTGACTCTCACCGTTTCAACTCAATGGGAACGAAAATCGGTTGACTCTTGGTTCTCGGGAATAAAAACGAAAGTTGTAAGGGAGGGTTCTTTTTCTCGGTTTGGAGGGTCTCAAAACTATTACTAACACCTCACCCTAGTCCAAAATCATCGCTGTTCCAAATTTCATGCTGATCGGTTAAGCGGTGTGGATTTGGTAAGGTGCATACAAACAAATAAGAAGACAAAAAAAAACATATATAGTCCAACTCATCTTTATACATTAGAAGATAAAGTTTCTTTATAAAATAGGTCACATTTGAGTTAAGATTCTCAGTGAAGTGCTTTCGCGTCAAGCGGAAAAACGAGATATCTCGTATTTGGTCCGCAAGGTGTTAATATGTTCTCTATCTTTCCATATTTTAATTAAAATGTTTCTGTTTTAGCACGTGACCACCTCACGAACTCATTTGCTTAAAAATAGACCGAGGTGGTGGCACATATCTCAGCTGGCATTATTAAATTGGAAACAACAAATCAAATGAAGCCACCATAATATTCAGGCGGTGCACATCTGTGCGAATAATAGTAGCTATACAACAAATTAGAAAACGAAAGAAAAACAAACAATTTTGCATCCCGAGCCAGCAGCTAGAAACTCTCTGAAACTTGGACCAGATTAACTCAATCTTGGGGAAAAATAGGATAACCATCATATGGATTACCATCCCTGTCTCTCTCCTTATGATGATGATCTGTTTCCATTTCTTGCGAATCTGGGAGGGGACATTTGGTCAAACTGAATCTACAAAGAGCCGGAAAGATAGTTTTACTTTTTTTCTCTTCCCACTGCGAAAAAATGCACTTTTGATCCAGTTCTTCACCTCATGAAGACACTGGCTGGACAAAGCGCTAGAGATAGAGCAAAATCTTTGAGATACACGAACAGCGGAGAGAGTACAAGATTGCCATTATTATAAGCCACAATCTAATGGAATGTTGAGGTACATTTTTATCCCCCCGGAGCAGCGCATTCGTTTATTTGTGGTATCGACATCATCGGGGGAACCGGTTTTTCTTCCGACTTCTCCTCGAAGCTAACCAAAATAAGAAAATAAGGTGAAAAAATGGTGCTGACTTGAGAGGCTCTGAAGTGAGGAAGAAAAATTAGGTTATCCGGACAGATTTGAGCGGCTGCTCCACCGAAAGTGATCCGGCTTTTGCTTCCTTTCCTTCCAGGTCTCCTCCGACCTTCCTTTCTCTCGAACGAAGGAAAAAATATCTAAAAAACAGATCTCCGATGCTATCCCGGATCGAATGTGTCGGTGGTCAGTAAGCTCGAATCTCCATTTTAGGTCTCACGCACCTTCCGATCATCATAAATAGCTGTTGGAGACTGTTGGAGAGTGCCTTTGAGTCGTCCGCTTGAGCTCCAGAGGAATTTAAAAGACATTTATTGGTTTAAGTTGTTGTCTTCGCGTTCCCTGGATGTCGTGAGCACTTCTCAACGAGATTTGACCTAACGGATTCCACCTTGCAGGCTGGCTGGTAGAGAAAAAAAAACGATCCTAAGCTGGGCTAAGCCAAATTGGTTAGGAAAAAAGGGAGGGAAAAGATCAGGTTAACTTCATAACATTTGCCGGTGGAATGTCTCGGTTTACCCTTTGAGATCAAGACTGTATTTTGTTGTGGAAAATTTTACTTTAGAAATATAATAAATTCTTGAAATAATTTAAAGGAAAGCTCAAGTAGTTTCGAGTTTTGTTTTGAAATTTCAGACTTCTTGAAATTTCTATTCGATAATCCCGAATTCGTAAGGTTCGTCAGGTTTAGTTTCAACTTCTTTGAAATTCCAGAATTTACAGAGGAGGAAAATCACTAATCTCAAAAAACATTTTCACTCGAGTCATGCTACCAACCGAAAAACAGCTAGCAAGAAAGTCGGCAACACAAACTGTACCAAATTCAAATCGACCTAAACTAATCCCCGGCTAATGACTTATGGGAAGAGTAGTGTGGCAATCTGTAGTGTTGTGAAGAGATGCTCAACTTCAACACTTCTCTTCAACGAATTTCGCCTCTTGGTGCAGGAGGAGCGTTTCGAGGTTACCTCTCGGTTGAAGATCTGCTTGCTGCTACAAAGTAGACACGGTTCGGGAACATAACTGTTGTGTGATTGAGGTAGCGAATCCCGAAAAAAACCAAGGCTTAGCTACTTTGGGCAGAATGTTCTGTTAATGCTCATCACAGCACAGTAGAAAGACAGGAGCGAGGCACACCAAATGACGACACATATTGGTCATGCATTGGAGTTTTTTTTTCCTATAGTAAGTCGGTTCATGTCGTCAGACTCTTACAGAGCAGCTCCACGAAAGAGGGTAGGCAAAAGTCACGGAATTACTCCCGTCGAACGAACGAACGTGGAACCTGATGACGATACGATGGTGTTTGGTGGTCGAGGAGTCGAGACAAGCACAAAAAGAGAAAAGAGAAAGAAGTCCAAATGTGGGTCAAAATTACACTCGGGCACATACGGGCTTTCTTTCAGAGGGGTCTCAGCACCAGACCAGGGAGTCGATTCCCCGTTGGAATTGGCTCGTGGATTCCCCCGTTGGTGCCATCGATCATCAACATCAAGCAGCACACGATCGTTTGAGGAAAACTTGGATGACCTTAAGTTCAGATTGGTTTTTTTGCCCCACTGTCTGTTTGGAATGGCAAATCGATTTTTGCACAGAATCATACACATTTGAAGTTTGAATGATCGTCGTAAAGTTTACTATTAATGATTTGTACATATTCAAAATATGGATTCCTGGATTAGTATTACCCATTCCTCATTAAAACTGAATATCTGGATTAGTCCTACATTGTGATTCTCAATCCTGTTCAGCTTTTTTTCAGATTCTGAGATCAAGTTCTAAACAATTGTTTCGCTTTAGTTAGGTAAAGACTGTTTGTTCTTCTCAATTGTGAGACAATCCTGTATTTTACCCAGAAGACTTATGGAAATGTTTATTTTACTAGTTTCATGTGTTTATTAAAATTATTCTGAGTGAGCGAAATTGGAAGGGCGCTCTCCTAGCAAGAAATAAAAACCTTCCCGTTCACCAATCCGTCTCCAAATGAGTGATTTTTCATGAATGTTTTTGGAATCAATGGAAAATCAAAGATGAAACGCACCTGGTGAACTTTTCTGCATCTTGGTGAATTTTTTTTTTTAACACTTGGTGAATTTTTCACATTTAGTGAATTCTGCCGCACATCTGCTGAATTTTGCTGCACATCTAGCAAATTTCCGTCAGTTCCGGCGCGCATTTCGGCACACTTTAATAGTGGTCCGAAATTGCATAAAGTGGAACTTTTTTCCTAGCGTTTTTGTCTTTCATTCTAGCTCTAAAGTGTCTTAAGAACATTTGCTTCTTCAAATATGCTCCATAACTTTAAAGCAACAAATATTTTTTAAACTTTACTATAAAAAAATGAAAATTCTAGCTTTTTTGTTTCAAGAGATACAGTTTTTTTTTGTTCTACAAAGTTATAGAATACGCAAAAATATGAAACTTTGTTGAGAACATCAAAATTCTATCTCGTTATAGTTATAGTTATAGAGGTTTTACTTTGAAGGGTATTTAAACGTTTCTTTAAAGTAGTTTTTTAAACTTAACTTTTGTTAGATGAGGATTTACATGAATAAGATGTTCTAAACTTAGGTTGTCAGATTTTTTTCAGCACGTATCCGGGCCGGACAATCCCGAGCCATTTTGTCTTAATTTTGAATTTGAGCATTTGAGTTCAAAATTGTCAACCAAAATCCAGGCAGTATCCGAATAAATTGGGTCAAAAACCTTAAAAACCTTTTTTTTCATTCAAGTTTGTCAGCAGATTTCATGAAACTTGCTCAAAACATTTGGACGCAAAAATAAAAAAAAATACAACACAATTTCTTTTTTTTACAACACAGTTTGTTGGATTAGTTGGATTTAAGAATTGGAATGAGAACAAAACCGAGCAAAAGCCGGGCTTTTCCAAAGAATTCCGGCAACTGGGCCGGACCGGACTTTTCCCAAATTTTTATTGAATATCCGGGCTAACCCGGGCAATCTGGCAATCTTATTCTAAACATTGCACAGTGGAGATTTTTGATCAAAAAAGGGTACCTATTTCTGTGACGATCGCCTAAACTGTTCTAAATTTTGGAAAACTATCATTTCTTATGCAAAAAAACACGAGGAATCGAATGGTCTACACCGCTTTCTGATAAAATGACTCTTAACGTCTCATTTTGCCCGATTTCCACTATTTTTTTAGGTGCAAAGTTATAATTCCGATTGTAGCCATCTACCTTGCAACCAAAAAGTCATACAAACCATACTTATTTATATAAAAATGTCAGCTGAATCGATTGGTGTACTCCAATTTTTGTTTTTACTACGACAAGTGGCTCATTTTGCCTCTTTTCTCCTAAATTTAAGATTTTTTTCAAAGAAATGCAGTCAAACAAAGTGTAATCCAACAATTTTTCATCATGAATGATCATTTTTGGTAGATTTATTCATTTTCTTGCTAGTCGCGTCACTTTTTTGTACTAGAATAAATATAAATAGCTAAATATCCCCAACCTCCCCTAGCTTTTTTAAATTTATGCATAAATTTCACTGTAACAATCGAGCGATTAACATACCAAATGCAAAAACCAAGTGATTTTGTGTAAAATTTATCGCCCAATCGAGTGGTGTACACCGCTTAGTGCTCAGCTAACGAGAATAACCGCAATCACCCCGATTTCCCCTAAAATCGAGCGATATGTGGAAAAAAAATCATTATAACAAATGACAATGCATCATAGAATGCACAAAAATGATTGAAACAAGTGTAGAACTTATTGCTGAATCGAATGATGTACACCGCTTAGCGTTCAGTTGACGAGAAGAGCCTTAATCACCCCGATTTCCCCTAAATTCATAAATCAAAAATACATTATTACAAACGAGAATTTAATTTAACAGATACAAAAAACATTGAATCGGGTGTAAAACTTATTGCTGAATCAAATGATGTACACCGCTATGGTGAAGTTGATGAGAAGAGTCACAACCACCCAAATTTCCCCTAAATTCAAATAATTTCTTCGAGAAAAAAATGTAACAAACGAGTGAATTTGATTATTACTGTCGAATCGATGAGAAGAGCCTCATCATGTTTTAACCAATATCAATTATCAATTCAACAAAATATTTTTCAAATTTAGGGGAAAAGGGGGTGATCAAGACTTTTTTCTTCATCTTAACATTCAGCAGTGTACATCTTTCTGTGCAACAATTAGTTTTTCACGTGGTTCAGTTATTTCTGTGCACTTTCTGATGCATTCTCGAAAGTTACAAGATTTTTTTCTTAAATTGCAAGTATTTAGGGGAAATTGAGTCAAATAGGACTTTATTCATCAACAGAATTTAAGCGGTGTCCATTATTTCATTCAACAGTTAGTTTCACATATGATTTAATGTTTTTGTACCTTTTTCGATGCTTTCTCATTTGTTACTACGATTTTTTGGTTCATATTGTATGAGTTTATGAATGAATTTAAGATAAATTGGGGAAAATGAGACTTTTCTTGTCAACTCAGTGCTAAGCGGTGTCCTTCATTCGATTCAGCGATAAGTTATCCACCTGATTCAATGTTTTTCTCATATGTTCATTTGCATTTTCGTTTGTTACAATGTTTTTTCCAAGAAACTGCATAAATTTAGGGGAAATTGGGGTGGTTGTGACTCTTCTTGTCAACTTCACGCTTAGCGGTGTACATCATTTGATTCAGCAATAAGTTTTACATCCGATTCAATGTTTTTTGTATCTGTTAAATTAAATTCTCGTTTGTAACAATGTATTTTTCAAAGAAATTTAATGAATTTAGGGGAAATCGGGGTGATTGAGGCTCTTCTCATCAACTGAACGCTAAGCGGTGTACATCATTCGATTCAGCAATAAGTTCTACACTTGTTTCAATGATTTTTGTGCATTTTATGATACATTGTCATTTTTTATAGTGATTTTTTTCCACATATCGCTCGATTTTAGGGTAAATCGGGGTAATTGCGGCCATTCTCGTAAGCTGAGCACTAAGCGGTGTACACCACTCGATTCAGCGACAAATTTTACACTAAATCACTTGGTTTTTGCATTTGGTATGTTAATCGCTCGATTGTTACAGTGAAATTTATGCATAAATTTAAAAAAGCTAGGGGAGGTTGGGGATATTTAGCTATTTATATTCATTCAAGTACAAAAAAGTGACGCGATTAGCTAGAATATGAATAAATCTACCAAAAATGATCATTCATGATGAAAAATTGTTGGATTACACTTTGTTTGACTGCATTTCTTTGAAAAAAATCTTAAATTTAGGAGAAAAGAGGCAAAAGGAGCCACTTGTCGCAGTAGAAACAAAAATTGGAGTACACCAATCGAGTCAGCTGACATTTTTATACAAACAAGTATGGTTTGTATGACTTTTTGGTTGCAAGGTAGATGGCTACAATCGGAATTATAAATTTACACCAAAAAAAATAGTGGAAATCGGGAAAAATGAGACGTTAAGAGTCATTTTATCAGAAAACGGTGTAGACCATTCGATTCCTCGTGTTTTTTTACATAAAGAATGGTTGTTTTTTCATGCAAGGCGTTCTTGCCTGAATTGGGTACCTTTTTTGGCTCGAAAATCCCCACTGTGCATTGGTTTAGACATTCAAATCACACGTTTTGCGCTAGATTTTAACATTCTACGAAGTTTCCTAGCTAACTTTTATCAACTTTAAGTTTAATTTTTTATCAAATTCACGGGCGTTTATTGCAAAAACGTGCATGTAAATTTTCAAAACTAATAGATCACATTGAAGCTTGAACTTTCCAAGGGGGATTGTGAAAACCAAAACTTGATTTTGGCTCCTAAAACTAAACTCAGCCTTTCTAAATAAATGAGATTATCAAAAAAAAAATTCAATATTTTAAAGGTAAATAATGAGATAAAAATGATGAAACGAGTAAAGAAACCACACACAGATTATACTAAAATGACACAACGTAGAAAGAAAATGGTGACAAAAGTTGTAAACATGTCTTCGAAATGATACAATAACATAACTTGCAAATGATAAAAATTATAACAAATTGTTTGACATATAATGGCAAAGTAATTCAAATGACGCTAGAAAACATAAAAAAAATTCACTGACACAAATTCAAACAAAGGTGTAGAAAAATTATCAAATTCAACTGGAACATTGCATAAAAATGTATAAACATCGAAAATGTCACAAAATCGACACAAATGAAATCAAAATGCTGTTCAATTACTTGAAATTTTGGAAAATCTGACTGGTATTCTTGCACACCATTATTTTATGTTTTTTTTTGGTCTCAATAAGTTGGTTTTGTTGCTTTTTTCAGAATTCTGTTTCATTTTTTTTAATTTCTGTGGGAATTTTCTGGGAGTTCTTTTTGAAGTGAGCCTCCAATACCAGGATTTGCCTACCGGGAATTTCCGAGAGTAAAAAAATTGAGAGAATTGCCAAATCCCGGGAAACGCTTAAAACTCTCGGGAATTTCCGAACCCAAAGAATAAAGCTAAATTTTCCAAAACTCTACACGACCTAAATTGGAAAACATGGATCATATTCAGCAAGGTAAATGATACCTTGATATCTAGTTCAGACTTAACTTTTTTTTCTAAAAACTGATTAATACATTGAATTTGATAAAAAATGATTGGTTTTTTTTCGAAAACTTAGTGTAAAAATAAAAAACGTAAAAATATTGTGTGAACTTGTGTTTTTTTTATATTTGAATACACTTTTCTGAAGATAGCTGAAATTGTCCGGTATATCATCTAAAAAAACTCGTTTACACAAAAGTTAAAAATAACTGTATCTGTAAACCATACAATTCCAATAAAGGAACGCTACGAAAATAATTGGAATGTTCCATTTTGTAGCACTCATCATTTAGAACTACCGTTTCGTAAATAGTTGACATTAGCAAAATCATCGGCGAAGAAATGACATTTTTTGAATCAAGCGGATAGCTAAATATCTGAAAATTTAGAAGATTTGATGTATAACCTGAAGTCTAGCAAATCAACTTAAATCGATAGTGAAAATCTTTTTCAATTAGTTCACTACTTAAAATTGGATTTTTGGTTTTATCACCGCGATTGTTTATACTTCGAAGTTATCGACGTTTTTCGGTGAGTTTTAAAAATAATCAATACAAATTACCAGTTGTCCATACGTTTCGAGCTACTCTGGCATTCGCTCCTCTTCAGTGGACACTAAAATTATATTTTTAGAAAAACGATTAAAACAACATAAAACAACTGTATCCACAAAACAAATAAGCACAGGTCTAGCTCAGCACTGTCTGGAAACAGGCCACATTCTCGATTTTGAAAATACAAAAATATTAGAGAGAGTTACTGGATAAAACGCTAGGATAACTGCTGAAACGATAATGTCGTTAATAGGCAGAGAGATTCCATAAATTTTAAGACCGCTTGTGACCCAATAATATCCAAGTTAACACAGACACTGACAAACAAATGTAAACGCAAAACAAAACAAACTGTCCAAAACCAAAATAGTTTAGACGATGGCCAGTCAATTGTAAGTTTAAATTAAAATTTAGAATTAATGTGTAATTTTAAACGTAAAATATAATTTTAGTGTCCACTGAAGAGGAGCGAATGCCAGAGTAGCTCGAAACGTATGGACAACTTGTAATTTGTATTGATTATTTTTAAAACTCACCGAAAAACGTCGATAACTTCGAAGAATACTACTTAAAATTGTAAAAATATAATATAGATATAGTTTCGTATGTAGTAGAGCGTTAAAATCATTTTTTATAAATTTTCCTGGGATTCCAGAAATTCCCGGGAAAAGGATCCTTAGGATTCCCGATTCCCAGGAACGTTAAAATAACCGGGATGGACACTCTTCTTTATTGCTGCCAGGAAGAATGAGTTTTTTTAGGATGGGTTAAAAATATAACTTCGACTTTTATTAGATTATTCAAAAAATACACCGAAGAAATAACTAAATTACACACAAAATTCCTGTAATGACAACCAATTAATACTACATTACACAGAAATTATTCCAAAATGAAACTAAAAGAACACCAAGATTATACAAAAATGGCTCGACAGATGAGAAAAAAACATAATATAAACCCAACGAACACAGATGAATTTCAAACTGTAGTTAAACGACACAAAATAATAAAAAAAAAACGTTAGAATAATTTAAAGTTTACGTTAATATAGAATAAAATCATTTAAAAATTAGATCAAAAGTACCCAAAAAAGCCATAACAATGTCTGAATATTGCCTTCAATTAACCATAAAAATTGAACTGAATTTCATTGAAAAGGAATCAGAATTTTAGAAATAATGACGCAACTTTAAAGTAAGGTTATATTTGACAAAATATGTATGAAACATAAAATTCATTAAAATTCTGTTTTAAAAATAATTCACCACCTATATTCTAAGGAACTTAACTCACATAACGTTCTTAATAAAAGAATCGATATCGATATCGACATCGATAAGGCTGATAACAATTTTTGTTCAATTTCTGAAATTTAAAGCATGTTTTGTTTAATAAAGTTTTTTAAAGTTGTGATCTCAAATTAAGCTCAGAATCCCGAAAAAAACGCTTCTAAAGGCCAGAAAATGCATTTTAAAGTTGTGATCCCAAATTAAGCTCAGAATCCAGAAATACGCTTCCGAGGCCAGAAAATGCATTGTAAAGTTTTGATCCCAAATAAGGCTCAGAATCCCGAAAAAAGGCTTCTTAAGGTCAGAAAACGCATATTAAAGTTGTGATCCAAAATTAAGATCAGAATCTCAAAAAAAAACGCTTTTATAGGCCAGAAAATGTATTTTAAAGTTGTAATCCCAAGTTAAGTTCAGAATCCCGAAAAAATATAGGCCTTTTATAGGCCAAAAAATTGCATTTTGCAGTTGTGATCCCAGATTAAGCTTAGAATCCCGAACAATACGCTTCTAAAAGCCAGAAAATGCATTTTAAAGTTGTGATTCCAAATTTTACTCAAAATCCAAAAAAGGCTTCCAAAGGCCAGAAAATGCATTGTAAAGTTTGATCCCAAATTAAGCTCAGAATCCCGAAAAACGCTTCTAAAGGCCAGAAAAGGCATTTTAAAGTTGTGATCCAAAATTAAGTTTAGAATCCCGATAAAAACTCTTCTAAAGGCCAGAAAATGCATTTTAAAGCTGTGATTCCAAATTTTGCTCAGAATCTCAAAAAAAAAAAAACGCTTCTAAAGGCCAGAAAATACAGTTCCAAATTTTGCTCAGAATCTCAAAAAAAACGCTTTTATGTATTTTAAAGTTGTAATCCCAAGTTAAGTTCAGAATCCCGAAAAAATATATGCCTTTTATAGGCCAAAAAATTAAATTTTGCAGTTGTGATCCCAGATTAAGCTTAGAATCCCGAACACTGCGCTTCTAAAAGCCAGAAAATGCTTTTTAAAGTTGTGATCCAAAATTTTGCTCAGAATCCAAAAAATCCAAGGGCCAGAAAATGCATTGTAAAGTTTGATCCCAAATTATGCTCAGAATCCCGAAAAACGCTTCTAAAGGCCAGAAGATGCGTTTTAAAGTTGTGATCCCAAATTAAGCTCAGCATCCCGATAAAAACACTTCAAAAGGCCAGAAAATGCATTTTAAAATACAGAAAATACAGTTCCAAGTTGTGATTCTAAATTTTACTCAGAATTTCGAAAAAAACGCTACTAAAAGCCAGAAAATGCTTTTTAAAGTTGTGATCCAAAATTTCGCTCAGAATCCAAAAAATCCAATGGCCAGAAAATGCATTGTAAAGTTTGATCCTAAATTAAGCTCAGAATCCCGAAAAACGCTTCTAAAGGCCAGAAGATGCATTTTAAAGTTGTGATCCCAAATTAAGCTCAGCATCCCGATAAAAACACTCCTAAAGGCCAGAAAACGCATTTTAAAGTTTCGATCAAAAATTAAGTTTAGAATCCCGAAAAAACGTTTCAAAAGGCCAGAAAATGCATTTTGCAGTTGTGATTCCAAATTAAGCTCAGAATCCCGAAAAAAAACGCTTCTAAAAGCCAAAAATGCATTTTAAAGTTGTGAATTGTCATGCGACTCGAAATTTTCGACCCTTTCTTCTGGGTGCAATCTTTTAAAAATTGTACTCTGGTTTCTTGAACCCCAGAATTTTTTAATTTCACATTTTTAGATTGGAATTCTACATGACTTTGGAGTTTTTTTTATGTTTTCAAAGTTCTTCAGAAACTATCTTGAAATTTTAAACATTGTGTGCATAGTGTTATTTTAAAATGACACTTTCAAAAATTACTTTATTTCGCGTTCAAACGCGTGGGAGTGATGTTTATATAAGCTAAACTAAAAATTATATCTATGAAAAGTTTTCAAGGAAATTTATATTTTATTTAATTTTTATTTATAGGTTTGAAATATGAGTAAGTATGGCAAAGTTTACGAACATTTTTTATTTCGAGATTCGGTTTTCGGAAAACCAAAAATATTTCGACTAATTTGGAGATTCGAATACGAATCATTCACAAACATCTTCCATGCATAAGCATTCTATGAAGATTGACCAACGTTTAATGAAATTTTGTACAATCATTTTGGAATGAATTAACATTTAAAAAAAGTTGAAATTACACTATGATTATCTCTCTTAAAAAGTTTCCAAACCTATTCCCGATTTTGTTTTTAACTCTAATCAAAAGTCCTTCAGACTTTCTCTGAATTTTCTTTTAGAATTTTCTTCAAATTATCTAAGAGTTTAGAAGAATATTTTTGATTCCGAAGTGAAGAAATAAACTACAGTTAAGTCATTTTCATTAGCTTACCTATAGTTTTCTTAGACCTCCTAAAATAGTAATCCTCATCGGTTTTCAAAGCTAGTCAACATAGTTTATTTATAGCTTTTGAATTTCCCTATGCTGAAAAGTGGAATTATTTTTTTTGGTAAATTATCTGATCAAATAAGACATGAGGGATACAAAATTTTTCGTAACTTGTAGTCTAAATATTTATGTTGAACAAACAAAAATAAAATTACTTGAAATATTAATAAGCAAAAAACTTATTATTCTTTGATTTAGTAAACTTTGACTTCCCATCGATTATTTCATTCCATGATCAAAGCAACATCTGGTGAATTTATCTAATAAAATATCACATTTTACCATTTAACCATCTAAAAAAAGGATGCCAGAATTTTTTAAGTACGTGTCAGGGCCAGACAAATCTGGGCAATTTTATATAATAACCTGGCAAAATCCGGGCATTTGATTTCAAAGTTGACGACCAAAAAGCCCGACAATATCCGAGCAAATTATGTCAAAACCCAGGTTTTAAATCGTATTTAAAACTTCCAAAACACCTTGCATGATTACTTTTATAAAACTAGCTCAAAAAATCGTTTATGAGACAGGAAAATTTTTTCAAACCCTATTTGTTTTTTTTCTTTGTCAAATAAAGTGAATAAATCCGGACAAAAGCCGGGTATTTTTGAATGAAATCCGGACAACCGGGCCGGGCCGGACGGTTCCCAAATTTTGTCTTGAACATCCGATCAAACCAGGATAAAATCGGGCAATCTGCCAATCTTAATCTAAACCCTTCAAGCTTCTTCATGAGAAACTTCAAACGCCTCTAATCATAAAAATTCAATCGTTATAAATTTTCTTTTTATCTCCCTGTAACACGTTTTTATCAAAAATCAAACTTACTACGGTACCCCACAATCAAATTTAACCTTAACTAAAGCGTCGTCGTTGTCGATTGCGTCAACAACAGCGTCCATAAATGGCTCTTCAATGAGTTTGCCTTCTCGAAGCTCAAAATCCAAAAAAAGACCCTCAAAATCTAATGCAATTAAGTAACGGCATATCAAGCCAACACAAAAGTGCCGCCCCCAATAACATTCTTCGGGCGATTTTTTTACGGTCATTGTCGACAATTGATAAGAGATACAATTTTACCGATAAACGTAACATTTATTCTCTTACACGTTTTCGGAGGTTTCGTTCTATTTTGGTGACCATCAGGGTTTTTTTTTCTACGGAAAATGTCGCCAAATTTATGGTGCGGAAATCAAATTGGATTAACCTGTTGAAGAATTACTGGGTGCGTGTAATTGATGTCTATTACGTCGAGCTAAACTAAATAACGCATGGGCTTATCATTTTTTTGGAAACAATTTCTCAAAATTGTAGAAACAAAAAAATAAAGATTTTAGCTTAAATTATCTCAATTTTTTAATAGCCTTTTTATGCATGTATGATAATTTATCTAACCGCTATCATCTTTTTACGGTCATATCCAACGGAAAACTGAACATGAAATTCCCATGGAATAAAAATCGCACGCATATCGTAAGCCTTGCCTAACTATCGCATATCATTTATCGCGGAATCCCCAAAGCCATATAAAAGTTATCGCCAAAATATGGACGAAAAGAAGGAGCGAAAAACCTAGCAGCTTAAAACCTTATTAACCTATTTCGTTTTTTTTTTCTCTCTTTTTTATTTCTATTTCGCACATATTCCCGCACCAAAAAACACGCTTTGGCTGTCGGCTTTCGGTTATGGGCTTCAACAAACACCTACAACAACACCGCACACCCAATAACAACAACTATCGCACACACGCTATCAACAACACCGGCAAACAACCAAAATGGGGACATAAAAACCCGATGGCGTCCGCTTGAAAATGGCTCCCGGCGGGATAATTTAAATTTTTCGCACCTAAACACCTGCTGCGGATTTTTATTTTGGGATCAACCACAAAAAATCTTCAATGTTCTTTGAACGGGATCGATTGCCGGTGTTTTCCGAAATTTTGATTCAGGTTGCCTTTTGGTTCACGGTAAGGATTGCATGAACCCTAGAATATTGTTGAAATAAGCGAAAATCGCATGTAGATTCATTTGAATGCAATCCATTAAGTTTTAGGCTTACTAGTGATTAAAATACATAAGTAATCTGGAGGGTTTTTTTGAATTTTAGAAAGAAAAGATTTGACTAGAATTCTTTGGTAAACGGGATGGAAACAGCATTCAGGAGATCTTTAAGACTCTTTGAAGGCTAGTCAGGTAGCGACAATATTTTCCAGTTCCCTCATTGGTCAATATTACTCAATTCCCATCTGATTGTTAGCCATCTAGAAGCACTGCTGGTTGAAGATACATGACGATGATTTTTTGACTTGAAGCCCATCCTCTCAAAATTTACTAACATGGCGGACTTTCTATCATATCCGATTTAAGCAGACTTCAGACGACATTTTATACGATCTTTTCACTATGCAGTTGGAATTGCGGTTCGCAACGCAATTGTAAACGACTTAAGTTATCAGTTCTGGCCGATTTTGTAACAAATCACACTCACAAAAAAAGCATACCAACCTACGAAATGTGATTTTTATCAAAAGCCATTTCAACTGAAGTAAGTTATGGTTGCCATAAACAAAAAAGCCAAACTAAAAGAGTCTAAAACAATCCAAACCCGGTGTTCATGCGTGTGTGCATACCAAACGAAGAGAAATCTAGATCTAATTTTACTTCATCAAGCATGCAAATTTATCTAATCTAGTTCAAATGGGAATTGCTTCCCTCCAGTAGCAGCAAAAAAAAATCAAAACTGCATCCACTATTCGCTAGACTAATAAATAGAGTCTGACACTGACTGCAGTCTCTAAATTTTCCCACAACGAGAAACGAAGCAAGTATGGATAGGAAAAAAACTAAACTAGATTCATCATATTCCCGGAGTCATCATCCGGAGAACAGGGAAATTGTGTTGTGATGTTGTATACAAACAAACAAACAAACGGGAAAGAATGCACCCAGTCAGTCGGTTCAGTCCGCCCGGATGTGCTCAATCAGAGTCAAACGACGAACGAACGAAATATGTTCCTGGGGTTGGAAGACCGGGCGATTCCTGGCTGTGGTTTTTCAGTTGTTAGTTACTGGTACTGAGAAGGGATGGTGTTCAGTTGCAATAAGCTCAAATTCAACTGGAATAAATTATTTGTCACCCATTTGTAATTGGGACTGCTTCAGACGTTAAATAAGTCTTCTGGTCTTTATGAAGTACCCCATCTATTGAGACTACTTTTTGTCTAAATTCTACAATCATATGTTAAAATATTTACATTTCTGCAAAAAAAAAAATACATTTCTTCACAAAGAGTACTTTCACAAAAATTTCAGAGCTTTTGATAACATTATACTGCAATTGCGCTTCAAACTCTACTTCATCATATAAGCTTGCGTAGAATGCTTTCCGGATTTTTTTTCCCATAATGGTGTTGGAAGTCTTTGAAAAGTTGAAGGTTTTCAGGAAGTTTCAGGTCCGGATGACCATGTTAGTTCCGTAGCACAAACCTGAAGAGCCCTATATTTGAAACCTAATTCATCAAGCGCTTAAGATCTTCCAAAAATCTCATTTAATCCGACATTCCTGGTGGTCTTTCTGATTTCAAACGACCTTCTTGAAATCACTTTTTTCAAAAGACTCAACAGACTTCTAAAAGTATTTTGAAGGCGTGACCATCTCCTAGGGAACCTAAGGCCAAACGAAAGATGTTAAGGGTCTTTTGGGTTACATTGCAAGCCACCACGTCTTCCCCGTTTGCTACAATCGGACGACTCAAGGCCCGATCTCTCCTTCAAGGTTTCGACATCTGTCCTCTGCTCCAAACGACTAGAGATCAGACTTCTCTTCATAAAGACTTGGGTTTGAACACACAAACATCTCATTTTGGGGGCTCGAGGCCTGATCTCTCCTAAGTATTGCATTGAACATCAGGAAAGGCGACTACCTAACGTCTTCCTCATGTGCTCGAATGGCACAGTCTTTGTTTTAGTTTTTTGGTTCCCGACCTGTTTGCTTTCCTCAATGCCCTTTCTTCCAGTGATCATGACTGCATTTTGAACCACCGAAACGTCAAAAATTACCGTCCCATCTCAATTTTGAATTCTATCTCCAAAATATTTGAAGCTTTGAAGCAAGAAAGTCTGTAAGCCGCCTTTAAACCTTTCATATTCGAATCACAGCATGGCTTTGTGAAGAAAAGTTCGTCTGTCAGAAAATTGGTGTGTTACATAAACTCAATCAGCAATAGCTAAGAAAAAAGCTGTCAAGTGAACTCGAGCATTCGACCGAGTCCCGCACGTGACACTTATCAGAAAGATTGACCGATTTGGTTTTCCAACTTGGTCGCTCGAGTTCGAAACCCCGTCAGGAGTACCCCAAGGAAGTCAACACGGACCGCTACTTTTCATTACATTTGTGAGTGATCTCTGTGAAACAGTTCACTCTAACAAGCTCCTCTATGCTGACGACCTGAAGCTTTTTAGGAGGATTCAGAATAACATAGACATACAGTCTATGTTTCACTGAGATCATTCACAAATGTAATGAACAGTAGCGGTCCGAGGTGGTTTCCTTGGGGTGCTCCTGACGGGGTTTCGAATATACCAGATCGTGATCTATTTATTTTCGTAAAAGCACTGCACTGTACTGTAAGCTGAAATCGCTAGGCTTGAAAGCTGGTGTCGCTCGAACGGGATGCAAGTTAATACAAAAAAAATGCAAGGTAGTGCTCACGAAACATCGTCTATTTTGACTATCGCCTATCTGAAAGTTATCTGGAAATCGTGAAGTCCAAATTAGATCTCGGAGTAAAGGTTGATAACTGGCTCACGTTTGCTGAACACATTGCAATTACTTCCGCAAAAGTTTTTCTTTCTGCATTAGGATTTCTGCGTCGAAATACCGAGGATTTTGACGACATCTATACGTTGTGAACTGTTTACTGCGCATCAGTACGAAGCATTTTAGAATACGCTCAGATATGGGCACAGTGTTACCGCCTTGAACGACTTCAACGTAGTTTTATGAGGTATGCTTCACGACGCCTTCCCTGGACTGAACCGTCTGCCGTCTAACTAATAAAGATACGCCCTTGTAAATCTGGCCACGAATCTTCAGCGAACTTTTATTTTTAATACCCAGACTTACTGTAATGACTCCTCTTACATATTCCAGCGTGTCAATATATACGTATTCACGAGGACACTCTGACAAAGCTAGCTTCTCTGGATACCTTGCCACCATACTGCGTATGGTCGAAAGCATCCGATCGACAAATTCTGTGAACATTTCAATGTAGTGTACCATCTGTTTGATTTCAATGTGTGCAATCGCAAATTTAAACTAGACCTAAGAAGAATAACTTAGTTTTTAAGATATTTGTCTATATAGTCGAGAAATGAATAAATTTAAAAAATCATAGATACATACACTGCCGGCCAAAAGTTTGGGATCACCCACTAAAAAACATGCAAATTTTGATCGTTCATATCTCAGCCATCTTAGGACATATTGAAAATCTTCTGATCTTATTTGAAAGATAATGAGCAATAGCTATCTCGGAGGTATTTTGCCCACTTATAATGTTTTAGTTTTGAACTTAAAACTTAACCTAAAGTTATAACATTTTCAAAAAATCGCACTCAATATTCAAAGCCGATCATCTCGGGATAGGGTGGACCAAATCTCAAAATTTGAGTGGCATTAGAATCCCTATTCTTTACTTCTCAAAACACAATAAAAAAAAATTGAGAAAAAAATCAAGAATGTATTTTTAATTTATAAAATAGACACTTGAGTTATCGTCCAAAAGTTTGGGATCACCTCTTTGTATGGTGAGTTAGGGATCATTCTTATAAAAACATGCAAATTTATTTTATTCATATCTTTCTCATCTAACATCGTATTGCAGATCTGAAGGGTTCATTTGAAAGCTAAGGAATTGTTGTTTTTTAATAAATTCATTCAAAAATTATATTTTGAAGTGATAACCATAAAAAAATCATCTAAAATTAATTGTTTTTTTGAAAGTTCCCGGATTTTTTTTATAGTTCTCACCTTAAAATATAATTTTTGAATGAATTTATAAAAAAAACAACAATTCCTAAGATTCCAAATGAACCCTTCAGATTTGCAATACGATGTTAGATGAGAAAGATATGAATAAAATAAATTTGCATGTTTTTATAAGAATGATCCCAAACTCACCATACAAAGGGGTGATCCCAAACTTTTGGACGATAACTCAAGTGTCTATTTTATAAATTAAAAATACATTCTTGATTTTTTTCTCAAATTTTTTTGATTGTTTTTTGAGAAGTAAAGAATAGGGATTCTAATGCCACTCAAATTTTGAGATTTGGTCCACTCTATCCCGAGATGATCGGCTTTGAATATTAAGTGCGATTTTTTGAAAATGTTATAACTTTAGGTTAAGTTTTAAGTTCAAAACTAAAACCTTATATTTGGGCAAAATACCTCCGAGATAGCTATTGCTCATTATCTTTCAAATGAGATCAGAAGATTTTCAATATGTCCTAAGACGGCTGAGATATGAACGATAAAAATTTGCATGTTTTTTAGTGGGTGATCCCAAACTTTTGGCCGGCAGTGTACATGGGGATTTGAAGGCCTTCAAACGGCCTCATTGATCATTAGATCTTGATGACCTTGTGAAAGACTTATGATATTTCGAGATACTAACAAGCTTCAATGCATCAGCAAGCTGATTATTTTTTTTAGGTTTTCCGAAGAGGTCAACATTATTGTTGAAGCTACGAGCTAAATTCAGACTACCACCTAAGATCTCACTATAACCGAAGGTCACATTATATACCATGTTCATGAATACGATCCGATAATCATTTTAGGATTTGAGAGCCCAAGAAAGTATAAGGCTCGAAGTTAAAAATTATCCAAAAAGGCTAACGAACTCTCGAGCAAATACATGTAAGAAATAATTTCTCATGCAATGAGCCTATCGACCTTCCAAAAGTCTTTACCATCTTCCAGAAAATTTCATATCTTCAAGGAACCTAACCTTGCGATATCCTTAAAATCAAACCTGTTGATCTGTGAGGTCCATTCTTGAACCAAATGACCTTCCTTATGCAATTACTGTTCGTCTTGACAGCTACAATCGCTTTTAGACTGAGATGACCTGCTCGATAATTTCGCAAGGCTTTATGACCTGACGACAATCTAAAGACTGTCGAAGACCTTTGGTCTGAGGACGATTTCTGGGTAAACCAAGGCCTAGCGACAACCTTTTGCTTCATGACCATTGAAGGTCTTGTGCCAAAAACGTCTATCTTACTTAGCTCCTTCGACGCCCTAAAACCTAACTCTAACTTTGATCCTGAATATAATTGCAGACTCAAAGAAGACTAACACACTCTCGGCAAAGCCTTCACCACCTTCCGGATACTGGGTTCGCCGTAGAGTCGCGCAAGCTCGTGGTTCATCCTTCGCCTTCCCACTCCGTTCCCCTGCACGCCACCAAAGATGGTTCTTAACACTCGTCGCTCGAATACTCCGAATGAACACAGGTCCTCCTCGAGCAGTATCCATGTCTCGTGTCCATAGAGAACAATCGGTCTAATGAGCATCATATACAGGTTACACTGCGTGCGAGGGCTAAGTCTTCTTGACCTCAGTTGCTTGTGGAGTCCATAGTAGGCACGACTTCCGCTGATAATACGCCGCCGGATCTCACGGCTAGTGTCATTGTCTGCGGTCACCAGTGAGCCGAGATTGACTAAGTCTTCGACTAACTCCAGCTCGTCGCCGTCGATCGTGACCTTGTTATTACTTGACAAGTGGGTTCGGTTGGTCTCGGCTAAAGGCTTTCCCAAGTAACTCCGATTGTTTTGAAAAACTCTTTAAGCTTCTTGTGAAACCTCAACTTGGTCTAGTAGTCTGCTATAACTCTTTAAATGCTACTTGAGTTTCATATCTCCAACGAATTAAACGATCTTGTGAAGGCATGACAAACATCCCACTTAAACCTGGCGAGCTCCTCAATCTCAAACTTGATGACCTCGGAGTTCGCTCCTAGATCAAATTACCACTACTGCACTAGGCTCGATTATTTCGCAAGGCTTTATGATGACCTGACGACAATCATAGGATTGTCGAAAACCTACGATGTGAGGCCGTTTTTTGGGTCTACTGGCAACAATCTACAGCTTGATGACCATTAGAGGTCTTATGACGAATAAGGATTTTGTACTTTAGTACTCAGACTAACGTCTATTTTAGCTTTCAACAACCTTAAGCCTAACTACAGCTTTGAACTTGAAGACAATCGCAGACTTAAAAGAAACTTTGAGCGTAGTGGTGGACGTTACGTTTGACAACAGCTGAAGGCCTCAAATACGTTTAAGGTATATTGTTGGCCCTAAACCTAATGATGACCTTAAATATTACGAAAACTGTATCGCGGACGACAGTCCAATACCTTGGAACGACCCAAAACTCAACAATGCCTTATTGTGGACAATGACTCTAAAATCTACACTTCACTAGGACATTAATGTCAACGCCTCTCGATGTAAGAGTTTGAAGGGATGACCTAAGTCTTTTGACATCCCAAGTTTAAGAGACGTCTATAAAACCGACGCTGATCCAAGGCCTTCTATCTGCCTAGAATACTAGGACGAAAACCTTAAACCTAACAATAACCTTAAGCCTGAAGATTACCTAAAGCCTTACGAAGATTTGGGACTAGAGGCGAAAACTTTGAGTGTCATGCCCTGAGTCTTTGGAAAGCGAAGAAGTACTGTTCTAAGATTTTGATGACCTCCATGGGGCTTCAATGTTCTTAAGACCTAATAAGCTTATCAAGACATTATGACCTTTTTGAGACCTCGAAATGAGTTCAGAACCCTTTGATTACGGAATACAACAAAGAGATATCGATCAAAGTTCAACCCCAGGTTTGACGACGGCATCTTAACCTCCGATCACCACCTAAGGTTTGAGTAATACGCAAACCTTGACAATGACCTCAAACATAACTCACCCTTAAGTTCCTAACTATAACCTAAGGTTTAGGGACGATCTTATGCATGCCGAAAACGTAGTTCTTTATGACCTATCCGTTCTGATAGTAAAATGAGTCTGCAAACACTCATGTTTCATACAAGGCTGATAAATTTCAGTCAATTTCGTTTGACGCGACCAACGTCTAGTAGTCAATGTTATCGAAAGAATATATCAAAGTCATCTACGAGTTGAATGACCAAGCTACAATGTCGGTCAGACAGCAATGTCAATATTGAATGACATTTTTGCACTCTACTCGCGCCACCCATACGATCATCTTTCTTTTTCATTTTCTGGCTGTTATGGGACGTACTTTACGTTATAAGTTGCGCAACAAATGAAAAAATGTAGCTGTTGGCCGTAAGAAGAAAAAAGTCGTAGCAAGCATGATGTCGTTCATTTACCATGGTCATGACATTGTAAGCACATGTCGCTGACCAAAAATCAGTATCGCATGACATAGACATGCAAAGCAGTATCAAAGTCGGCTGACATTGGCTGTCTGACACTGATAATTTGCAGCTCTGGTTTCATACGGTAGATTTCTTAACCTAGTATTTTGATTAGCTTAAGCAAATATGCACACTAAGCTGGGTTGTAAACTTTCTTCAACTTTCCAAAGGGTAATTTCTGCCCATCTGTTCTGGCTGGCACCCAGTTGGATCGCATTGATTAGCTGGAAACTCTTGGGAAGGTTGCGCTGATGTCGTCGACCTGGGGACGACGAGGAAATCGTCATTAGCGCCCGGTCATCAGCAGGTTACTCTTGAAATGACCGGCACACCGTCACTACTAGCCTAGTGATCCAATGTAAAGGGGGCTCATCTAAGCAAGGCGCCGACAAGTACCCATCATCATTGGACTTGATGAGAGAGCAGCAGCACATGCACAAGGTAGCATCTCATCAATCGAGGCAGTTGCCGGCTTAAATGGCGACGATAATTATCACAGCAGCCAATTTTTCCCATACGCTACTTCCAGAGAGGTTTCTTACGCCTTAAAACCTCAAGCTTAAGTTAAGTGGAAGGTAGACTAATAAGTGACTGGACTTCGCGGTTACTTTCCATACTTAGCCTACTTTTCACGCGCCCGTGCCCGATTGAATTGAATTGTGTTTCAGTTAAAACATTAGTAGGCGCTGCTTGGCTTGGATGCCAACTTTGTTTTTGTATAAACAAGCCTTCTTGGACCCTTTAGCACTCTAGCTGCCGGTTGTTGGTGTAATGATCTTGAAATTATTGCTCCAAAGCCTTCTGCGCTGATTTCTCTCCATCTGTTTTCATTCTATTGCCAACGGCGAATTTCCTGAATCAGAGACGTTCAAACTCAGTAGATAAATTCTCATGAATAGGAAAAATCTACCTGATAAACCAAATCATTGAACACAGATCAACAACAACTATAATTTAAGAACATTAGCAAAAGAGCTTGAAAAAAGTTGTGTTACAACATCAATTCGCAGCAACATTCTTCTGTTGTTTGCAACTTGCAAACATGTTAATGCAACCACCAGTGATCGAAACGTGATGTAGAATCGATGTTGATTTCTAGTTTTTACTCTCCATTCACAGAATAACGCAGCACAAAATATTTCACACCATCGCTAAAATTTTCCCACCAACTCGATACCACAAATCCCAATCGGGGGAAAAGGAGCTAAATATAGAGTACGTTGTGTTGTCTCAGTTGCAGTTTGATCATGTCGATTAAATCGGGAGCAACTTACGCCGAACTGTAATTATTATTTTTGCACACTCAACGCCCGCCTGGTTTGATGTTGATATTCAAGATTGTTGCTTCTAACTCAGTTAAGCAGTCGGTGACCAAAGATTTAGCGCCTCAAGTAACCCTCTCACTCTCGATTTTCAATCTACTGAATCAACTAATCTCGGTCGATGTTTCATTTTCTTGCGTAGGGAGGGGGGGGGGGGGATGTGGGTGTCGATTGGAAAAACGTGATGGTTAATCTAATTAGAAAAGCTAATTGGCAGCATTTGGTAGTTGGGGCAGCGGCACTGCCGGCAGTCATGATTGATGGCGGTAGAATTTGCGAAGCGAGCTGTGATTTGCAGCAACTTGCAGCAATTTTGAAATCATAACAACAAACAACAGTTGCGGTTGGCCTTCAAATTAATGTTTGCGAATCATGGGAGCTGCAACAGTTGATTCAAAATTTGGTTACTGTCGTTCATTATTTCGATACAAATTATTTTCTTACTTGGGTTTTGTGTAAAATGTTTCTCCAACCAAACTACATTTTATGAATTATCATTTTATTCTTTTGGTGAAATCTGAAACCTGAGACCTGAGACCTGAGATATGCTACTTGAGTAACGAAACATAACATTTGAGACGTGAGACCTCAGGTGTTAGACGTTGAGCCATGTGGCGTTAGACCAGAAACTTGAGTCCTGAGATTTGAGATCTGTGACTTCAAACCTGAGACATGAACTTTAGATCTAAGAAATTAAACCTGAGGTTTGAGACATGAAACTGATATCAGAGTCCTTAAACGTGATAAGAATTAAGACAAAAGACATGAAATATAAAACATGAGACATGGCATAGAGATCAGACATGAGACATGACATGAGACATGCCATGAGACATGACATCAGACAGGACATGAGACATGACATGAGAGAGGACATGACAGGACATGAGACATGACATGACATGAGACATGACATGACATGAGACATGATATGACATGAGACATGACATGACATGAGACATGACATGACATGAGACATGACATGACATGAGACATGACATGACATGAGACATGACATAAATAACAAATTTGACAACAACGACAAAAATGAAAAAAAATGACAACATGACAAAAAAGACAAAACTGACAAGAATGTGAAAACTGACAAATCTGACAAAAATGACAAAAATTACAAAAATTTAAAAAAAAATGACAAAAATGACTTCAAACTTTAAAATAACAAAAATGACAAATATGACCAACATGACTAAAATGACAAAAATGACAAAAGCTACAAAAATTAAACAAATGACAAAAACGACAAAAATGACAAGAATGAAAAAAAATGACAAAAACGACAAATTACAAAAATGACAAAACTATCAAAAATTACAAAAAGAGCAAATATGACAAAAAAAAAAAAACAAAAATGACAAAACTAATAAATATAGATGACAAACGATATTGACACAAATATAATTAGAATGACAAAAATGTAAAAAATTACAAAAAAATGCTAAAATAACTGAAATGACGAAACTGACAATAACAACAAAAATGCCAAAATGACAAGATTAAAAAAAGACAATTATGTCAAAAATGACAAAAAATTACAAACATAACATAAATGCAAAAATTGCCATAATGACAAAAATGCCAAAAATTAGAAAAAGAAATAAAAAATAACAAAAGCAGCAAAAATGACAAAAATGGACAAATAAGACAAAAATGCAAAGAATGACAAAAATAACAAAATTGACAAAATGTCAAAAATGATAAATATTACAAAATCGAAAAAATGACAAAATTTACAAAAATGCAAAAAAAAGACAAAAATGACGAAAATTACCAAACTGACGAAATAATAAAAATGACCAAAATGATTAAAATAATAAAAATAACAAAAATGACCAAGATGATAAAATTTATAAAATGTCTGAAATAACAAAAATTACAAAAATGGCAAACATGACAAAAATGATAAAAAAAACCAAAATGACAAAAATATCGTGTCATTTTTGAAAATTTTGTCATCTTTTCTTTTTTGTCATTTTTGTCATTTTTTTCATTTTTGTCATTTTTGTCATTTCTGTCATTTTTGTCATTTTTGTCATTTTTGTCATTTTTGTCATTTTTGTCATTTTTGTCATTTTTGTATTTTTTTGTCATTTTTGTCATTTTTGTCATTTTTGTCATTTTTGTCATTTTTGTTATTTTTGGCATTTTTGTCATTTTTTGTCATTTTTGTCATTTTGGTCATTTTTGTCATTTCTGTCATTTTTGTCATTTTTGTCATATTTGTCATTTTTGTCATTTTGGTCATTTTTGTCATTTTTGTTATTTTTGTCTTTTTTGTCTTTTTTTTGTCTTTTTTGTCTTATTTGTCATTTTTGTCATTTTTGTCTTTTTTGTCATTTTTGTAATTTTTTCCATTTTTGTCATTGTTGTCATTTTTGTAATTTTTGCCATTTTTGCCATTTTTGTCATTTTGTCGTTTTTGTCATTTTTGTCACTTTTGTCATTTTGGTCATTTCTGTCATTTTTGTTATTTTTGTCATTTTTGTCTTTTTTGTCATTTTTGTCATTTTTGGCATTTTTGGCATTTTTGTCATTTTTATCATTTTTGTCATTTTTGTCATTTTCGTAATGTTTTGTCATTTTTGTCATTTTTGGGTTTGTTGTCATTTTTGTAATTTTTGCCATTTTTGCCATTTTTGCCATTTATGCCATTTTTGTCATTTTCGTCATTTTTGTCATTTCTGTCATTTTTGTAATTTTCGTATTTTTTTGTCATTTTTGTCATTTTTGTCATTTTTGTCATTTTGGTCATTTTTGTCATTTTGTCATTACTGTCATTTTTTCATTTTTGTCATTTTTGGCATTGTTGTATTTTTTGCCATTTTCGCCATTTTTGTCATTTTTTCATTTCTGACATTTTCGTAATTTTTTGTCATTTTTGTCTTTTTTGTCATTTTTGTTTTTTTTTTGTCATTTTTGTCTTTTTTGTCATTTCTGTCATTTTTGTCATTTTGGTCATTTTGGTCATTTTTGTCATTTTGGTCATATTTGTTATTTTTGTCATTTTGGTCATTTTTGTCATTTTGGTCATTTTTGTCATTTTTGTCATTTTCGTCATTTTCGTCATTTTTGTCATTTTGGTCATTTTTGTCATTTTGGTCATTCTAGTCATTTTTGTCAATTTTGTCATTTTTGATGCTTTTGTCATTGTTGTCAGTTTTTAGTTTTTTGTTTTTTTTGGTTTATTATTGTCATTGTTGCTACTTTTGTCTTTTTCATTATTTTTGTCGTTTTTGACATTTTGTAATTTTTGTCGTTTTTGTCATTTTTTCCATTGATCAATTTTACAAAATTATCAGCTTGTCATTTTTGTTCATTTTGAAAGTCACTTAAATTTTGTCATTTTTTTAAAATTTTGCCATTTTTGTCATTTTTGTCATTTTTAATTTTGAGTAATTTTGGGCTTTAATTGTCCTTTTTGTCATATTCGTCATTTTTTGTATTTTTTGTCATTTTGATTATTTTTGCAATTCGTGTCATTTTCGTCATTTTTAGATTTTTTATGATTTTGTTATTTTTGTTGTTGTTGTCATTTTTGTAATTTTTGCCATTTTTGTCATTTTTGTCGTTTTTGTCGTTTTTGTCTATTTTGTGATTTTTGTCATTAATGTAATTTTTGTCTTTTTGTCATTCCTGAAATTTTTGTTTTTTTTTTTTCATTCCTGTTATTTTTGTTTTTTTTTGTGATTTTTGACATTTTTGCTTTTTTAAGCATTTTGTAAATTTTTTCATGTTTTTCTGTTTTTCGTTTTTTTTATGTTTTGTCATTTTTTTCATTTTTGCCATTTCTATCGTTTTTGCTATTTTTGTAATTTTTGGTTTCTTTCCCTTATTTTTGCCATTTTTGTCATTGTGCCTTTTTTTTCATTTTTGTCATGTTTGTAATTTTTTGTTAATTCTGCCATATTTGTCGTTTTTGTTAATTTTGGCATTTTGTCATTTTTTTTGTCATTTTTGTTGTTCTTGTCATTTCAGTTATTTAAGTATTTTTTATGATTTTTGACATTTTTATTATATTTTTGTCAATTTTGTCATTTTTGCCATTTTTATCATTTTTATTACTATTGTCTTTTTTGTCACTTATGTCGTTTTTATCTTTTTTGTAGTTTTTATCATTTTTGTCAGTTTTGTGTTTTTTGTCTCTTTATGTCATTTTTTTTTTAATGTTTTGTCTTTTTTTGTCTTTTTTGTCATTATTGTCACCTTTGCCGATGTTGTAATTTTTTTGAATTTTTGTCTTTTTGTCTTTTTTAATTTATTGTAAATTTTTTTGCATTTTGTCATTTATGTAATTTTTGCCATTTTCATAATTTTTGTCATTGTGTCATTTTTGTCAATTTTGTCATTTTCGTCGTTTTTCACTTTTTGTGATTATTTACATTTTTGCAAGTATTTTTGTTTTTTGTTTTTTTTTTTGTAATTTTAGTCATGTTTGTCATTTTTGTCAGTTTTTTTTCTCATTTTTTTCATGTTTGTGATATTTGTCCTTTTTTTTTTTTATATAAATTCTTTATTTGAAACGGCTCATACCTTTAGGCAATTTGTCCTTTTTGTCAGGTTTGATTTTTTGTCAATTTCGTCATTTTTGTCATTTTTTGTCGTTTTTATAATTTTTGTCATTTTTGTGGATGTGGTCATTTTTGTTAGTTTTGTCTTTTTTAAGTCATATTTTTCATATTTATCATTTTTATCTGTTTTTTCTCAATTTTGTTAATTTTGTCAACTTTGTCATTTTTACCTTTTTGTCATTTTTGTCATTTTTATCCTTTTGTCAATTCTTGCATTTTTGTCAGTATAGTTATTTTTGTTGTTTATATTGTGTCATATGTATTCATACATGATTTACAGTCTGTTAGAAAGGCAACAATCCACTGTCAAGTGTTTTATATCGAGTTTGGTATTTCGAATTCGTGTCTAACAGAATGTCATCTCTATTAGGGAATATTTAGATTAAATAATGGCAAGATTTCCACATCCATATTGCATCCTTAAAATATTTCCAATTATTTAAAATTAATTGGCACTGTTTCTAATATTTCTCTTTTTTTTCTTTCTATTTGCAGGTACGTGACATTGTTATGGAATTAATTATTCAATATTCCTCGATTAGCTCGAGAGCTAGTGAGCTGGCCTCAGAAAAGCCTGCGGAGGGTTTGGAACGTTTACGGAACCGATAATATGACTTGGCTAAAATCAGAAAATCGCAGTAGAATCTGAAAACGGTTATTACTTCATCTTAAATTTTTACGAATAGTTTTACCCTTATTTCTAAGATTATAAACCTGAACACAGGCGCAGAGGAAAATTGCAAATTGATTGAAGTCTATATCTAAGATTCGTAGCTTGAAACATATTTTATATTTCAAAAAGTTAATCCTGACCTTCAATTGTGAATTTTAAATATTTTTCTATTTTTTTTTAATTCAGAGCATTTATGATTCCAAGTAAAGCGAAACTTCATTATTTTGTTTTCGACTATTTTTCAAGCAAACAACTTTGTTTTTGAAATGCCCGACGTTTTGAAGAGTTTTAGTAAATTTCCTCAAGGGTATTATCTATTATTATTTTCAGATATCGTTTTTTTTCTGATATTTAATGGTTGTTAGACAATACTTTTGAGGAGGACCATAAAAAATGGTTGAAACGTCGGGTATTTCAAAAAGAAAGTTGTTTGCTTGAAATTCAAGACCGAAAAATAGCCAAAAACATAATGCATATTTAACAAATAAACAGTCGATAACATAAACCTAAGTTAAGAGTAAGATTCGGAGTTGAGATGAATTGAAATTTTTAGTTCAAATTCTAAAAAAAAAGATAAAATGTTCATAATTCAAAATCAGAATTAAGATTCAAAATTCAGACCAAGTATTCGAAATTCAGCTTCAAAATTTTCCACAGTTGGACCATCCCTTGTACCCATTTTTCGTTTTTAATATTGCAAAAAATTACATCATAATCCATGTAAAGTTTAAATATTGTTGCCTTCGGTGATTTACATCTTCATATTTTAATCTGGTTGTGGTTTATGATGGGGTATATAACTTTAAATTTTTTTTTTGCAACGTAGACTGAACTTTTAGATTTGAATTTTGGATCAACAATTTAAAAATCCAATTAAGAAATCATCGGATTCGAGTTTGAATGCAATTTCTGTATTCACAATTCATATTCAAATTTCAGACTCAAAATTCAGTATACAGATTCGATTTCTTGTTCAGAATTCAGATTGATAATAGTGATACTGAATTCAGATTGAGTGTGCAAATCAAATTAGGAATAAAAATTTAGAATACAAATTTTTAAGCTGGGTTGTGCGCTTTCAACAGGTAAAATGAACTGGATATTTCACCTGAAAACCCGTTTCAACGCAACTCTTCCGCGATAAACCGTTGTTTTTCAATTCTTATTTCGAAATCAATTACACATCCATCGGAACAAATTTGTAGGCAATCGCGTTGATCCGAAATCCTGCTGACAGCCAGAGTAAATTGCCTTTTCCCATTGAAAACTATCCAGCAGCAGCGGAATGGAAAATCCAGAATCGAAGTCCGCTTTTCAGCTTCTCGAATATTCTGGTTCGTGGTTCCTGACTGGCTTTTGCCCTCGCGGCGCAGCAGGGGAACTCACTTGAACCATGTCAAAACGTGACTCCAAGCTGTTTTCCCCCTGCCGATCGTCTCACTGCCAGTTTTTGGCTTAAATTGTGGTGAATTGATCACCCCTTTCTCTTCCTCTCCTTTCCCGAAAATGGCTCAATTTTCTTCCGAATTATTTCAAGGTTCAAGTTCGTGCTTCTTGTGTGATTCTTGAATTTCGTTTCCTCATCTGTACACTATTCTCTTGATTTTATTTCATTTCATTTCAATTTTGCACCGACCCGAAAACCGGTGCTGCTGTCGAGGAATCGAATTCAAGAATTACCCCACAGCATTGGCCTGATGAACCATTCGTTCCAGTTCAATGTACCAACAACCACACGTCCTCGTCGTTATGTGAGAGAAATTCAATCTCCGGTTCCCTGGGGAGTCGACGATTCTTGGGGGCACACTCATAGGTCCCTCAGCTGGAAGTATGTAACAAAATGGAGACCGGTTCCAAGGAACGATGTTGCATAATTATTTGTCGGTTCTTGAATTACAAGTTCTGGTTGAAAGCCGTCATCCTAAATTTGAGCTGAAATCTTAAAACTGAGTTCTTTTTATTCAAAATCTGCATTAAATCAACCCAAAAATTTTCCCTTCCAAAACTAACGAGCAAAGTTTAAAAAAATGATCAGCGGATCAAAATAAAATTATACTCGATCGAGAAAACCTTCAGATGATTGGTGTTTTACGACTTTCCGCGACAAATGGCGGCGTTTCGCAACCAAACCCATTCGATTCATTGCGGTGCCGATGCAGTTGTTTGATTATTACTATTATTGTTTTTATTGGCTGTGTGAAAACCTTTTAAGTGGCAATAATCATATTTCCACACGTTCCGACTTTTATTGTTTCGAAAACATTTTTATGTGTCTCATTGCTGAGCTTGTCGCTATTTTATTCTTTCCTCCCCCGGAAACTTCCAACATCAATCTTCTTGTTGGTGGCGGATTTTGAGAGACACCAACAGACGCACGAGACGAACCTTGTCTTATTTAGTAACTTTTTCCCCCAACTCACAATAGAAACATACAGAGTCAAGTGGCTTAATTTTTTCCAGTTGTCTTACCGGCCAAAGATAAATTGACACAGTAGTGTTGCTACTTTATTATTGGTGGTGGCACTTCTTAAACCGGACTCGAAACGGTAGTTCTCACGGGTTAATTTCCTGCTTCACGGCAATATCTTCTAGTAGATGGACTAGACTAGACCAAACTGACTGAATCGAGGTTTTTGTCCCGGCCAATTGGCCGGTAGTTGTAAATCTGTCCAGCAGAATTGGCGCGGATTGTCGGTCAGCTAGAAGATTTGCGAGGTTGTGCAAAATAAATCGGCCCCCGGCTGGGAATTCTCCGCCGGTAGCTTGTTGGATGTTTTCGTTCTTGGAAGTTGAGTTTTTTGTTGTTTGATTTTTTGACTTCACCGGAAAGACAAAAGATGATAATTCAACTGTAACTAGCAGTTGGGAAAATTAAAATTTCGAAATGACAAACCATAAATCAGAAACCAGATATTAAATAACAAATGTTGGCAACTTAATAATTACAAGAATTTGACTAATTTACTCAACAATGGCATTTAAAAAAAAAACTCTTGTGATTCTGAAACTTCAATGTTATTTTTAAGAGAGATTTATCACCGTAATTTTTGTTTGTAGCTTGATGTATCGGCCTTTTCGGTGAAAAGTGAGATCCTTTTTAGTAAGAAAATCTTAAGAATTTGAAATTTCATAGCCGGATAGAATAAATGAAGGATGCTGAAAATGAGAGGATGGAATTTTATTAAGAATCATTTTCATCATATATCATGACCGTTGGAATGGGAGAGGGGATGGGTTTTGAGGATAAACCCTTCCCCATGAGGGTTCAGAAAAAGAAAGATTCCGAAGAAGGTATTTTGATCGACACTAAAAATTTTAAATTCCCAATCAAATTTGAATAATTGAGAAAGATTATTCAAGAGCCAGAGCAGGATGACTGAAATTTGCTTTGTCGTTTCGATTAGTTTTATTCCCGTTCGGCAAAAAGTCAGCAATATTCGAAAAGATTTGTAATCGTTCAAATTAAAACTTAAGATGATACATTTCGTATACCGTGTCATGTAACTCAGCTATTTAAGCACTAAATTGAAGTCTTCTGAGTCGATTGCATCAGATTCAAAAGATAACATCAAAATCGATTACGCCAGCTAGATTATCCTATGCCAGTTTGCCATCTCTGTCATAAATAAAAAGTGTTGAGCTATTTAAAAATGTTGTTCGGTCCATAAAAACCATAAAAAATATAATTCAAACTTTTATTTTAACTATTTTTAAAACAACCATCAATGAAACAATAATTATTTATCAGCTTCAAAAATTTTAATGAAATATATATTGATCAGAGTAAATTGACGTTTAAATGATTTTTTGCTTTTTTAGTTTTCCTGCCGTGAGTCAAGAGTAATAATCTCTATTCATAACTTATGCCAAAACTTCAACCAAAGGTTTTGGTTCCATATTTTCAAAATAAAAAATGTATTTCATTTTTCGGATTCTGTATCGAGTTTATGATTCTTGATTCTCAGTTCGAATCATCTTAAGAAGAATGACAACAAAATTAATACTGTTAAGCAATTCTTTTTCAAATATGGTTTTGTAATTCGTTTAAAATTTGATAATTATTCTATCTGGCGATCCTAAATTAAAAACTCAGAATCAGATTGATCATTCGAAATTTGATTTTTTATTTATTCACAAGTCAGAAAAAAAAAGAAAATTGAAACATTGAATTAAGATTCAACCCAAATACATCAGAATTGAAGAGGGCTCTCCTTTCACTTCTTGGCTCATATTCAAAAATTCTGATATGCAATTTTTATGCAGAAATATCTTATTAAATATCACAAACAAAATCAAAATTCAAATTTTGAATTTAGGTTCATGATTCATAATCAGAATAACTATACAAAATTCAGATTCAGACTCAGCTCAGAAATGAGTTTAGTTTTTAAAATATTTCAAGATAACTGTTTCGTTCAATTTCAAATAGCAGGAGATCGTAGACTTATAATTTTAATCGGGTAAATCAAATTCGAAATTTCAAATTTTGAATCACTGTCAGCTGAAATCATAATTTTTTTTACTTTAATTGTCGGTTTTGCATAGTGAAAAAACTGATTTTTATTATTCTAAAACTATCGACAAATTTTTATTCATAAAATCGATTTATTACGAACAGTATTCACTGATAAAGAAACATTCACGTAAAAAATCTTCAAAGAATGCCATATCTTCTTGGAGGATTAAATATCTTTTTAATATTGCAATTTTTTAAGAGCCAAATTTCTAACTGAAATCTTAAATTTGGATCAAGTTTGCAAGCAGAAAATTTGAACCGTAAAATTTAAATCTCTTTTACTTTTGAAAATTTTATTAAAATTTTCATCAGTTTGATGAAATGTTTTTGCAAAGGTTATATAAATCAGTAAATTCCCTGGCTATGCAAAGCAGTTTTTTGAGATTTTTTATTCTCATCCTCCGGTTACACAGCTTTCAAATAAGCAGTCAAAAATGCATAAATTGAAAAAAATCAATTTCTAAAAAAAAAATAATAACATTTAATATCTTTTCTGGGTTAAATGTTAGGTTTAGGCTTTGTTCACATGAATTGTACTGTAAGAATCAATTTTTCATCCACAGATATATTTTTTAAAACTCTCAGCACATCTCTGGTGATTTTTTAATGAAAAATTTGTTTTCGCATTCAAATTTCCATTCAATATTAAAACTCGTTGCGAATATTCAGGACTGGATGGATCGCTTCAAAAAATTGTATTGCTATTTCTGGCCGCAAAAACAACAAAATAAAAGTTGTGGGAGGTGTTAAAATTTAAGAATGTTAAATTTTCTTACAAAGCTTTCAGCGGTCTTGTGGTCAGCGAACCAGGAATTGAAATCAGCTCCGGGAAAACCGGGAAACAACTGGAAATTTGACATCAAAACCGGGTAAAAACCTTATACAGTGCAAATCACTATTTCTCTATACGTATAGAAAAGGTTAATGTTAATCAAGAGTCCATTTTTATTAAAAATTTGACACAAATGTAAATTTTATTTGTTTGATGAAAATACGAAATGGGAAAAGATTATGCGTGTTTCCATTCTTGAATGTCCGCTTTTCCACCGAATGTTAGAAATGAAAGCCAGAATTGTTCGAAATTTTTATTTTAGAACCCAAATTTGGGATTCAGAATTGATATAGAAAAATTTCAGTAAAAATTCAGGCTCAGTATGATATTTCAAATTTTGATACAGACTTCATTCAGAACTCAGAATTAAGAAGGTCAAATTAAGTTCTCTTTATTAAGGCTTTAATCATGCATTCAGAAGTTGGACTGAAAATGCAGATGAATTTTTAAAAATGATTCTGGAATAAGTTTGTGATTCAAAAAAAAGTATCACCTGTATCACCAAATATTCGGCAAATTATATCATTTTTCAGAACTCTTGATGTTGCAGCCTTCATTTTAAGACATTAGAATGAGCTAAAAAATCTGGTTAAAAAATCTTACATGATTTCTCGAAGAATTAATAAAAAATTTAAATCAAATACCTTGAACTATATTAATTCCCACCGCAGTTTGAAAACGACAAAATGACGAAAAAATCTAACCTTAAGTGATTCGGAAAATATATTTTCCTAACAATTAAAAAGATTTTATATACCCTTAAACTAGTGTTGCCATCCGTCCCGCAAAAGCGGGACATGTCCCGCTTTTTTGTTGAATGTCCCGCTGTCCCGCTTTTTTACTTGGAAAATCATGTTTGGCCATGTAAGCTTCGTAAGTTTTGTTAGTCTTTTTAATGTTTTGATAGGGGTTATTATCAAAGTTTATCGTTTTCATATTATCGAATAACTAACTTGACTTTTTATCACTCAACAGCCGCTTTTGCGTAATATCGCGATTCCAGATCCAACAAAAACAGAGTATAAATTTTGTTGGTCCTATTCAGCTTTGCAGAGAAAACGGTCGCATTTGGAGGCAGTCTTCTTTGTACATTTAGCCATTCATCGTGTCAATCGTTATGAAAGACTGAGTAATTTGCAGTTTCCACAAAAAGTTAGCCTCCTTAAGAACTAGACATTAATTTTTTCCAATTTTTTTCCTTGTTTATCTCCGGAAAATATAGGTGAGACTTGTCAACAAAAGTTTATGGTTGGAAACCTGCCCAGCAAACATGAAATCGCATTAAAAATGATAACTCAAGTCATTAAAAACGTTACTGCGAATCGTAATTCCAACTAACGCTAGAAAAAGGTCGTAAAAATCGTGACTCGAACTCGGATTAAATGGTTTAAATCGGATATGATAAAAAGTCCGCCATGTTTGCAGATTTGAAGACGATTTCGTTCCTTTTTTCTCCCGCGTGAGACAAGTGAGAGAACAGCTTTGATGTTCTCTCTGCGACCAGCAGTGCAACCAGATTGATAAAAATCAGATAATGTATTTGCCAGAATTGCCCAATGGCAGAAGCAGCAAATATTGTCGCTAGCAACGGTTCGTATGTTCTGAGAGAAAAAACTTGTACTCTTTTGCCTTCTTTCTATGTATGTATATTGCCTCCACTTTGGTAGGTGAATGCTGTTTTTTCGTGTTTCATACAGACGGCGGCAACGCTATTCAAACCGTATGGAGCACATCTCTCAGATTTCCCCTCAGATTTCCCCTTTTTTGACAGATTTAAGCTTTTTTCTCCAGATTTGAGCTTTCATCTCCTATGCTCTCAAGGCAAAAAAAGCTTAAATCTGAGAAAAAAAAGCATAAAAACGAGATTCACCAAGACTTGTTTAAAAGATGTTGGTCACACGATACATAGACAAATCGTGTAAAGTTGCCGGGTCCTGGTTTCATACGATCATTCTATAATGTATATGAAACGTATAACAAAGTTGTTGAGAAGTATACCTACTAAAATGTTTGCTAGGTGCCAGGTGATCGCGTTCGTTTTGCTGTCCATTACCAATTTTTTCAAAATATCTCCCCACGAGCAGACCAATTATTTTGCGCATGATTTGACCACCGTGTTTTGTTTATTTTACCGTTGGGCAGCTTTTCTACCTCGTAGAAACGAAGTCAGGCCTATTCATAAGTCAGCTTGAAGAACCAGTCAGAAAATTTCAAGAAAATCTTCACGTTTATTCTAGTTCTGGCTCACTATTGGGTCCTCTAGAACTTTTTTATAAATTTACCATGTAAACTTTGGTCGAATAATTGATTTCCATCTGTTTTTGTATCGCCTATTGGGACTTTTCTGGATTTTTCTCCATCCTACCCAAAAAGATTTGCGAAAGAACTTCAGTATTGGACGCTATCTCAAAAATCACGTGACAGATTGTCACCAAATTTTATACTCGTACACATTACATTACTAGGTATCTTCCCTGAAAATTTGATAAATTTCTGTTCATGCATTCAAAAGTTATTCAAGAAACACAGTGTTGCATTTTTTTGACGTAGAATTACGTCTTACGGCAACACTATAGGGGGGCAAATTGAAATTAGCGAACGGATCTCGCGTCACGAAAGACACGCCTCTTTCAAAGACATCCTATCTAAAGGATTATGACGTCATCACCAACGCCTGCTTTGATGGGTTTTGTTTTTCCCTACCTACGAAAGGTATAAAACAAAGGGCTCTTTGGTCGACTCGGTTTCTTTCTCTGTTTGCCGTCGAACTGAGCAGACGTTTGCTGCGCTTCGATCTGAGTGTGGACCCCACCAGTGGTAATCCGACTCAGATATCGATTTGCAATAGTTCACGACCCGATTATGTCACATGGTCCGATTATGTTGCATGATCGGATTATGTCACATGGTCGATTTATGTCACATGGTCGATTATGTTGCATGTTCGGATTATGTCACATGGTCGATTATGTCACATGGTCGATTATCTTGCATGGTCGATTATGTTGCATGACCCGGTTATGTCACATGGTCCGATTATGTTGCATGGCTGGATTATGTCACATGATCCAATTATGTTGCATGGCCGGATTAGTTGACATGGTCCGGTTATGTTGCATGATACGATTATGTCACATGGTCCGATTTTGTTGCATGGTCGATTATGTTGCATGGTTGGATTAGGTCACATGGTCGGATTATGTCGCATGGTCCGATTATTTTGCATGATCGGATTATGTCACATGGTCGATTTATGTCACATGGTCGATTATGTCACATAGTCAGATTATGTTGCATGGTCGGATTTACACATGGTCCGATTATGTTGCATGGTCGGATTAGTTCACATGGTCCGATTATCCATGGTGCATGATCCGATTGTGTTGCATGGTCGGATTGTCACATGGTCGATTATGTTGCATGATCGGATTGTGTCACATGGTCGGATTATGTCACATGGTCGAGATTATATTGCATATTCAGATTGTGTTGCATGGTCCGATTATGTCACATGGACTGCTTACTCAGATTATTTCTGGTGATAAGTTTATGTCACATGGTTATATTCTGTTATATGTTTGAAATTTGTCAGTCATATATTGCCATTTTTACACTGTCATGTGTTGGTTATTTCGGAAAAACACCATAAGTTCTTTTATTGAAAAAGAGAATTGCGTAATTCTACGTTTAGCGGTCGTAACTTAATTACTACCTCTTCCACTTTTTTCGAATACATTCCTTATTTGTACGGTAAATATTAGAGAGTGTATTCTAAACCCGTGAAAAACATAAAATCTCACAAGGGAAACCCGGGAATTTTAAAATGGAAACCCGCTGGCCACCCTGCTATGACAATAAACATTCGTTTGCTAACCGATTCAGATGGTGCACTGGATAAAGTAATCAGACTGGCAAGCCGAGATGAGATGTTGCAGTGTGTTCGAATCTTACTATTTTTTATAATTTTTGGGATGAATTAACCAGTAGGATGGAAATCCCATAAAATGTTTTTTCTTGTTTCGCTTAAATGTAGTGTTCATGCATCATTTGCTTGGGAGCTCGAGTCTTTGTGCCAGTAGTGCTTTTCCAATCCTATCATTTTTGCTACAGTACACTTTTCAGCGTATTTTCGGCACAGACATTGTCTATAAATAGGCATTGGATTTTTGCAACCTTTTCTATGGGCGTGGGATTAGTGAATCGGCCCATTCATCGGCACTCTCGTTAACTCTAATCGGCTCTTGAGTGTCAATATGATACTTTTGGAAGTTTGGCGGCATGTAACTTTATTCGGGTGCATCCAAATAAAAGAATTTCTTCGAGGAGCCTCAATGATTTCTTGAATGAAATCTTTAATTTTGCATTACTTTTTTCATAGACGCACCCTTATAGCCCAGGAAAAAAACTCCCTAATCAGACATTGACTGTCAATTTGACACTCCTCGCTTAAAATCACTATATCTCTCTTGTTTCTCAACCATACAAAATTTATAGTTTTGAAAACCCCGTAATGTGAATATGTTTCTCAGACCTACAACACTTAAGTTTTCTGTTAATGAAAGTCTAAGAAAAAAATCCGAAAAAACATGCATCGGAAAAAAGACTGTAGATCAGCTATAGAATGCTTCAAACTTCTAACTGAATTCTATAGCTGTTTTTTCGGATTTTTTTTTTCTAAGACTATGAATAACATAAAAGTGAAGTGTTGTAGGTGAATTATGTCTGAGAAACACATTTGCGCTACATTATGAGGTCTTCAAAAATATATGTTTTTTTTTTAAATCGCTTGGGAAACAAGAGTGACATATTGGTTTTAGTCAGACATGTCGAATTGACACTACAGGGACTGTATCGGGTAAAAATTTTAGGGTTAATAAATCTGTCAAACACGTTGTTCAATACACGAATGTAAAAAAAAGAAATTTTAACAATTTCAGTATGATTCTTTTGAATCTTATTCAAATAATTAAGCCATGCGTGTAAATTGAAATGGGTTTTGTTTCAATTTACCGTTGCATAACCATGAGCAGAGGAACCATGCAAATCAACTTTATGAATTATGTGGAAAATGTGTTTGTCTATCGCATACATATAATAGGATTTATCGTTTGGGGGTAACAGCGAACTAGCTAGTTTGCTGCATTGTCGAGTGTCAATACTCCCTATTCACAAATCTCATTAGCGAAACTTTCCCAATCACAAGTTTGCTGGGGGTGGAGGAAGGTATTTGAAAGAGGTTGCTTTAAAAGCCCGAGCGTATTTCGGAAAATTGAAAAGCCGCCTATTGTCACTTGATTTTAGTTGTTCCATTCACTCATTCAGTCTCACTCAGCCGGTTTGCTCTAATGTAACCGACGGCGACACAAAGGAGGAAGCCTACTCCACCACCACCTTCATCCACCCCAGCTGGGGGTAGGACCACCCCTATTTCACTTTCCTTGATTAAACTTCGGTGCACCGCATGCATACACACTCTTTTAACGAACTGAAAAAGATTAAGTCGAAGAAAGAAAAGAAGTAAAACATGGCGTTGGCAGCCATGACGAAAATCTCGCAGAAAGCTTTTCACCGGCCGACCGACGACGCTTTTCTTCCCTTCCGGCGACGACGTTCAGATTGCATTGGTTACGCCCTGGCTTTTGTTGTGTTTTTGTTTTGATTTTCTTCCTTCTTCTGTTGAATAGCTTCGATCAAATGAACGACTTGAATGTCAAAAAAAAAAAATACAACTGAGGGCATTGACCAGGACAGGCCTGCAGATTTCGGAGGCCTCCCTTCACGAAAAAAGATCGCCGATTCGTGAGTCTCGCTCAAAGAGACTCATCGGAGATCATCGATCGATTGCCGCCCGGGTATTGGCGCCGAGATGCATCAAACAAAGTGGCATCTTTTCGCTTTCATTAGCGCTACGGTTCGTTGACTAAGAGAAGAGGAAGCCTGGTTTGCCGATGGAGGTTGCCTTAGAAACGGCTATTTATTTACTGCAAGACACTACAACCCTTCCCAGCTACCCCATAACTAATAGAAGACGGACTAGGAAAGAGGGCGTCTTAAACAACAAATCGCAGCAGCAGCCGATGCAACGCGAATTCCACCCATTCAAGGAGGTAAGCGAGTTTTCTGCATCTTGAGCTGGATGGACGGCATCTTTCAATTAACATAATCGAAAGTGTAACTGAACTGAGATCGTTTGGGAAAAGGGCGTGTGAAGATGCCTTTTTCAAAAAAGTAACACTTTGAAGTTTGTTTGAACAACGGCAGCAACAACGAGTCGTTCGTTACGGATGAGCGCCACCGTATCGTATCTTCGGATTGATGGCAGTCCCCCCGATAATGGATTAGGGGCTGTCTTCCTTGACTATTGATTAGTTTGGGAAGGAGTGGCTGTTAAACCGTTGATGAATGCAGTGGCTACAAAGTGTAACATTATAACATAAACCCTCTGAAACCCAAGCCGCCTTTAGACGATCATTATTTTAATTTACTTTTGTTCGCAAAATGTTTTTAAACATGTTAGTTTAACAAACTTACTTATGACAACTGTTTGAAAAAGATTTGTCAAAAGTTATAGCTAGAAGCTGCTGGGAAAACCTATTTTTCGAAAAATTAGAGATCCGTATGTTTTTTTATCTTAAAAAAAACTATTGGCAGTTAAGTCTAAGAATTACAATCATTCTGGATTGATTTTTTTGAGATAAAAAAAATCCCCTCCGTCTGAAAGTGGGTTGAGAAAAAACGACAACAAATCGACCAATGAGTACTTCTGTGAATTTATCAGAGAAAAACATGGGCTTAGAGTAAGGTTGCCAGAATTTTTTCAGCGCGTATTCGACGGACTCATCGACGGCTTTTGAATTGCATTTTAGGTTTTCAAAAAACCTTTCATGATTATTTTTATTAAACATGCTAAAAAAATTTCGATTTGTGGCGTTCGTTGTTTTTCTTGTTGTTTGATTTGCTAAATAAAGTAAATAAATACGGGCAAAATCCGGTCATTTTTGGTTCAAATCTGGGCAGGTTGCCAGAATTTTTTCCGCACATATCCGGACCGGACCAATCCGGGCTATTTTATCTAAAAACCTTGCAAAATCTGGGCATTTGATTTCAAAATTGACAACCAAGAACCCGGAAATATCCGGGCAAATTTGGTCAATCGCCAGGAATTACTCAACATAAATCAAGAAAAAAACAAAAAATATTTTTTTATCAAAACTCAACAGCAACATTTAAATCGTATTTTAGGCTTCCAAAAATTTCGTTTTAAACGCATAAATAAAAAATTTAAGGTGTTTACGAGTTTTGATCACCGCCAGTTGTTGTTATCTTTTAAAATTGATGTTTTTCGGTGATTGTCGAGTCAAATAAAAACAATTATTTTACGTTTCGGCCTACTGGATAATTTCAGCCGTCTTCAGAAAAACTGTATTTAGATAAAAATATAGAAAACTTTCAATTAACACACTTTATGTCTTAAAATCGATCCACTTTTTTGCACTTACAAATTGTATCGCCGCGTGCTTCCGTTACGGCTGTTTTATTTAATTTGAATCCAAACTTTTAACCGCTTCAAATAGCTGGTGTCCAGCATTCTTGGCGTCGGTGTCGGCGTCGTCATAATGTCGGCTGGAATCCTCGTGTTCAAAACATCAAGCCATTCTGGATTGATATTTCGAGGAATAAATGCTCCTGAATAAAGTAGAACAGATGAGATATTAATTCTACCAGCGAAATTATCAACAAAAAATATGGACTTCAAATGGGTTTAAATAAGCCCAAACAACGATTTTGGGCAAAATTTCACGCTAATCTAGGGTTGCCATCCGTCCCGCAAAAGCATGATTCGCTTTTTTGCTAAATGTTACGTCGGTCGTGCAGCAAAATGTTCCGCTATTTTCGGAGAAAACTATTTGAAAGTTTGACTGATTTACATGGGTAGAAATTAAAATCAGCTTCAATTTAAATTCAAATCCAATTTAAAATCATTTAAATGTGTTGTTTTTTGGCAATTTTCTCAAAATGAGTAGCATTTTTTTTCAACGTTGTATCTTGTACAGTTAATCGAGCTTTGAGTTCTTCAGCCGTTGTTTCCAGATGATTAAAGTTCCTAATTTTTCACCAAAGGAGTTTGAGAAAAGAGTCAAATTCTGGATAAGGCCAAACAGGACAAGTGATTTTTTTTTTCAACGTACAATAAACATATCTTTAAAAAGATAAAAGTTATTCTGATTTAAATGTGTAAAGGAACTGATGAGTTTCATTCAATTAGCTTATATCCCTCTTGGTAGATTATCAAAAATGGCTGTTAAAAATTACTCAGAAAAATCGGTTCATCTCTCTACAATTGCTCTCAATTTCAATATTTTCGACTCCACAGCCTCAAGTATACAAAGATTGTTAGAAGTGTTATTGAGTATTCAAGTTTTAAAATCAATTTTGAAGTATCCAATTTTTATTGCATTATCTGAACACCTCATAATTCATTGGAAATGGAATGTATGCGCATTATAACTTCAACTTTTTTACTCTGATGATGATTTAGTTCCAATTTTCTTTTAAATTTAGATCAACTACAGTGAAAACCCGATTTTGTCACACACCGATTTTGTCTACCCCCGATTTTGTCTACCCCTGATTTTGTCTCATTTTTTCACCCGATTTTGTCATCATATTTTATTCAACGCAAAAATACTAAATATCGCCTTTTTTCATTTCCGTCGAATATTTTAACGTTGAAAATATTCTGAAGGGACAAAACTGATGGATGATTACATCGATATTTAAAGTGAAGATGATTGATCAGGGACGTATCAAGATTTTTACACAAAAAAGTCAAGTTTTGAACAGGTTTTTTCTTATTATAATTTTAATCAAATCAAAGTTGTTGAATACAATTATAACTAAATATAATGGTATAACTGAACATATTCAAGTAATCTTAAAGCTGTGTTATATTTGTTTGAGCTTTCTTCGAAGCAACCTCTCTGATACGTCGCAAGAAGATGCACGCATCTATCGAGAGATCTGAAGCATCAGCCCAATCAACTATGTTGTCCAACATACGTACGGCTTCAACATAATTTATATTTATTGAAGTTTAACATGAATCATTTAGGGTAGATGCCGCTGATTCTGAGTCTGGTGATACATCCGATATTTTTAATGGCTCCAATGATTCGAGGGACTCGTTTAATGCTGACTGATCATCCAGCGTCATGCTCAGAATTTCTTCATCCGTAAATGTTTTACTTTCATATCACTTCTCAGGGTCCTGTGGCTTGATTTTGAAAATTAGCATACTGCTGGTACGAAGTCCTGGAGGAACCAGTTTTGGAAAACCACTCAAGTCATCTAGGCATTTTTAGAGACGAAATATGTGACGGGCACCTTAAAATTTTTGAAAGCTCTAGGATTTTTTGACTGTCCGATGATAACCATCTGTAACTTGTGGTCTCCGGTTGCATTACAATATGGCATAAAAGTTATTCGCTGTTTGTCAACTTTACGCCCTGCAGCATATTTCTCGCTAGGACCAAGTGTTTCTGATGGAAGCATTAAAAACAATCCAGATTCATCTGAGTTGTAAATCATTTGAGCTGTTAGCAGAAGTGATGTTGCCTCAGTGGTCGGTTTTGAATTAAACAGAAGCTTTGAGTCTAATCTTCAGTAATTTATAGCCAAAAGAAATAATTAGATCATTAGGATTTGAACCATTTTAGATTACTTAATTTTCTGGTAATAGCGATCGAAACAAGGTGTTTTAAGAAACGTAAAAACAAAATTTTATGATAATTTGGTATAAAAAGGACCTATTACTAGTAATATGTCAAAAAAAGGAAATATATACTACAAAACCTCTACTTTGTTTTATTAGGATGATATACGTTTTTGTAGTAATTTAATAGATTAGAACGGATTAAAATCATGTTTTCAAAATCTCCCGATTTTATCACTCTCCCCGATTTATCACTCTAAAATTCATCAAGGGGGTGATAAAATCGGGTTTTCACTGTATCGTATTTTATCTTAAGAAAATTGAAGTTATTTTTGACCTAAGGTACAGATATTCTACAAAAATCGAACTTTTTCGATTTCTACCATCTAAACAATATTTCAAAAATAACGGAACGCCTTTGTTCGAAATATTGCAGAATGATTGTTAAAAAATAATTCTCAAATGGGATAGGATCTTGAAAAGTTCTATAGGTTGAATCAAGAGATACGCAAGGTACAATATTTAAGGCTTGAACTGAGGGATGCGATTTTTATAGAATTTTGGATGGTTTGTGAGAACAACATTTATTTCCACCCACTGATCGATCAATGAATTTTTATCAAAAATTAAAACGAATTGGAAAGATGGAATGAACGATTGTTTCGAATTTGAAAAGCAGAACCCCATATTTAAAAAAAAGTTTTTTGATAGAAATATGATTTTCAAAAGTCATTCGTCCAAATTTCATTAAAAATAGTTATATTGGTTCAAGCCTGAAATATTGAACTTCGCGTAAATTTTGATCAAAACGAGAGAATTTTCAAAAACTTTACTCAAATCTACTAAAATCATCCTGCAAAATTTTAATATACTGCTTGGTATATATCCACAGATATTGTGGCTTGATTGAAGTTTTAAATTTTCATATTCCGCTTGAAATTGATTTTGTTCTTGAGTAGATAATCAATGTTTTATAAGGGTAGTTTCAAGTGAAGTATTAATGCAATCTATCATAAATTAATAAGAAAAACTAGTATAAACTGGGAGAAGCAAATCTTTCAAATAAGTGAAATTATAGTTTTGCAGTTTGCACAGTTTTCCACAAATCTTGCCATTTTTTTTTTCAAATGAAAGAAATGATAGGTACAAAAAATGACAGGAAAACAAGACTTTTAAATATACAAAAACAAACAAATATAACAAACAACGAACATGAAAGATCAATTATAATAATATGAAAAATTACAAAACGTGAACTAAATTATGAAATTTATGAAAAAGACTTAGTAAATGACAAAACACCTAAGAAAAAAAAATAAAAATGACAAACAACAAACACACAAAGGAAAACAATTTAAAAACATGAATGATTAAAAAGGTGAAAAATTAAAAAAATTGAAATGGCTATCTAAAATAACAAAAACGACCAAAATATAAATGGCAAAAACGACTAAAATAAATGTGTTTTTTTACAAATAAAAAAAAAGACAAAAATACTAAACGACAAAACGGGAAAACTGACAAAAATTTGCAAAAAATTACAAGAACACAAATTTGTCGTTTTTGTCATGTAATCATTTTTGTCATTTTAGTCGTTTTGTTTCTGTTGTTTTTAGGCATTTTTTTTAATGATTTTTTCTATTTTGTCCTTTTTTTTCAACTTTTGCCAGTGTTTAATTTTAGATTATTCTTGTTGTGCTATTTTTTACATTGATCATGTGTTTGTTTTTTGTGTCATTACTGTTTTTTATATTTGATGTTTTGTTTAAAAGACCGCTTCCCAAATATAATAAATACATATAAAGATATCCATCTCTTAAAATTTTTCAAATAGATTCCAAAAGACATTCTTTCTTGTGTGTTGTGTGTGTTTAACGATCGTAGCCTGTATCAAAATTGACGTTTAAGTCAAGATGCACTTTTATATGTGTTTAACCAAATTAAATTTATAACTATGCATAATGCATTCCAAAAAGTAATTTGATGCACTTTTGAAGGAAAATGTTCAACTGACTCGTTAAAATTAAGTTAATCGCAATAAGATTTTTGGTTTTGAAATAACTTGATCTTGATCTGTTAACATGATAAGTGAAGCATTTAAGCTCAAAATGTTTTTAAGTTGATAACAAAAGGCTACAAAGTTTAGATTTTTTTCGAGGTACAAAGAACTTAGTTTTCTTTTTCAAGCAGCTCTTGTTTATGAAATAACTACAGAAAATGGGTAAAAATTCATTCAGTCAATTTGGGTATATTTTGAGCAAAACTTTGGGAAATTACAAAAATTTGGAAATTGAAGGGGTTAATCCAAAGATTTACTCTGACTCTATACTCTATAATGTCGAGGCAAAATCTGAATTCTTAATTGTATGGATAACAATAAATAGATTCAAATTCTGTTTTTGTTTTTAAGTAAGTTTTTTGGTTCATCAGTTAAAAATGATCGATTTTACTCAAAATTGATAAATTTCAAAATTTCTATACGCCACATCACTAAAACAAGAGTTGATAGACCAATCAACCAAATAATTGGAATTCATGACGCAGATTTCCAAAAACAGTTAATAAATCATAGTCACCAAAAATGCTTTTTCCTAGCTTTTGTAATTTACCTTAACAAAGATAAAAATATGTGGACGTTAATTTACTCTGTTAAATTGACGCTTAGCAATTCGAAACTGTGAACTTAAATTAAGAATTAAATTTAGCTTAAACATTAAGGACCGTAAAGAAATCAGTTAGAGATAATTCGAGAATCGAAGTGCTCTAAGATAGAAACCGCTGGACCAAATTCTACAAATAAGGTTTTTTAAGAGCCGTGTTTAATTTTGATGAAGATTATTTCATTGTTTTTTGTATAAATTTTGAGTGTTTCTTAAAATGTAAAAATCGCACAGAGAACGAGAATTTAAAATTAAGAGCAAGTTAGATTTTGTGCAATCTTTCCAAGCGATTAGCGTGTAGCAAAATAACAAAATTTATAGTGATTTGCGCATCCCCATTTCTTGCACAACATATTGCTGAGTTCAAAAATGAGTTATTGTTAACGGGGATCTTGATTGCTGTGTTTCTCTCAATTGAGTACATGTTTCCCATTGTGTAACAAAAACTGCAATACATGCACTGAACCCAAAATCACACTCAAAAGGGGGGGGGGGGGGGGGGGTGGTGGTAGGGTCTAACGGATAAAAAAAACACCATTTTCACGATTTTTTGCTAGAGCTATCGTTCAAACAAATGTATTCAATTTTTTTACATTATACAAAGCATTGTTAAAAGAACATTTAGTAATTTTTTCGTAGAAAAATATTGAAAAATGAGCCGGTGACGGAGTACTTTCGAGGATGCCTTTTAGAACTGACACTGTATCTCAGCACAGAATCATCTGAAGTAAAAAAAATCAGAGCTAAATATTTTTAATAGATGTTTTTCTGGACCCCAACGTTTTTATTTAACTTTAGGAAATTTTTATGAAAATTTTGTGGCTGTTTGAAGTAAAAACTACGATTTTTCACGAAAAAATCCGCCATTTTTTATCTGTAAAATCTCACCAATGTAAAAAAAAAAGGAAAAACGTTGGGGTCTGGTATTTTATATGTAGAAAATATGTTCCAAATTTGAAAAGAATCGGATAAGTAGTTTTCAAATGACGATGTCCACGGACTTTAAAAATGTGCTTTCGAGAAAAACGCGTTTGAAGTTTCTGCTCTTGCTTTCTTGCAGTATTAGATAGGAGGAGATAAAGGCCTATAATTTCTACAGTTTTGCTTCAATTGACTTGTACGTCTCGGTGGTCGAGTGGTTAGCGTGGTATGACGGTAATCGCTGGTCCACTGATGACATGGGTTCGATTCCCATCTTGGTACTGGGTGTTAAATGTTAATCTTAAGTTGTCCACGTCATTTATTCAGTCTGTAAAGCCTGAATCGGCTAAGACGGTGTATGTCTTTAAAAAAAAAAAAAAAATTGACACAACATTCTTAAAATGTTTTACAATAAGCAAAATAAAAAAATAAAAAAATCGATTTTTTGAAAGTGTTAGACCCTACCCTACGGATAAGTTTCCCGATGATGGTTTATTTTGGAAGTTGCAGCAGAAAAAAAACTGGGATAAATAGTACCATAACACGACAATAAATTGTTTATGTCCAGATTTGAGATTGGTTGCAAGAGGTTCTTCACATAATGTTAATATTGTTTTACGTTTCATTGCCTTTAACTACACCCGAAATTCAGCTTTTCCTTCAATCATGAGTTCTCAATATTTCAACGTCATTGGCATAAGATGTGTACGCCAGCGGCGCTGATTCGATTTGAGACTGCCGGCATTAATCGCATTGCGTATGATCGAAGGAAACAAACAAAAAATTTTCATGTCCCTCCCTATCCCATCAAAAGATAAAGGAGAATGGAAAAAATGAATGAATGCGTTTATTCGCTCGGTCAATGCTGTTCGTTTGTATGTAAGGTGGCATTAGGAAATCTACAGAGAAAAAAATCCTTTGTTCCAATGCAAAAAACAGTTTCTCGTTATCAATTCCCTTTCCCATTTTAGGACAATACTGGCAAACCCCAGGCCAAAAGCCAGAAACTGTACGTTTTTATATGACAATTAACCCTCGTTCCCCATCTGGTCCAGGTAGTACACTGGTTAAGCGGTCGGATGGGAAAGATAAAGGTAGAAAATTGTTGAGAGTTCGATTCTCGACGACATTTTTTTTTATTTTCTTTTTTGAAAATGTCCACTGTTGGACTTCATCCTGTGATGAAGATCCCAGAAAATGTTTTTTCTTGTTTCGATTGAAGGTCAGCCATGCATCATTTTGCACGGGAGCTCGAGTCTTTATGCCAGTAGTACCTTTCCAATATTATCATTTTTGGTTCAATGCATGTTTCAGCGCATTTTTGGCATAGAGTTAGCACCGAGTGGCATTGAAATTTTGCAACCTCTTCTTTGGGTGTTGGCTCATATTTTATGTTTCGCTCTCAGATTTTTTTTTTGTTATAATTTTTTAAATTTTTTTTTAGTTGGAATTTTAATTGTTAAAGTCACTGACATAATAATAATTGAAATTTTTTAATAATTTGAACAGTTCCAATCTCGAAATTAATATTCTGAGATCAATTTCAATACTGTTAATTAATTTCATCATCGTTTCCAGGTCAAACTAATCAACAAGACCTGCACAGAGCAAGCGTCAAGCCGTCTGATGCCGCTGCTGCTACTGAACAACTGAACCAGAAGCATTTCCGAGTCCTGGCCAGTAGAAGCAGCAGCAGCAAATCAGGTTCCGGGGATCAGGCCAGTCTGGCTAGCTGCTACAAACTGACCCGTCCCATCAACAGCTCTGGCTCGGGTCTGGTGCATAATTAATTAAATCAATTGCACTGGACGGCAGACTTTGCACTGCACATCAACAACAACGACATCGAAAGCAGCTTGACTGAATGGTCCACCAATCTCTTCTGATTTGCCGGATTCAGTCAACAGCAACAAGACGAAGACGAAGAAAGGGGTGGAGTTGGCTTGATGTTATAATTATAATTATAACTCGGAGTCGAGTTAACTTTTGACATTTGCGACAACACTCGCTACGTCGTCGTTGTTATTTATGTGTACGGAAGGGCGGAAATCAACCTTGCCATTTATTTCAGTGTCAAACTCGGCAGTGGATTTCATAACAATGCCTGGCGGCGGCTAATTTTGACATTAATAAACTTCTGCCGTTGTTGCGTATTAACCTGGCTGGTTGAGTTAGGTCTCCAAAGATTCAAAAAGGTTAAGTCAAAACTGTCAACCACTTCCAACAATAATGGTCGAGGTTTGATAATTCAACAATTGTCCTAACACTTTGGCGCCAATTTGCACCGAACAAAAGGGAAACTGTCATTAGGAAAATTGCACCAATCATTCCGGGCCTTAAGCAGTTTCCCATTTGAAGACAACATGTCGTATTAAAGAAAATTCCTCTAAAACCGCAACCCTGATTTAGATCACCTCAAAGTTGAACAGCAGTTACTTAGTTCTGTCTATGATTACCAGTTTGCTAATGTTTGTTTTGTTGATCAATTGAGTAGGTACCAAATATGCTAAAATGAACCGTACTTTTATTGTTTCTTTTAACCATTGCTGGGCAATAATATGTGTGATCACGAATCGCATCAAGGGTAATATAAAAGCAAATCAAACAAAGGAATCACGACGAAACTACCTGTCATGCCCATTTTTGGCATAGCTGGAATTAGTTCTGGCATTTTGGTCTGGTTCCAACAACAGGTTGCACGAACTTTTTTTGCCATTGCTCTTGTTCTCTTTTTTTTTCATTGGTCAATCGCAGTCAGACACTGGGTAATTAGTTTCAAATTTGGAGCTTGGGAATCGCTTTACGATGGATCTAAATGGGAGAATGATTTCCATTAATTGTACTCCGGGCGGCTTGATTGAATGTAAATTAGGCGCTAGGGTTTTGAGGAATCCATAAAACAGTGAGCAGTTGAGTCTCAAAGTTGAGAAAAACACTCCCTAAAACAGTAATTGAAAGTGGTATACTTTTGGGAAATTTTCAATAAATTCCGAAATTAACGGTCAAACTGTGATTCTGGGTTTAAAATCTTGTTAATAAACAATCTAGAGACCAAGGTGATTTTTATTAACCATTTGAATAGATCTGGACCTAAATGACACCCTTAGGGTACATCGGAAACTTTAAGTGAATTTATCGCCGTTTTTCTTTCAAACAGAACGACTTTTATTGGAATACTTTAAAAAAAAACTAAATGATCTTTTATAATATAAAATGGATTCAGCATTATATTAAAAAGACTTTTTGAAATTATTGTGAAATTACTAGAGTTTGAGTAGCCCATTTATATGTTGAGTCAAAAAGATGAAAAAAAAATTACTCCCTTAAACATTAATTTAAAGTGGTATACTGTAAGGAAATTTCTAAAAATTCAGGAATCAACAGTCAAACTGTGATTCTTAGTTCAAAATTTTGTTAATAAAACATACTGGAGACCGAGGTGACATTTATAAACCTTTTGAATAGATGTGGACCTAAATGAGACCCTTAGGGTACCCCGGAAGCTTCAAGTAAATTTATCATCGTTTTTCTTTCAAACTCGACGATTGTCATTGGAATATCTTTGAAATACACTGAATGAACTTTTATAATAAAAATTGGATTCAAAAATAATATTAAAAAGACTTTTTGTGATTATTGTGAAATTTTTAGAGTTTGAGTGACGCATAAATCAGATCGATGTTGAGTCACAAAATTTAAAAAATATTATTCCCTAAAACAGTAATTTAAAGCGGTATATTGTTGGGAAATTTTCTTTAAATTCAGGAATCAACAGTCAAACTGTGATTCTTAGTTCAAAATCTTGATAATAAAACGTACTGGAGACCGAGGTGACATTTATAAACCTTTTGAATAGATTTGGACCTAAATGGGATCCTTATGGCACATCGGAAACTCCAAGTAAGTTTATCATTTTTCTTTCAAACAATGGAATACCATTAAAATACACTGAATGAAGTTTTATAATATTGAATTGTATTCAAGCATAATATTAAAAAGACTTTTTGTAATTTATTGTGAAATTACTAGAGTTTGAGTGACCCATAAATCAGTTCTATTTTGAGCTACATAGTTAAGAAAAACACGTCCTAAAACATTAAACCAAAGTGTTATACTGTTGAGAATTTTTTTTAATTCCAAAATCAACGGTAAAACGATGATTCTGAGTTTCAAATCTCGTTAATAAACATACTAGAGACCAAGGTGACATTTATAAACCTTTTGAATCGATGTGGACCCAAATGAAACCCTTAGGGTACTCCGGATGTTTGAAGTAAATTTACGTAAGTTCGTTTTCAAATAAGAGACGATTGTTGGTCAATCTTCAAAATCCAGTTGTTTACATGCTAAAAATATAACTAGGAAGCTTTTCGGTACTTATGTATAAGATTTAGGAAAAGCATGAGTTAGAAACTTTTGCATCAAATTTGACTAAGGAAAGCTTAATTGTTCCAAGAGGCTTTTTCCTTCAAAGAAGCCAGTAACTCAGTCAGATTGTCCGGTTTTATCCAGATTTGCCCGGATATTTTGTACAAAATTTGGGAACAGTCCGGCCCGGCCCGGTTGCCCGGATTTCATTGAAAAATGCCTTGATTTTGCCCGGATTTATTAACTTAATTTGGCAAACCATACACAATAAAAAACAACAAACGTCTCCAAAACAAAATTTTATGATAATTAAAAAAAATTATGAAAGGTTTTTTAGAAGCCTTAACTGCGATTAAAAATCTATCGATGAGTATTAAAGAAAAAAAAAATTTTTTTTCAATTTTTCTTTTTTGATGAGTAATTTCAAGGTTTTGAGACAATTTACCCGGATATTGCCTGGATTTTCGGTCTTCAATTTTGAAATCGAATGCCCGGATTTGCCAGGTTTTTATAAAAAATTTATACGTGCTGAAAAAATTTTGGCAACCTCAAAAACTAATGAATGTTACTAGTGAGATTTCAAGCGATAGAGTCATAAAAAAACCGGTGAAATTTCCCTTTCCAGAAATAAAATCCAAAACATATCCACTCAGTTCTTTCTATCGCTTCGTGACACTTCCGATTGCTGTAACCTTTCACTTTATCAATTGACTTAACGATTGACAGCCTGTATGGAATGCTTTCAGACGGAGTCGGAAAGGTTAAACTGTTAGAAACCAAAATAGCAAAAGCAGTACAAAAACAAAAAATGGCAGAACCCAATTCATTGCCCACTGGCGGCAGCTTTGCTTCTTCCAAGACTAGTCAGTCAGTCACGCAAACTGCCAATCGCGCAAAACCAACACCGGCTGTCCGCTTTCTGAAGGTTAGAATTTCCTCCTCACCTTATTTTCATCTGTTGTGCGCTCGTTTTTGTTTAGAGGTCTAAGTTTTGGTTTCGGTTTGTTGTTGCTAGTTAATATTTTTTTTTTTGCTTAACAAAAACATCCACCCGAAAACAGTGGAAAATAGAGTTGCTCTAGATTTTCCAAACCCCCATCAATTGCTTCGTTTGCAAGGAGCAATCGATAATGGCTGCTGGCTACCATTCCACAACACGCCATCATAACAAAGTAGGCTGAACTTTGTGTTTTTCATTCGGTCGACCCTCTTCTAGGTTACTTAGTTGGTTTGAAAGAAGGAGGAGAACTTCGACCTTTCTTTTTTAAGGAGCATCATGGCTTGCTGTGATGACGTCTGTTTACTCTTTCGGTGCAATAAATTTGCTGCGTCAACTAAACTACTGGAGGTTATGGGGAGTGAAAAGGAGAAGCTTCAACCCGAAATGACTCAGTTGGAAACTATCCGAATGGGCAAGTCATCTTATCCTTGGTCTAGTTTTGGTAGTTTCTTTGACTTATTTTCTGGAGAAAAACGAGAGTAATTTTAAAGTAAGTTGATGAGACTTTTCGAGGACACAGTCAGAATACTTTTGAATTACTCTCATAATAATGTCTGAAGACTAACGAGTCACTTGAGTTCACTGTCGCAGTAGACTGAGTCGATTTGGGGTCAATTTTTAAATTCTCATACTCTGGGGTCACAAAAGCTTTGCTTTGGTTCAAAACTTTTCGAAGATTTTTTTGCAGAATTTTGAACTAGCGAACATGAGTAGTTTTATACTTTTAGGTTTCTATAGGAAAATTAAATATTTTTTTCTGAAAAATCCACATCATTTTTGTTGTTTCTGTCGAACCGAGCCTACTACAGGGTGTCGACTACCTTGAAAAACCTGGAAAATCAGGGAATTCAATTTGCATAAGGGAAAATCAGGGAACATCAGGGAATTTTTCCACCAATCAGGGAAAAATAATGATTCTGATTTGATTTGAAGAAATTGAAACGTCATAGTTTATTATCTGCTTAAAAATTTACTTCAGTGTACGTTGCTCATGTAATTATCGTTAGCCCTTTGATTTTTGGCTGGATCATTTTTGGAGTGGAGTGCTAGCAAATGCCAATTGTCCAGAATTCTTCAACATCGTCAAAATGATCTGCTGTCTTCAAGGCCGGATTAAGGGGGGAGGGGGGGGGGCAAAGCCCCTAGATTTAGCAGTGAAGAAGTTCTCTTGCATTTTGCGAGCTAAGAATATTAATATCTTGGTATTGAATTTCAAAAATTTAAAACCCAAAATCTGGACAATAATGTGAACCGAACTCGAAACAAATATTAAGAAGAATATGAGGCAAAACACTTCAAATTTTAATTTTTTTTTATCGAATGATGTCAGTCAGTAAGTTTTATTCTGTACAGAACAGGAAGAATTATGAAACACATCTCCTCATTTTAATTGCATACAAAAGGCTTGCACAATAATAATGTTTATTATAATGTTAACTTTTCAAGTAATGCTTACTGCACTAAAATAGCAGCTAATTTCGCCAAAACCGCTAAGAGAGAACAGAAAACTTTATGATAAGCATTTCAGAATCTTACCCGGGCAGTATCCTGGTTAATACCGGATATTATTATAACTTTTCACTTTTCGAGCATTATTATTGAAATTTCTGTGGTCTATAAATTTTCAAACCTTTTTCTCCCAATTTTTGAAAATAAAATCTTAAAAAAAAACTGTAGTTGCCTGAATTGGACCAATCAACAGTACAGAATTTCTTTATTGAATTTCTATCCCAATTTCTGTGTTAGACTTGAAATTCGTATTGAAACATTTTCAACTGATTTAACCAAAATTTTATCATCTACTGAAGTAAATATCCTTAATTATCATATCATTTTCCAAATAATCATTCTCAAATTATTATAAAAATTATCTCATAGTTAAGTTGCAAGTATCATTGAGTATTCTCTTATCATGAATATTTCTATGTTTTTAATTTTAATTTTTTTTCAGATTCAATTCATTGAGATTTTCAAGTCTTGTGTTGTTTCTTCAGTTACTGAACTTCAGTTTCATGGTTTTCTGAATTTTGAGAACTCAGGATCTTTGTTTAAGGCTCTAAACTCATTTGAATTCCTTATCTGACATTTTCCATGATAACTGATTCTATGTTTTTAATCATTTAATTTCTAATTAGATTTTTTTTCAATCGATCATTTTTGCACTTATACCTCTTTGGCTTTTGTCTCATTTAGAATGACAATTTGATAAAAAAAATTTTATCTGATGAGAATCATATTCATAAACATCATGAAAACATTGTTTTTGTGTTTCAATGATATAAAATTGAAATTCACATTTGGTGCAATTTCTGCTTTGGCTCTGATTGTAACTGAAATAATTGTAATTAAAATATCTATCCGGTCTTTTTTCTAAATCAGTGAGTTTTTGTTGGTGATAGGGGTATTCAAAAATGAGAATTAAATTTAGCATTTTGTAAATCAAATCAGAGCTTTCATGGTTTAAAAATTTCTAAACTCTTCCGCAATGTTTGCACGTGATTAATTAACAATTTCAATTTGAAGATACCAGAAACTACCTTCTATGCAGACAACATGGCTATTTAAAGACAGTAAACTGAGCTCATAACCAGTTCTTTTACACTTTAAAAATTTTATATATTCTCTGGGATAGCATTTGAAAAAAAAAACCCGATTTAATACACTTAACAGTGGATTGGAGCCTTTCAACAGAGTGTAAGTTATATTTGGAAATATATAAAATAATATAGAATACACATGATAGATTCCTTCCCTCTGCATCATATAAGTATGATTTCAGATATTCAAACAAGAAAAATTCCGATCTCAATATAAAAAATGATGCATAGTACGTTTTTTGGGGAAAAGCGAACTGGTATGTAAGGAGTTCATTTTATGTAAGGAAAGAATGGTATTTAAACAGTTGAATTTCCAAGTTTTATAACACGCTGAAATGGTGCCGTGGTAGCAACCAGAACTTTTACGATGCTGGTCACGGTTCGAATCTTACTGTTTTTTTATGCTTTTTTTACTGAATAAGTAAAACCAACTACAATATTGATGGATAGCCGTGACACGTGGCCTAGCATGATACCATTTTTAGAGCTCAACAGTGCATAAAAGAAAAAATTCTCACAAAAGCAGGGGAAAGTAATATGACTATTAAATGATTAATCTCATTCTGGAAACTAAATCTGAAATCTTATTCTGATTCTAAAGTTTGAATTTTGAGTTACAGCACTTAGTCTAATATTTGAATATAATTTCCAATTTCAAATTCCAGGTTGATCTTTAATCCGAATTCTTAATCAGAATTCTAAATCTGAATTCTCAATCTGAATTCTGAATCTGAACTCAGAATTTGAATTATGAATCTGAATTCTGAATTCAAATTCAGAATTAAGATTTTAGAATTAAGAATTTAGAATTCAAAATTCAGAATTCAGAATTCTGGATTCTGAATTCTCAATTCAAAATTTTGAATTTTGAATTCTTAATTTTAATTCTGAATCTAAATTCTAAATCTGTATTCTGTATCTGAATTCTGTATCTAAATCTGGAATCTGGATTCTAAATCTGAATCTGAATTCTAATTCTGGATTCTGAATCTGAATTCTGAATCTGATAAAGATGGATAGAAAAATGAAGAGAAAAGAGCAAAAGAACATTTTTGCAAGGAAAACTTATAAACGCACACCATACTTTATCCCGCAACATCAATCATTATAAATTTTCAATTCCGATATTCTTTCTCAAAGAATCTAAATTTGCACCGATATGCTGAAAATAAATTTACAAAAATCTGAATTCTGAATCTGAATTCTAAATCTTAATTCTGATTGTGAATTCTGAATTTGAATTCTGAATCTGAATTCTGAATCTGAATCTGAATTCTGAATCTGAATTCTGAATCTGAATTCTGAATCTGAATTCTGAATCTGAATTCTGAATCTGAATTCTAAATCTGAATTCTGAATCTGAATTCTGAATCTGAATTCTGAATCTGAATTCTGAATCTGAATTCTGAATCTGAATTCTGAATCTGAATTCTGAATCTGAATTCTGAATCTGAATTCTGAATCTGAATTCTGAATCTGAATTCTGAATCTGAATTCTGAATCTGAATTCTGAATCTGAATTCTGAATCTGAATTCTGAATCTGAATTCTGAATCTGAATTCTGAATCTGAATTCTGAATCTGAATTCTGAATCTGAATTCTGAATCTGAATTCTGAATCTGAATTCTGAATCTGAATTCTGAATCTGAATTCTGAATCTGAATTCTGAATCTGAATTCTGAATCTGAATTCTGAATCTGAATTCTGAATCTGAATTCTGAATTCTGAATCTGAATTCTGAATCTGAATTCTGAATCTGAATTCTTAATCTGAATTCTGAATCTGAATTCTAAATCTGAATTCTGAATCTGAATATGAGTTCTGAATCTGAATTTTGAATTCTGAATTCTGAATCCTGAATTCTGGTTCCTAAACCTGTATTCTGAATTTGAAAACTGAATCTGAATTCTGCATCTGAAATTGAATCTATATTATGTATGAGTATGTAGAAATGAAAAAAAAAAACATAAATTCATTCTTCAACACGGGTAAAAAAAAACGAAGGTCATAAAATCCTCATATAAATTGCCCACCCCCCCCCCCCCCCCCCCCCCCCCAACGCAGTTTTCTATACAGCTCTGCATTTTGTTGACACCCGGCATGGCTATAGACACTATAATTTCATATATGAAATTATAGTGTCTAATAGGCATGGCGGACTCTGAAGGAAACGCCCATCCGCCATTTGCTGCATTGAAAAGCAAAAAGTGTAAGATATACCTAAACACTGTTGCCGTATTTGCCCCAGCAGACTGAGAAACTGCCCAGACCACGGTGCGTCTTAGTAATGCCTTTTACCTATTTGAGTTTGAGCCGCTCTCTATCAAGCGTGCCGATGGTTTATTGGATAGCGCTTGAAACTTTGAATCTGAAGGGTTTTGGTTCAAGTCTCGAGTTAATAAATATTATTTTTTTATTTTGATTATCTCCAATTTATAAATGATTGCTGGTGCTGCTGCTTCGAGGCGCCACTAGCAACTTTTTTATATGCCATAATAAGTATGATATGTATTTGGTAAAGAAAACGGTTTCAACTATTTTGTTTTTTTCCCGTTTTTGAAAGGGTTGTGTAGAAAAAAAAATGCATTCTTTTGAGACTAAAATCATTTTAATTGTGCAGCCCAGTTTCGCAAAAACGTTCTTGACATTTTTAAAATGGCACATACAAATCCACGGACATCAACAGAACTCGTCGAGCTGAGTCGATAGGTACCTATAAAGGTATGTCTAAGACCCATAATTAATGATCTCTCAAATCGACCGATAACCAAACCTTTCTGTTAGAAAGGCAAAAACGAATCATAGGGGCCCCCCGATGGCTTAATCCGGCACATGGCGACGCGAATGTTGAACGTGGTTTTTCAGTAAATTTCGAATGTCTCTTCGAAAATATGCGTGAAGAATCAGTGATGGCTAAACGACAAATCTATGATGCTGTTTTTTATGCTGGAGGGATAAAATCAGTCCAAATTTCCAACAAACTTATTCAGAGAGTTCGAAATTCACATGCTCTGTATTTGGAAGGCAAAGATCGCCGATAAAAGGAAGCTCTTGAATCAGATCAAACAAAGCTGATGAAGCGTCATCAAGAAGCGGAAGCAAAATCGCTTGAGGCGAAACGGAGGAAAACTTTGGAAGACGCACAGAAGAAGGCTGATAGCTTGCAAGAGAAAATTGTTATGCTGAAATCATAAGAATTTCTACAAGTGGATCCGAAATGGCTGACTTATCTTAAAACGTGTAATATCAAAGCTTTCTGTGCCTCTTTTTCCGGGGGAATATATTTTTTATAACTTTAAGTTGCTTCGTCAGGTTGTTTTTCAAACCTGGAATTTTCTGGAAAAACGACTGGAAAATCAGGGAAAATCAGGGAATTTTATTACCAGATATGAGTCGATACCCTGTACTAGTAGTTTTTGTTCCAGTTTATCAATTCTCTAAAAGAAATTTCCGCTGAATAACTTTGTCGAAAACCATTACTTTGTATCATATTAGGCAAAAAAGTTATTAGCTGTTTAACAGAGGTATTTCTTTTGGCATTGAAAAACAATAAATTCATTTGACATCACTGCTAGTGCCTCACGAAGAATTGCACGCAATACCTCGATAGGCACTCAGCAATGATGTTAGTTTAAATTATTGTTAATCAATGCCAAAAGACATGCCCCCATTCAGTACCTAACAACTTTTTTATCCAATGAGATACGAAGTTACGGTCTTGAACAAAGTTGTTTAGCGGAAAATTTGCTTTAGAAAATTTATAAATTGGCACAAAACCCATAAGCAAGCTCGGTTCCACAGAAGAAACAAAAAGATGTTGATTTTTCAGTACAAAAACAAACCTAAAATTTCAAATATAATCGTGTAAACGCTACTTCAAAATTCTGCAAAATTCATGGATGAATTTTGAACCAAAATTAAGCTTTTAGACCCCAGTATTTGAGAAATTCAAAAATGATCCCAAATCGACTCAGTCTACTGTCACAGTTTTGACCAAAAAGAACAACATTTTAGCAATATTTTAAATCTAATTATTTTAACATGCTTGGTCAGAGAACTGAAATAAGTTAGATTCCGCTTACCTAACATACGATGTATCTCTCTATTTACTAGTCAAACTAATCAACAAATGTTGGATGGCGTCCAAGTGAGTTGAGGCGAGGTTGGGTCAGATTTTAATTTGATGTTTGACCTTTTCGGATTGATTCGGATAATTTCAAGTCGAGAGACACTAGAGACTGAGATTCAATTGCAAACGGCGCATCTAGATGCATCGAATCCCGGGAACACGGCCCAAAAGAACTGAGAGCATATTGATGATTTAAAAACAGATGAAAGGATTGGCTAATTGGGGTTTGTTTTGTTATTTTAGTTTACTACAACACCTACAAACAGGGTAATAAATACGAGAATTTTTAAAGAGTAACTTTTCATTGAATAAAAACTCAATACATGAAAACTGTCCTCTGTACTCAAACAAACTACCTACTGTACTTTTAAGACACACCAATGATTAGAATTCATTTGAACTTTTTTAGCAGTTTGGAAATGCCTCAACTTAAAATATACGGTGGAGCTCATCAACAACTTTTATTTCTCATTATAGTTTTTGATATTAAAAATCATACCACATTTCGGTCAACGTCGATGCTAAAAATTCAAGTTCCTATTTTCAGGAAATTTACTTGAATTACACGATTAAGGACTCTACAGTGAGGTGGTCCAGAACTTACCTGTTCAAAATTTCAGCTTCATCGGACTTTGTTTAGAGGTGACTCAATTTTTTTTGTCCTCAAAAAAATCCTATTTGATATAAAATTTGGAAACAGACCTGCCTGGCCCGGTTGCCAGGATATCATTGAAAAAAAAACACTAATTTTGACCGGATTTATTCACTTTATTTGGCCAATCGAACAAAAAAAAAACAAATTGTGCTACCAATTTATTTTTATTTATTTATATTTTTGAGCAATTTTTGCAAAAACAATCGCTGAAGTTTTTTTAGAAACCAAAATTACGATTAAAAACTGTCGATGAAATTTGATAAAAAAAAATTTTAAATTTTTTTGATTTTTCCTTTTGCGTTTTGACAAAATTTCCCGGAGTTTTGGTCGTCAACTTTGTAATCAAATGTCCGGATTTTTCCAGGTTTTTATATAGTTTGGCTCGGATTTTTCCGACCCGGATACGTGCTGAAAAAATAATGGAAACCTTAACCTAAGAGCCCTAGGAAATTGAAAAAAAAATCAAGTCAAATTACTTTAGAATGTGTAAAACGTCGAGATCCGGCGTTATTGCGAAAAACCGAAACATTTTAACATTTAAATACGAGCAATCTTAAACATACATTTTCACTAGAGTGTCATTTCTCAATAGGGTGGTTCAATATACACCTAATTTAAAAAAAAAAACAAAAATATCAATGAAATTTGAAATTTAATGTCAAATTTCACCAAGATGTTACAAAACAAAATAAAAGACAAACAATATCAAATACGGATAAAACTTTTGAATTTCGTTGCTTCGGGGAACCGAATAAAAAAAAACCGGCAATTTCAGCATAAGACCGGGAAAATTTTCATGATTTGGAAATTTTCTGACAAATTTAAAAAATATTTCCTAATAAATTTGAAATGTCAGAGTTTTTATTAGTCGTGATGTGAAAATTACAAAATAATCTCGCCAAAATTTTCCGTGGAGTTTTTCTGTTTAAGTTCAGTCCTGTATTGTTCACGATTTTTTATATGTTCATGAATGTTCAGATTTAATAATTTAAAAGTTTTGAATTTAAATTTTTTCTTAGATATTTAAAAACATAAGCTTATTCATCTCATTTAAAAAAAAAAATGATTCTAAAGTGGAGTTTTGCTCAGAGGAATTTTTTATACAGCAAAATAAAATTGATGGAAAATTTTCAAATTCTGGCTCAAGAGTTTTCCAAGAAACGTCCAACATAGAAAAAGGTTCTCCATAACCTCTCAAAACTCTTTCGGAAGCAAAGAAATACTTTTTATCACAATATTTTAAAGCTTACAAAAGTTTGTTTTTCAGACGTGTTAATAAATTGATTTGAAAAACATTCTGCTTTAAATCATTTCAAACTAATTTTTCCTTTAAACTCCATGAAAACACTTCTCACTTTAGGAAAAATGTGTTGACTCAAACACTTCTATCCTGCAAAATATTTAAGCTTTCATTTGTAGTATCGAAATAAAACTAAATTTTGAAGGATATTTTTTGTATTGTTGGTTTAATTTCTTCAATTTGAGCCATATGCTGTTTAATGAATATTTGAGATCGTCACAATGTTTTAACATAGTTTCCGGACCAAATTGTGTTTTGAACTATCTTTAACTATACGGAATAGCTCAAGAAAAAGAGTTGATAACAAGCCTACATGAGTTAGAAAATCCCTTTATTCATGTGATACATTTCAATGCATTTCCATTTGACTCATTCAGCTGCATTTCCAATTGATTCATGCAGCTCTGAACAAATTTAACAGATCCTTAATTTTTTGGCTCAAATCCCTCCAAAAATTCTAAATCTGGAAGCGGAACTCTATTAGCATAATTGTTGAAAATTTGGCGCAAAGCTATGAATTTCGTTTGTTCGTAAGTGAAACTCTCCAAATTTTATGAAGACCAGTCAATATGGCGTGAAATTACCTGTTACCTGTTTAAATACATTTACAGTTTTACAATTAAAAGTTGTTAGAAATTTAGAAATATTTATTGATATTTTTTGTATAAGCCATGTGTTGCCATATTCTAAAGTCAGTACATATATTAAAAACCGGGTGAATAATAAATTTCCACCAGCAAAAAATTGGAAATTTCAAATCGAAAAACCGTTATATTTTTCTGAATATTTGTTCTCACGCGATGTAAATGAAATTCCAATACAGACCCCGTTCGTTTTTGAAAACACTCTGTGTTGCCAAAATCGAACGGTTTGTTTTCTCACTTTTTTCACTCATAACTACAAAAAAAAACTATTATTAATCATCAACGTAATTTTTAGTCAATTACTGAAGATTTTAAGAAATGTTTTTATAGTTTCTGATGCATATTTGTTCAATTTTGTCATATGTGCTTTTTTTGTCATATTTTTTTAAAGTAATTTTTATCTTTGGTTTTATTTGTTTTTCAATTTTATGAAATTCTCATCTGTTTGTCATTTTTGAGTGCTTTATTTATTTTTTTAAATTTAGTTTTTGTTGCTATTTTTTTTATCACCATTAGAGAACGTAAAAATATAAAAACATATTTATGGTGTTTGTCTAAATTATATTGGACAAGTGCCAAAATCGGATGTTATCAAAAACTGACGGATTCAGTATATGGTTTATTTTATGATTTTATGATTTTAGAGTAAGGTTGCCATATTTTTTTTAAGCACGTATACGGGCCGAGCAATTCCGAGCAATCTATATATATATATATAAAGCAATTTCTGTATGTTTGTTTGTTTGTTTGTTTGTCCTCTATAGACTCAGCCGTCTTAAGAGCTAGAGAGCTGAAATTTGGCATGGATACTCATTAGGACCAGGAAGGATGAAAAATGTATTCAGATTTTTGGATGACCCCTTCTGGAGGGGGTTGTCCATACAAGACAAATATTGTTTTCACGATATTGACGTTATTTTTCGTCGGATTGTGTTGAAAATTTGCACATGAGTGTGTTAAAAGACGAGCAATCGATTTCAGGTGTCAAATTTTGTGTAAGGGGACAGCCAAAGGGGTCGTCCATATTAACAGTTCGCTGTTTTTGCGATATTGGCGTTATTATACATCGTATTCAGATGAAAATTGGTTCACGATAGTTCTGAGTGACGTGCAATCGATTTGAGGTATCCAATTTAGTGTAAGGGGCCGGCAAAAGGGGTCGTCCATAATAAATTTTCAGTATCTTAGTGATATTGTCGTTTTTATACTTCGGATTGGGATGAAAATTTGCTCATAGGAGTTATTAGGGACAAATTACTGATTTCACTTATCCAAACTAAAATCAGGGGTCGGCCAAATGGGTCGTCCATGTTAACTATTCACTGTTGATGCGATATTGTCGTTATAATACATCGGATTCACACGAAAATTGGTACACGAGGGTTTGGAGAGATGAGCAATGGATTTCAGGAATTCAATTCAGTTTAAGGGGCCGGCAAAGGGGGTCGTCCATATAAAGCTTTCAATATTTTGCAATATCGACGTTATTATACAACGGATTGGGATGAAAATTTCCACACGGTAGTTTTCAGGGACGGACAATCGATCTCAGATTTTGCCAGGGGTCGACGAAAGGGGTCGTCCATATAAATTAATTTTTCACTATTTTTAGCAATATTGACGTTATTATACAATGGATTGCTTTGAAAATTTGTACACGGGAGTTTTAAGGGAAGGGCAATCGATTTCAGATATCAAAGTTTATATAAGAGCCCCCGAAAGGGGTTTAGCTTTTTGGCAATAATTGCGTTGTTATGCAATGATTTAGTCGAAATTTATACACGTGGTTTTTGATTCCTGATTTCATATTTAGTAGCAGACGACAGACGAAGTGATCGTCCAATATTTTTGCAATTATTACTTAACAATGAATCTGGAAAATGCTTGGCAATTGACTTTCATACAAACTGTTCATGACATATTCCAAGTTGAAAGCGAAACGGAGTTCGTATGGGATCAGCTAGTTGTATATAAAAACCTGACAACATCGGGGCATTCGTTTTTAAAATTGACGACAAAAATCCGGGCAATACCCGGGAAAAATTGGGTAAAACCCAGAAATTACTCAACAAAAATTAAGAAAAAAAAATTGAAAAACATTTTCTTCTTGATTATTTTCCGGGAAAAATCTAGCCAGCGGAGTTCACAGATTTTGTGTTAAATATCCGGGCTTCTTGTTTTTAAAATCCGTCAATTAAGTGCTGCGGAATTTCGTCAAAAATAAATGGAAAGCCCAATTGAGCGCGTGAAGAAATTCAGTTTTTTAAATGATTTTTATTTAAAACTAACGATAAAATTTTACAAATTTTAGTTTGTTGATGGGAGACTTGAAACGAAGTTTTTCAAAATTGTTCTGAAAATCCGAAGAACGCGTACTTTTATTGCTCTCAGCGGAAACAGACTGAGCTGCTATCCGTGCCAGCCTTTGACGACCTTGCTGGGGGTGCTGGGGGTCTCGCTCTGTTCCAACACTGTGACCACTTTTAAGGAAAAAATCTAGGAGATTCGGTGTGTAGATAATATAGAAAAAATTGAAAACAATATGTAAACAAAAATTTGAAACTATTATGGTCGTTTGGTGCAAAAACTATAGTTTCAATCATTATTATGTAAGAATCTGTGATAGAATAAGGCCGGTACAAATTTCAAATCCTTCTTTTGTCACTCGAAGTTGGAACATCGCGAGGGGGAGGACATTAAAAAATAATGCGAAAAACAAATAAATTGGAATAAATTGCACGAAAGCTTGTATGCAACCAAATTGCATACTATATTATTGCATAAAACCTATAAATCAAGATTTTTTTTATCGAAAAATTCACTAAAATCAAAAATACAAAATGTGAATTAACTTCCAAAATTTGGTTTTGGTCTTGAAATCTGTCGGATATTTGAAATTGTATTTGAAATTTACCTAAAAAACTTCAAACTTTATTTATTTCCCCCTTCGGGATTTTGGAAATTTCAAAGGGGGGGGGGGGGGGGGGGTGACAAAAGAAGTAATTGATTTTTGTTCCAGCCTAATAATGTTCCAAGAATTTACGTCGAGATTTTTTTTCTGAGTCCATTTTTTTTTCTTATTAGGGGTTTCACTGTCGAAGATTTAGAACAGCTTTGAAAAGTTTTCAGGAGAATTTAAAAAACCATAGAAAAGTTCTCGTCAAAACTCAATTCACAAAGAAGTTCCATAGAAGTTCAGAATGAAACTAAAAAGTTCGTTAGAATTCATCAGAAAGTACGGTAGTTAAATTTGATATTTGAACTATACAAGTCACTTAGAACGCACAAAAATGTACTATGATACTTCTAAGGACTTTTCATGTGCGTTCAGAAGTACAAATTATGCATTTACGAAAATCGGGTTTCGTTTCTTTTGAATACCTTTTATTCAGCCAAATGTAAACTTTCCATGTAAAAGATGAAGTACTTTGATTTTGCGTTACTTGGGTAGCATCTGATGACTCTAAATGACCCTATTTTTTGTAAATGTTGGAGAATTGAAGTTACATAGATCATAACGAGACTCTAAAATAAACAAGTTTCTTGTTAAAATAGTATTTCTAAAAATTGTTCATTTTCATAGAATGCTCTGTTTGGGACGTTATAACTATTTTCTCGCTATTTCTTCCGCTAATCCGTTTTGTGCAAAGTTGGCGTTTTATCATACAAAATTTTACACACCCTAATGTATATACATATGTGTAGTGAAATTTTGATAGAGTGATGAGTTTTTAAATGAATACCATACCAATTCCCTCAACAGCTTAATCCTTTTAAAACAATCGTTGATTGTGAATGGCAAAGATAGCATACATCTGATCGTTGAAATTGATGGAAACCGCTGATCTGACAGGCATTTCCACGGTTTCACTTGAGTTGAGTTGCTTCCTCGAACGTGTGCCGGTCAAGCTTCTAAGTCTCTAGAGTATTTGACATATAAAAGCAACCGGCAACCACAAATCCTAAAGACATGCTTCGCTATTTACTGTCAGTATTTCCCTAGTAATAGCCACTTCTGATGGGGTGTGGTACTTTTTACTTGAACTGTTGGTCGTTCCGAATCCCAATTTATCACGACATTTACCTTTTAAAATCGTTTTGAAACTTAATATTACAAAAAAAAATTGTTTTTTTTTATTCAAAAACGGATATCTGTGAAATCTGTTGCAAAATAATAACAAAACAATTTCGGGCAAATCCCACAGAGGCAAAATGGTCGTCGAGTTGAGGCAAGTTCCTTCAAAAAAGCCACCCTCAACACGTTTCTGGAAGTCGTCCGGAATCACACAAACGGCGGAGGCTCGCCAAACCTTGGTCAGGACCTGGTTCATTGATCCAATTTTGTCAAAGCCCACAACCGAAGACAGTTGGCGCGCGTTCATTTGAAAGTCGGCGGTGCACCTATAAGTGCTACTTATACGATTCACAAGACCACAACAATGCATGCAGAAAAGTGGTCAACCCGTGGCAAAAACGGAGTCCTCATTCATGTAAAAACCCAAGAAGGTTTATCTGGAGCACGCCGAAGCAATTGTCGATGATGGGATCGATTTGACGAGGCCGCTTTTTGCCTTCCAATCCTCCGCTTTTACTACTTGACGTTTAAGTTTAGTCGATATATTTTAACTGGCTGTAGACACTCTATAATCAAAGTGTGCGGTGAACCTAACCTAGAAAACATGTAATAGAAGATAACAAAAAAAAACTCGCCGACCAAACGCTAAATTTGAATGAAATTGTTCCGTTCTGCGCGCCGCACCATTTGATTTGTTACGGCTCTGTCACGAATTTTGCTGCTAGCCTCCTCAACCACCATTATTGCGACGATTCGACCATGACTTGTTGCCTATCTCGCGGTGGGTCGCGGTCGATTTTCCTGAGCCTTGTACCGATCGATAGTATTGTCGTCGTACGTGTATGTAGAACAACCTGGAAGTGGGCTCGCTCATTTACTCTCGACACAATTTCGTTCATTCAGGTAGGCCCGTAACGTTCCTTTAAGGTTATCTGTGTCAAATTAGGTTCGGTTCAATTCAAATCTTCACCGACCTAGTAGGCACTGACCCAAGAAATGTTTACATTTTGAACCCAATTCATCAAAGTGACCATGGAAGTGGACCTTACTGTAGTTTGAACTTTGGAGAAAAAATTGAATACGAAATTTTCTTTGAATTTTTTTTAAATCCTTTTCATGTACAACTATTTTGGGTATGAAATGACCAAGAATGATAAAAATTTGCAAATCTGAAATGGCTCATCATCGTTGACAGGGTTACGTGACTTGATGACCCTCAAGTGATCTCAGGTAAAGATCAAAGAAAGAAGCCGAGAACTGTTCTAGTTAATCGCTCTCAAGCCTAGAACAAAATCCAATTTCAACTTCCATATATGTACATCAAAGTCAAAACTAAACGGCGTCCGCTAATTTATTAGCGGATTTTAATTACACCTCGTAACAGAGAACCTGACCCATCATAGGACGCGTTGTCGTAAAGTCGCTTTCGAAAAAAAAAATTCTCGAACCAAGAAACGTGTTCCTCGACTATGAGCTTACTTAGTACGGAATAGTTGGCTTAGCAAGCCTGAAAAAGTGCGATGTGTGCGCTAAAATCTAGAATTGCCGCACGTGGATCTTGCGGATCATGTGTTTGTTTTCGTTCAGATATCTACTACCTACTTTTAATGGGCTTCCGCCGGTATTATTCTCGGGACCGATCGGAATGCAAAACAATATTCTCTCGGGGCGATATCATCGAGTATCGCTGCTAGCTTGAAGCTTTGTTTAGATCTCACATATTGTTTTTTTTTTAGCTGAGTGAAGTCCGGTGTTGGTAAACAAAGTTGGTAGGAATTTTCTGCTTATCTCAATAACATTTTATCACTTTGGAAATGAGTTTTATATTACAGCGATGCTGAATATGTTATGAAATTTGTAATCGTTTAATCTAGGAATGAGCATCAAGCTGCCCGCCGAATATGTCCCAAAAGATCGGAATTATAGGGTGTCGCATTACGTCTAAGCACGATTTAAAACGAACATTATGTACTCTCAAGTCTTCTTTTACAGTGAATCAATAAAAAAATTAGATTCCAGTCAATCGTGAGCTAGTGATAAAATTTTTGATCGACGATTGCTCTCTTCATTCAGCACAGACTCATTTGCGATGATTTTGAACAATTTTTTCCAGTCTTAGGCAATATTTTCGATAGAATCTGCAGGCTTCTAATATGTCTTTAGACCCAATCTTACCTTGGCACTTTGAACGGTGCTACGAAGGGATTCCACTTTTTTGGCCACATTCCGAACGGAGGCAGTGTTCCTACTGGCGTAATCACGCATGACTTTCCGGTCCAAAGTTTTGTCCTGCCGGACCCGGTTTTAGCCCAGGTTTTTTTTCAACACGATGCTGCATTCCTCTCCATACTTCCCAATCGCATTTTTGACGGCTTCCATTTTCGGCAACTGACTTTAGCGAAATGCTGGGAAAATTACAACATTTGTGTACGTTATTTTTGGGCTTTTTCCGGGAAATTTTTTCTAATTTTCACGAAAACTACGAATACTGGAGCTCACGATACACAGAGTTTTAAGTTGAACTGTAAACAAACCACAGGGTTGTTTCAAAATCGTGCTTAGAAATAATGGGACACCTTATTGACCATAAAAGCATTCACTCTCCATATAACTCCGCTCAGTGAAGAAATTTGTAGTTGATCAATGTGACAGAACCGGTTCGTCTAGAATTATTCCTAGATACTTGAAGTTGGTAACCCTCCCTATAGTTGTATTGGATAGATTGAGATAGCAATTTAGTTCGATTTTTTTTCCTGGGAGAGCGAAAAATCATGTACTTCGTTTTAGCAGCATTGAGGGTCAGGAGGTTAGCTCGAAAATATTTGTGAAAGAGTTTCAAATCTTCTTCCATGTTGGCTTTAACAGCATTAGGGACAGTTTTCAGGATAAAATAAAGCTGTGTCATCAGCGAATAGACGAGGTTTACCACGAAGCGGTAATTTGGTGAGATCATTGTTGTATAGTTAAAACAGTAAAGGTCCTATATTGCTGCCTTGTGGGACACCAACTTCCAAGCTCTCAAAGAGCTCTTTGCATCACCTAAGATGACAAATTATTTACTGTTAGCCAAGTAGCTGCATATTATAACATTGTTGGCTAGGTCTCTTATGCCATAACACTCCAATTTGTTCAGTAATATATCATGAGTAAGAGTGGCGATGGCCCTCTTAAGGTCTAGAAATAGTCCACCCAGGATTTTTTTGGCCTCTATTTTTTCAATTAAAGGATCCAGCAATTCGCAGATGACTGTAAGCGTACTTGATCCAGATTTAAACCCATATTGAAGATTGTAGAAAACGTTAATGCTAGTTTGATGCCAAATGTATGAAACGTCGAGATCTAGTGTTGGCTCAAACAATAATTTTGATCAATCTACTTTCTGGGACCAGCCGTTTTTTCGAAATATCGATTAAGTCCTAGAAAGACGATTGTTGATCAACTTTTGTTTTCGAGATAACACCAGATCTTGACATATCAGGCATTTATAAGTCATTTTGCACCAATATTAAAATTTCGATTTATTCGATTTCCTTGGGTGTCCCCTTTGGTGATTTTTGAGGGTTAAAAATCCGAGCGATTTGAGGCACCCCTAGAAATTTGGTCCGATTGAACTGAAATTTTGCACAGGTGAGGTTTTTGGGCAAACATACAAAAAAGAAAAAGGGTCGATTATTTAAAATTGAAGATGGAATTTTTACCGTACATCCATTGGCACTCTATCCTAGATATTAATAAGTATTCACATTTTTTTTTTTAAATAATTTCTTTAAGTATATCGCTTCCTCACACGTTGAAGACCAAATACGAAATATCGCGTTTTTTGTGTTTTCGCCTGATTGTAATACTTGAAAGAACAATTTTGAATTACAAATTTTACTATGAAATAACTATTTTCAAAATCAATGAAGACTCTCAATAATATTAATTTGAAAAAAAATGTTTCTTTGCTATCTTCAATTTTTTATGTTTTTTGCTAATTTTTTGGAATAAAGTTTTGAAAAATTTAAATTTTGATAGAAAACATAAGATCAGATGAAATTTCATAATATAAAAATGTTCAAATCAAAAATTTATCACACAAATTCCTAACTTTTATTCAATATTAACTGATCCGATGTGCTTTGTTACTTTCCCAAGATATATCCCATAAATTATTTTTTAAAAAATAATTGAAATTTTGATTTCTTTTTCTTCAACATATTTGCTTCTCATAATTGCAACATAATTGAGAAGCAACACCTTTAAAATGAGAGTTGAAGTGGAATTTTAGGACGATTTCTTATTTTTCATTGAAACTTGATTTCTAAATTTGTTTGTTAAGAAATTTTTACGCTATTCTTAAAGCTTTATGAGCTCTATAAATACGCCAAAATATATGCTTTTCTGGTATGGATTTTACACCCTCTTCCTTTTCCAAAGTAGGAAGAGCCCCCGAACTACCAAAAAAACATTGTTAGTATCTAAATATCGCTACATGCCACATTTACCTCCATTTGTTTGATAAATTTGATAAGTTTGATAAGCCAACTATCTGTACGCAAACAACCTCTACAATAAATTTTTTGCTTGATAAGTTCTCTCATACCTGTACCTTCGGCGAGAAAATGAATTTTGAATTCAACATCATTCAAAATCAATCACTTGAATTGAAAGCAGACTTGAGGTTTCGAATTGTAATACATAGAAGATTAATTCTAATTATCTAGAATAATTTTGTTCTGCTCTCAAAACCTGATTTAAGACTCTCTCTTTGTTAACTCATAAATTCCTGAAACTCTGCCAAATTATATGTGTTACTTGTGTGAAATTCTTCTCCCATGCCAAATTTGGTTCCATTTGCTTGATCAACTTCAAAGTCATTGAAAAAAAAATGAGAGTCCCCCTGTCTAATACTCATGAAAACATTTCTCGTAAGTCCAAATCCCTTTCATGTCAAATTTACTCGATCATTCAACGAGTTAAAAAAAAAATGTATGGGTGAACCCCTTTTACTTTTATATCTCCCTCAAAAAAAAAACCTTTATTTTTTTTCATATTCCCTTCCATGCCGAATCCAGCCCCATTTGTTATCGAGTTATGCGCAAAATTGTATGAGAGCCCCCCTCTTCCTTTTTTATCTGGCCACTGAAATGAGGGAGGGTGTCCAAGTAAGCATAGAAACATTTCTCGTTCCCAAATACTCTCCCATGCTAAATTTTATTTCTTTCGAATGAATTATTCTATAGATATGCAACAAAAATGTATGGGTTCTCGTCTTCTCTTCCTTTCTCACTCAATAATGGAAGAAAAAGGCGTTCAAATAATCTCAGAATAATGCTCGTACAAATATGCAAAAAATGGTTTCGTTTATTCGAATAGCTCACGAGTTTTGCAATAAATTGTATGTGAGCTCAACTCTACCCTTCTTATCTCCCCACTGAAGGTTGGGAAGGGTCCAAATATTCAAAGAAACATTATTCGTATCTAAAAACAATCCCTTTACCAAATTCGGTGCCTTTCAACTGATTAATTATCGAGATTTTCAAAAAAAATGTATGGTGACTTCCTCCCCTATTTTTATCTCTTCACTGGGATCAGAAAGGGGTCCCACAGATTCTTTTTTCGTGTCAAAATATCCTTCCATGCCAAATTTGGTTCCATTTGCTTGGATATTTCTCCAGTAATGCATAAAATTGTATAAGAGCCGCTTCACCCTTTTCTATTTCCCCAATGGAAGGTGGGAAGGGCCTCTAATCATTTTGGGAACATTTTGTTCACCCAAACACCTTCGTCTGATAAATTTGATTCCTTTCGCTTTATTAGTTATCTATTTTGCAAAAACTTGTCAGACTACCCCTCTCCTCTTCCTAACCTCAATGGAAGTAGAGAGGGGTCTCAAACAATCATAGAAATTTTTCCCATATCTTAATATCCTCATAAGCCAAATTTGATCCGATTGGCTCGACTTATTCTCCTCGAGCTGTTTAAAAATCTGTATGGGAGCCCCCTCTCCTCTTTCAATCTCGCCACTGGAAAGATGATGAAGGGGGTCTAAATCATGTTAGAAATGTTAGATCTTTTCAAATACTCTCGCATGCCAAATTTGGTTCAATTTGTTTTATTTTATTTGCTTTATTTTATTTCGGAGGCCCCTTCTACCCCCTTCTAGTTGAAGGGAGGGGTTTCTGGGAGAAGATTCCCTGCCTCAAAAGCACCCCTCATGCTCCATTCTAATCGGTTCAGCAGTTCCCGAGTCTATAAGGAACAGACAGACAGACTGAAAGACAGACAAAAATCAATGTTTTTATACATAAATAGATTGGGAAACAAAAAAAGATTCAAGACAGTGTTTTGGTTTAGTTTGACGACTGTTAAAAAAGTTTTTTGAAGTTAAATATGCCGCTACCAGTCAACTCAAATTGCAAAAACGGCTATTTAATGATCCAAAGTTTCGATCATTTTAGAATATGCATTCTACAATTTTTCCAGCATGTGAGCAAGCCGGGTAATTTCGGCATTTTTTGTTTAGAAAACCTGGCATAACCGGTCATTTGAATTTGAATTTTAAAATCCATAAACCGGGCAATATCTGGGCAAATCCATGCCAAATTCATCCATTTTTCGAACAAAATCAACAAATTGATAGGAGAAAATCGCTTTAAAATTTAATTTTTCGTCGAATGATCAAATAATGGGGCTTATACTGCAACTCGAGTGATGTGACTTGGGAAATTTCATATTATTTTGCTGGCTTAAATAGCCTCTCTAGCCTCGATATTTTCGTTAAGATGAGCTCCTATTTGTCTGCAGAGCTCACCGATACTCAAATTTCTTTCCTGAAGCATTTTCTGGAGTCGAGACGAAGAAGTGAAGTTTCGTGAGTCACGTCACTCGAGTCGAAGATCGGCAAGTCCTGATGTTCGATGCTTTCACAAAAAAAATTGTTTTATTATTTTGATGAGAATAATTCTGAAAAAATTATTTTCTAACCCAAAAATGAAATCTTATCATTACTCAATTTAAATTTTTGGTACGTTTTGTAAAAACCGGGCAGTTTATCATTAAATCTGGGCATCCGGGCAGGACTGGGCTCGCCTCGAATATTTCCTAGAATATCCGGACAAGCCCGAATAAATCTGGAATGCTTTATTTTGATTTTGTTTTATTTTTGGGGTTGATTCGCCTGATCAGATAAAGCTGTCGTGTGAATCATTAACAATATTTTACTAATAGTTTTGGGTTTGATGTACAAATTTTTGCAGTTGAAAACTCGTTTTTGTCCTAAAATTTTTGGATTTTTATTCACCTACATCTAAAAGCTGCCTCACTGTTGTAATTTTCACTTTCCAATTGTTTTTTTTTAAATTGATCTTAACAAGTGTGTATTTAATAGGTGGTGTCCGTTGCCTGTTGTCGCGTTTTTTTTTCAGAATTCGTACTTTAATGTTGTGATTTAATTCTTCTTATGTTCCGGATTGTTTTGAAAATATTTCCATGAGTGGAGTGTGTATTTTCGGTCCCTTCCCATCTGTTGGATATCGACAAAGCAAAAATCATCGCATGTGACAACAAAAATTAATTTTTGTGATATACAGAGTAAAGAATACATATTGTATCAGAAAACTGATAACTCATGTATAAAAGCCAGGCTACCATTTGTAGTAATTGATACTTGGATAATCCATCGGTCTTATAGGCAACACTTCACTTATGATTTCTAATCTATTTAACTGGCAACAATTATGATAAACACAACGAATTCTCTCTTCGTTGATTCTTAAATAATAGCGAATTGACGTTCTCTCTCACTTGCGACCAGAGGTGCTAGGTGCCCTGATTTATCAGTATTTGTCCTGATTTTCGAAAGATCGTCCTGATTTTCAAAAAAAAACTCTCGAACTGTCCTGATTTTTGAAAAAATTGCTTAAAATGTCCTAAATTGTCCTGATTGTCATAAAATATCTCAATCTTTTATCGAACTTGTGATCGAACAAATCGGTTCAGATAACATTTAAATGATGTTTTTGGATATGAACTGTAAGCAAGCCAAGTAGCTGCTCACGTCTGTTGCATAAATTGGGGCATATACAGCACCTGTATTTCGCCTTTATTTATGCAATCTAAGAAGAGCTGCATATTATCTCCATAAATTGTTAGGTGTCCTGAAAAATCCTGATTTTTATTTTCGCGTTGTCCTTATTTTTCACAAACCACCTGGCACCCCTGCTTGCGACTCTCTGTTATTGTTTAAATTTGTCACGCGATTTGTCAGTCCGGATCAATCTCCGCGATGTAAACATCGTGTAGTTCGGTCGTGGCGAGTGTAGTTCAACAATAATAAAACTATATAAATTAACACAGTGTTTGAAAAAATAAAAATAATTTATAAAAGCTACGAAGTGTTACGGTCGCCAAAATTGAATTCGACAACGATGTGGATACAGATCCACTACGATAAATTTGTTTTCGCCTCAAATTTTTCTTTTGCTGTCCGAATTCGACAGATAATGAAAGTTCTACACCAAATTTCATGAGACTTGTTTGGATAAAATCAGAAATAATCAGATGACAGATTTTCAAAAATAGTTTTAATCAATTTTGAACTCAAATTTATATTTGATTAAACAGATGAAAATGGAAAATAGCTAAGGTATTAAAGAATTTTAGAAGAAGCTGAGCGACGAATTGAGATATGTCCATAAATATTCAATTTGGCTCGTTTTTCATCCATTGCCTACCTATCGAAAATTAATCTGTCACAGCCAATCTCCATCCGGTTCCGGGCGGGAGGAAATCCAAAAAGCAAAAAAAAAAAAGATAAGTCAACCTTCCATGGGGGCCTCAAAGAGTTTTTCGGTTGCTTTTGCGAGAAGAAACAGAAAAGTGCGGGATCAATAAATCATCGAAATCGAGAAAAAACGCTCGGATATCGATTCCGTCGGGGCTAAACCATGCCACCATGAGCCTTTTTTGATTGTGTGAATATTGTGAGACTGTTTGGACAGAATTCTTACCCACATACAAACAGTCGAACACACTTACAGCAAAGCACTCACATACAGAACCGGCTGAATGACTGTCAGTCAGCCAATATGTCCTTATTACTTATGCATGCGAAAAGTTTTTTTCTCCACCTTTCCGAGAGATATCGCAAAGCGCAATATTTAGCCATTTAGATAGATTCATACCTGACTCAGACCATAGCTCTCGGAATTGGCAAAAGTCGATAAAACGTGTCCGAAAATAAATCATCGCTTCTCTCTCGGTAGGCAAGTTAGACTTACTATTTAGACGACGAGACGATTAACTTTTTTTTTTTACTCGTTTATGGGAAATGTTATGCAAGATGATATCGACCAGGACAGTTGGAATGAATTTATCAGTCGGTACCGATCTTAGTGAGTTATTTCGAATGGAGAGAGAAAAAACTAGACAAATGTGAGACAGACCACTTCAAGTGCAGAAATGTGTCGAGGAAAATTGGTCCACAATTTGTCACCAAACGAGCCGGGAACACTTCCTTGTGTCGTGGATTCCCGCAATTTGCATAATTTGGCGATGGCATTTTTCTGATTCGAAGTGGCCAGTTTGCTCACGAAATTATATCAATAAGTTCCATCTTAATATTTTCTGAAGTATTCAGAAAGTATTCATTAAATTAAGATTTTACTTGAATTCAAAATATTATTATAGTCAGTCGCTTTTGAGTAAATTCACTTTGAATGCCCTACCCTTAATATAACTGCATTCATAATCTTCACCACCCATCTGTTGTTTTTTTGTGAATGGACCCGAGTGTTATTGAAATTTATGGCTCCGGGGGGTTGCACGACGCTTCGAGATTTTTTTTTTCTCCGGTTCAAAGCAACCACAAGTTGCAGCTTTGATTAGAGACTGTGTCCAGATTCATTCATTCACTGGTAAGTCCAAATGCGATACCTTATAAAACGAGGAATCCGAAACAGCGGGGCCATATTTTGGGTCCAATTAAAATATCGACCCTATAAATTTCGGACTGAGGAAAACGTCACCATTCTCTCGCGCGGTCGGTTTCAATGGGAAGAATTTGACTACCCCAAGAAAAAAAAACGGCCTCGGGGGAGGATGCCTTTCGATCTCTTATTATGCGCTTATGCTAAGCGCCCTTCCCTTCTTGTGGAACGGCGAGAAAAAAACACAAACTAGCAGCATCGCGCATCGTTAGGGGAGCTAATGAGCTGGACATGAGATCTCCGTTAATGCAGCAGAATCGTGATGCTGGGTGCCAACCACTATGTGACATAATGTGGGCTACATTATGCCAAGTGGTGGTTTGGTGCTTGTAAAATGTGATCTAGCAGTTTTCTTGGCAAACCACCATTCTGTTGTAACTCTGGAAAACATGACAAAAATAACAAAATTGACAAATTTGGTAACATGTAGAAATAGCTAGAATTACAAAATATAAACCAATTTACTAAACAATCATAGATTAACAAAATGACAAATTCGAAAAAATTATAAAAAAAAGGATGAAAATGTACAAAAATTACGTAAATCACTAAACTGACAAAAAATGACTAAAATTTATAAAAATACAGAAATTACAAAAATGATCAATTTCCAAAAATGATCAAATCTACAAAATGACATAAATTGACAAAACTATAAAAAAAATTACAAAATTAATCCAAATTTCAAAAACGATCAAATTGACAAAATGACATAAATTGACAAAAATAAAAAAATATAAAAAATTACGGTAATGAGCAAACTACTAATAAACAAAAAATACAAAAATGATTAAAATGTCGGAAAAAACGAAAAGATAAAAATTCTAAATACAACGAAAAATGACATAACTTGACCAAAATTACAAAAATTGTCTGCTATGACAAAAAAAACCAAAGGAGAATAAATCAAAAATTTCAAAATTAACAAATTAAAAAAAAAAGGCAAAATAAGCTTTAATGACAGAAATGACAAAAAAAAAATCAATAATAAAAAAAAATATAAAAACAAAAACTACAAAAATCTACCAATTTACCTAACTATAGAAGCTTAAAAAATGAAAAAAAACGTGGTAATTTAAAATACTATAAAAATGACAACAATAACGTAAATGACTAAACTGACTAAAATTTACAAAAAAAACGAAAATCACAAAAATTGTAAAAATGACCAAAATGACTGAAATTACCCAAATTACATAAATGATCAAATCGACAAAACGTATAAAAAAGAATAAAACAGACTAAATTGACAAAAATGAACATAAAATTCCAAAAATATTGACAAGAATGACCAAAATGGTTTAAATAACCAAAATGATAACAACAAAAATAAAAATAACGAATAACACAACAAAAAGACAAAACTAAAGAAAAATACAAAAAGTTGCGAAAATTGTAAAATTGATATGAATTGACAGGAACGACAAAAATAACAAAAACAAAAGAAAATAAGATAAATTCACAAAAAGACTACATTAACGAAATTAAAAAACAACAAAAATGACATAAAAAAAAAATGTCAATAATTTCATAAATGACAAACATCACCGACACGAGCAAATGGCAAATATATAAAAAAAGCCAAAAATGACCAAATTTTTAAAAATGGCGAAAAAGACAAACATTTCAAAAACAAAAAAAAAAATGACATAATTTGACAAAACTTCAAAAATGTCTGCAAAAAAAAAACCAATTGAAAAAAAAAACAAAAATTACAAAAATATTAAAAAAGACAGAAATTTAACAAAATTTGTAATGCAATGTCAGAAATAACAAAAAAAATCAATAATTTGAAAAAAAAAATTTATAAAAACGATAAAAATGACAAAAATTATCAAAACAAAAGAACAACAAAAATGTAAAAAATAACAGAAATGACAAAAATAACAAAACGACAAAAAAGCGAGTAGGACGAAAACTCCAAAACAAAAAAAAATGCAGAACTTAAAAAAACAAAAATGTCTGCAATGATAAAAAAACAAAAATTGACAAAAATATCAAAAAACTACTAAAATTTTCAAAAATTAAAGAAAGAATATAACAAAAAAGACTTTAAGACAAAAATTACAAAAAAAAAAACAAAATTTGAAAAACATTCAAGTCAAAAATAATATTAATGTTAAAACTGACGGACAGAACAAAAATTACAAAAAAAAAAATCAAAAATGATTAAAAGTAAAAAACTAAAGATTACTTTTCCGACAAAAATGAAATGTCAGAAATGATAGAAATAACAAAAATGACGAAAAACCAAATTTATCAAAATGGCATGATTGACAAAAATGACAAGCAAGACAAGAAATTACAAAAACTACTATAACGATAAAAAATTAGGTTAAAAACGACGGAAATGACAAAAATGATAAATCACTCAAATGACATAGAATAAGAAGTATGTCAAAAAGACAAAAGCATCTTAAATGCTAAAATATTATAATATTGTGATCGAAAAAAATAAAAATAGTTGGAAGGGCCAACCAACTTCTTGAAATTTCCATAAACCCAGGGATGAATAAATTTTGAGGTATTTTATAGAAATTTCGAAAATTTCATCAAATATCTGAAAGATTACAAGAGAAAAAACCAAATTGGTGGAAGATGAGTGTTTTAAAAGCTTTTGTATTCTTGATTTTATTGAAGTTTTCGATAAAAAAAAACTAATTGATTGATACGATTTATGCAATGAAATAGTATGCAATTTTGTTGCATACAAGCTTTCGTGCAATTAAATCCAATTTATTATTTGTTTTTGAAATTAACGACCAAAAATTCGGGCAATATCCTGGCAACTGTTGTCAAAACCTAGAAATAACTTAACAAAAATCAAGAGAAAAAATTGAAAAAAATTCATCATAAATTATCGACAGATATTTTTGGCACCCAAAATACCATCAATAATAATTATTTTAGCCATACTTGCTAAAAATAATTTCCTTTTTTATGCATACATAAAACATTTTAACAACAGAATCGTTTTTTTTTTTTGTTGAATTTGCCAAATGAAGTGAACAAATCCGGGTGAAATCTGGGCTTTTTTTCAATGAAATCCGGGTAACCTGGCTGGGCTAGACTGTTCCCAAATTACGTATTAAATATCCTGGCAATCCCGGTAAAACTGGGCAATTTGATAACTCTATAGGTATACCTAAGACTCAAACGATTTCAACAAAAGTTATAGTTTTGGAAAGTTTTTAAAGTGATCTAAATATGATTCTCAGACAATATCAGGCTACAATCATTTATTCAAACGTTATTCATAGTCGAAGATAAAAACATTAAAAAAATATTCTTCAGGAATGAAGGCTGTAGATCAGCTATTTAGCCTTTGATTTAAAAAAAAAATCATTCAGTGCCTAGGTAAGATGAAGTTAGAAGGTATATGTGACACATAAGAAAATATTTTTGAAAAGAAATTAAGATCATAGCCACAAAAAAAAGTTGTGATAAAATCATACTTTTTGGTGACAACATTTTTCCTATAACATTTTTGTTTGAAAAAGTATACATAAAAATGGTAAAAACGTAGCTCATTGTTCGGGTTTAAGTTCTTTTAAATTAAAAGTTATTCATTTGAAATCATAACTTTAAAAAATAAGTCCTAAAAGTGTTCAGTTTTTAAGGCTTTACAAAATAAATGAGGGATCTTGAAGGCTTCATTTGAAAGAAAAACTTGTTTGGGGTACAAAGCAGATTTATTTTCAACTCTCCTGAACTCGTTAAATTCAGATTTTAGATTAAATGTTTGTTATTGTATCTACAATATAAATAATATTCTACAACAAATCAATTGAATATTTTTTAAGCTTAATTCTGCTGAACCTAAAGATTAAGTACAAGTTATTTCATCAACAATAAATTATCATTAATAGGTTATTTCATGATTAAAATCCTGTTATTATTTTTTTTTTAAAGTTTGAATTTTTTAAAGAACACAATCTTGAAAATGGTCCTATTCTAGAATAATGGTTTTCACATGTTTTGTGTTTTGTGTTGGGAAATTTTGAATATTAATTACGAATTTAAATTCTGCATTTTGGGCATGAATTGAAAACTCTGAATTTTAATTTAAAAATGAATTTTCGAATCTAAATTCCGAACAAAAATTTCAAAATGCCAAACAATAATTATGAAACATGAATGGCATGAATAGCAAATCCTTAAACAGAAATCGCTTATTTGAATTTTGAATCTTCGATTTCCTATATCAATTCTTCCTTTAATTAATTTTTCGTAATTGTGGTGAATCTGAATAAAAATTTCAAATGATCAAACTCTGATATTCCAATTCTCTATCACCGTTATGGAACTTTTTTAAGTTGTAAATCTGCTGAAGAATTAAGAGTGACAATTTCAAATCCAAATCTTAAAAATTGTATGTTTTTTAAAAATTTTCTTTAAATATTTCGGAATGATGAGTTCCGATCATGGAAAATGAATCTTATTTTAGTTTTAAATGAAAAACCGAGATTCGAATCAGGATTTTGTCCCAATATATGGGCAAAATTTGCAAAATTGCAAAATTTGAGCATTCGAATTCAAAGTTTACAACCCAAAATCAGGGCATTGTCCGGGCAGTTTTTGAGATTTTTTCTATTAAAGTCAAGAAGAAAAAAACTCGAAAAGTTGGAACAACTTTGCTCAATAATTGTTTTGTAGGCAAAATACAAAATTGTTATCAAGCATTTAAATTTTTATTTGATTGTCCAAATAAAGTAAAAAGGTTCGGGAAAAAATTCGGGCAATCAGGCAACCTACGTGAGTCTAATCATGTTGAAAATTCGATATTGAAAACTAAGGACTGTACCCAAAATTCATACACCAACTTCTTTGGTGAGTAACTTTTGATAGCGTTTTTTGAGTAAAATCTTTAAATGTCTATCAACAAGTGAGACATTTTTTGAAAAACTTTAGTAGAATTGTGGGCCTGGGATAAGATTTCGAGGTTTTGGACTAAGTTCTGAGTCGAGATTGTTGCTTTTGTCTTGAGTCACTTTAGTGGTTCATGAAAATTTTTATGAAGGATTTAAAATTTTGAGCTTGGAGAAGCTTGTGGTTTGATATTTTTTGGACACTCATGGAAGGGGATTTTTAATTTTAAAATCAATATATTAAAATATGAATTAGCGCAAGGTTCCGTGAAAAATTTGGGGCAGATCAGACTACGGAAAGGGGTTGTGCAAAAAAACGGAAATTTGACGGGAATTATGTCGATTTTGTTCGGGATGTACATAAAAAATCAGGTTTTCACCAATAATTTTGGTCTTTATCAAACGATTTTATATTATTTGAATTCTCTTAAAACTTTGATTATGACAATATTTCATCTAAAGAACGCATTTCGATTAGAGTTATGATAAAACAGTTTTTAAGGTATAAAAAGGGGGTTTGAGCGTCGATTAACGACAATTCTCGCGTGAGCTTTAATTACATCGTATGAAACATCTTAAAAATTCGCGGAAAACGGCTGCAAAAGTTATCAAAACAACTTTAGAATTTGTATCTCACATATAGAATATGCTGTCTAGACTACGAATATTCTACGGAAAAAAGATGCTACTAGTTTATGTCAGTTTTTGTATTTTTTTTTTTTTTTTTGTAATAAAACTGTTTCGAACGACTTAATGAAAGCTCACGCGTGAGTTCATTGTTTTTTTTTGTTAAATTAACCTTTCAGAAGCTAATTTTTTAAACTTAATATCTTTTTTATCATAACCCTAATAAAAATGGGACTTAGGAATGAAATATTTGTCACAAATAAAGCTTTGAGAAAAATTATAATGAAATGAATTCAGCCGACTGAGACCTCATGAATGTTTTTTTTTTATTAAAAAATGGTTTTTATTCAGGCATTTTACTTATAAAGTTTTTATGTGCCGGAAGTATTTTTCCTAACTTTGGGTTAGTAAGAGGGGGGATCTTTTTTTCACGTTCCCTTCAAACAAAATTACGCATAATTCCATATAAATGCCAAATTCATTGCGCCATCTCCCAAATTTAGCACTAGACTTTATGTTAAGCATAGGATCAATTTAAGAGTGCAACTTACAAAATTTTCATAAGTCGGCTTATAGGGAACTCTAGTGTCTATTAACGAAATTTTAATAGACAGAAGACTTTTGAAATTTTCATTCATCTTTCCTTTCCGTTGCAATTAAATACTAAACAGATTCAGAAACACATTTAAACGCTTTAACAAAGAAGTTTTTTCTAGTATTGGTTTTTTTTTAAATAATATTCACGTGATCGCACAAATAAATTTCGAATAATATTGATGTGTTTTTCTATTTCATACCTTGATTTTTTGGGATCTATTTAATCACTAAATCACATTTTTTGTTAAGTTTCAAAGCTTTTTTTAATAAATTAAGCTTTAGTTGTAAGATTATACTTTGGTTTATTTCATGTAGCTGTTTCTAAAATTCCGTGACATCACAACGCTTTGCAAAACCGTGTTTCAAAAAATGGCGCATTTTGACGTAACGAAACTAAATCACTCTAAAATAAATTTAAGCCAAAATTAAAAGTAACATAATGTAAAAAAAATTATAAAAATGGAAAAAGTGGCGCGTTGTGTAGTCGGAATTATTTTGTTATTAATTTCGATTGCATAATGTTTCTTTAAAAGGAGGACAAACATCCTAAATTTAACCGAAATTTCAACAATAAATTCCCCCTTCGAAACCATAGATTCAATGGTCTTATCTCAGTGAAAGGTTTCGAGGGACCCAATCCTAATCACAGGCACACACACACTTTCTCAAAGATCGTGATTTACTGCACTTCGAACCGATAGTCATAAAAACGGAAAACCCATGAAAGCAAAACTATCTTTAAGAATAGGTCGGTCAACGACATTATCGAACCCCCTCGAGGGATTGATAGAAGAAGAAAAAAAAAGGCCCACATTAAACACAACACACTGCTAATTAGTAGTCTTTTCCCCTCTTGGCCCAAAACAACCGGAGGTGCTCATTCGAGGTACTTTTAAACACATAGATATGTAACAGCTTCCGGAAGGCACGGGAAAAAAAGGTTAAACCATTTTCGGTCCAATTGGCTGTAAATTTCTTAGCACCCAAATGTTGTTGTTCAGTGGAATTCCAATCAACCTTTTTGTACCCGTTTAATTATGTTTAATTTGTTGAATTTTTTTTTATAACAACTTTTTGGAATTTTGGAAAGTTTTAATTTACAGTCGAATTAGTCATAAATTCATAGTTGAAATTCAAAACTATTTTAGTTTATTTTTTTTACTAAAATTATTATTTCCTCTAATTTCCCTAAAATTTTCGAACATCAAGAGATAAACTTCATTAAGTGTTGTCGACACCGACAAACGACTTTAACGCCAGGCAATAAATAACAAGTTTTAAGAAAGAAAAAAAAACAACCAACAAAATGGAGAAGGCTAATTATCGACCGACTCCCAGGTGTTATGTTGTTTGGGGGCGTTTCGCATTTTCGCTCCCGGGGTCTCGGAGAGCTTGTTACAGTTTCTTTCAACTGGTCCGAGTTCCTTCTGGCCTAAAACAGCGCCTTCGACCTGAAATGAGCTGGTACATCGATAGATCTATCTTATTTTTCTATCTATCTAGTAGTAGGACCAAGCAATTCAAGTAGCAACAGCTTGGCGATGGCCATCACGGTTTTTTTCCTATATGGGAAAATACCCATGGCAACCTCGGCTCTCTAATTGTTGCTGGTCATGCCAACCTCCTGTCTCCTGTCATGTCTCCTGGAGGCTTTGGTTAATGAGAAAAAAAACAGAACAGATCTAATAACTTTGACTACACATTTGGAGGTCAGTTGCTACAATGTTGTTGTAATTGATTTCGTTAGGTCCCTTTTACATTGTTGTAAACTGCTAATTTTCTTCTAAGATTGTTTACTAATTATGTATTTTTGTTTTTTTTTTTCAGGTATGTCACCCAACAGTTAAGAAAAAAGTGTGAGTTTCAAAATTTCATAATTCCATCAACTGCCATCAACCATATGTTCCCAATCTAAAATGCTACAACGGTTGAAAATAGTCCCACAACAATTCGGAATCCACCCATCAATTCTTAACAGCTCATAAATTCAATTATTATCTCGCGGTACCGCATCATCAGAGCAATATTGCTTAGCGCCCACCACGCCAATCGATTTCGATTCCGATCAAGCGGCGGGTATAAACTCGTCGTCGAAACTAATCATTTCATCGCGTGTGACCACCCACGCACGAAATTTTCCCGGCCGGCAGCTAATCGAATCTATGCCTCGATTGCCTACAGTCTGCCGAGCTCTGAGATGAGCGCCCACCCACTTCTATCAAAACTGAATTATAACCCCTTTCGGAGCAGGAAAACCGGATCATCACAATCTACCACGACGACGAGCTTTTGGGTGTATCGACCGCAAATTTTACTGAGCGAGGCGGCATCATCTTGGAAATAGCTTTTCGACGATGATTTTATTTTAATAACTTAATATACTTTCAATTATGATTCCATTTTAAATCGGCTGTTGTCTGAACTATTTTTTGTTGGAATACTTTAACGAAATGATATTAGAATCTCATCATGACAGGGTGTATGTAAACATTCGGTTTTTCAAAGAAGCTGGAACGTTGAAATCAACTTAAGCCAAGAATCTTCTCAATCATTAAAAATATTTCTGCAAACCTCCTGTTCTTGATCATTTAAAAGTTCATTAATTTCTTTGAGAATATTCTTCATTCGCGATCATTTCAATTTTCCCGGTATAAAACGTAATCTTTACTCAATCCAATAGAATAACGCGTCCTGAGCTTTTCGAAGCTTAAACATGAAAAAGATGCCCAAAAAATTAAAACACACATAACAAGCGCACCCACAAATCAAACTCTACTCCAATAATGAACTTCCTTGGAGGTGGAATTATCGGCATAAGATTCTATGCCTGACCGGCATTAACGAGCTTTCTAATAATTGGCATTGTCCTCCTAGCGCAAACCGCATTGCATAAGTCTGAAAGAAACCATACAAAACATATCCCATATCCTATCACAAGACAAAGCAGGATGAAAAGAATCAGCCGATTCCATTTCCACCCAATTCCCCTCCCATTTTCACCCCTTTCCCATTAAAGACAATGGAGGATGAAAAAGAAACCAGCGACAAAACAGCAGACGGCCAATGCAGTGCGTTTTTTTGGTAATCGGCGGTGGCAGAGAGACTAATAAACCTTCGTTTGCTAACCGACTCAGATGGTGCACTGGGTAAGACATCGGACTGGCAAGCTGGAATGAGATGTTGCAGTGAGTTCGATTCTCGCTATATTTTTTTTGGGATAAATTATTCAAAAGGATGAAAATCCCAACAATTTTTTTTTGTTTCGCTTGAATGTAATGACTAAATGTAATCATTTTGCTTGGGAGCTCGAGTCTTTACGCCAGCAGTGCTTTTCCAATCACATCATCTTTGGTACAGTATAATTTTCAGCCCATTTTTGGCACAGAGATTTGCTGAACAGGCATTTAATTTTTACAACCTTTTGGAAGCGGCATATTGTGAAGACACAAAAACTCCCTAATCAAACCTTGAGTGTCAATTTGATATTTCTCGCTTTAAATGCTATAACTCTCTGGTTTCTCAACCGATTTGAACAAAATTTAAAGTTTTCGAAATCTTGCAATATAACAACTAAGATCGGTATGAAATTGCCTTCTGGAGAATTAAATTTTATTGCAAAAATATTCCAAAGTTAAATAAAGGTGATAAAAAAATCTTGTAAATGGCAAATTGATAAAAAGTTCTAAAACACTTGCCTTTGAAAATTCGTCAGAAATTCTGTGTTTCGTGTTTGGAAAATAAAAACATGCAAAAATGTGCCAAGTAACGTCAACTTTCCAATCCTCTTTCCATTATTTCTCGCGTGAGCTTTCATTAAGTCAAATGAAAAAAAATGTGAACAAACAATTTTATTACGAAAAAATACAATAACAGGCATAAAAAAAACGCAACTTCTTTCCATTTAGAATATTTGTTGCCTGGACATAAAACATATTCTATATGTGAAATACAAATTTTAAAGTTGTTTTGATAACTTTTGCAGCAGCTTTCTGTGAATTCTTATTATGTTTCATACGACGTAATAACAGCTCACACTAGATTCATCTGGTATGACTTAAACAATTTTGATGGTTGATTGATTGAAATCAGGCTTCATTTTGCTCATCTTGCCCAAAAGGAGACAGTGAACTTTCTCGCTCCTAATAATTGTGAGGAGATTTTAAATGAGCATTTTATCATCTGCTGCTGAGAGAGCCAAAAGAATTTTTTTCTCTAACGAATGATCACTCTTCTACTGTCAGAGCACTGTTGTTTTGTGACTCTGAAAACACCTCATCAGCGCTACGTGTGATCAGTGAAATGAATTGCTCAGTGAAGGCAAGGGCATAGTTTTACTATTCTCATCGCTCCTAAGAGAAAAAGAAATGCAAATCGCATATAAAATTTGGCCATTTCACCAAATCACGTGGACAGCTTTAATGTGCAATTGAACCGTTCTCTTTCTATATGAAATTATGGAACATTGGCTCCAGCAAGTGCTGAAATAAACCACAACCGAAGCGTCCATCTATGTTCGGTCGTTGATTTCTCAGCCAGTAACTGAGAAGCTGATGAACATTTCTCCCTTCGAGAATGAAATTGGGTGACTGCGTTTTTGAAATGCTCTGCAACAAAACGTGGGCTTCGGTTTAAGTGTGAGGAGGCATGTTTCTCTTAGGCGTATGACAAGCAAATGAGAAAAAGTGAGCAAAAATCAAGAGAATCGAAGAAGCCTGATTGAAATGTATGGTTTTTGCATAACTTTTTTAATTTTTTGTGATCATCCCGAGCAGGCTTTCATGGCATATTTATACCTAGTTTCGCTATCATGCCTTGAAAGTAATGTTTGGTACCGTCAACTGGGGCAACATGCAACAATTTTCAACTTCAATGGCTTCTAAAAAACTTATGTTCACAGGTAATCGTATCCTTTATGCATCAAAAGTTTTAAGGATGCTGGGGCATCAAATTGGCGTAGTTAAAAAAATTATTGGTTTCTTCAGTTATTTTTAATTTTCTAAAAACATGCGATTTTCACCCTCCTTAGAAAATGGGGTAACTTGCAACAAACTTTGTTTTTAATGAAAAATCTTATGAACACGTACGAAAATTCATAGTTTTTAATATATTTGCGATGCCTTAAAGACCATTACGCATGACAATACCAATTGCAGTAGTTTTCGGGTCTGTAAAAACAAATTTTCACATTTTTTCTGAAAATAAGGATGCTGCATACATTTAGGGGCTAAATAATAATACGAAAAATTCTACAAGCTGAAATCATAAAAATAAATGTTTTAATGAATGAAATTAAAATGTTTACAAACGCGTGATGCAAAACATTCATATTCCAACACATGGAAACGAGATTTACAAGGTATTTCTTTGATTTGCATTTTGTTGCATTTAACCCCAGACACCTAACTGAATTTTAAAAATATTCGTTTAAAAAAATTGGGTGATTGTTCGAAAAATATTTTTACACCAACAATGTTGGTATAACATGAGGAAACCTGTAAAAAGTTTGTAGGCAATTTTATCAAGCCGATCCGTCATACTGGGTAAAGTTTTTTTCGACTTCAAAACATGTTAAAATTTGTACATTTATTGCTCGATTTTTCAAATTTTACATAAAAATAAAAAAACTTAAGACAACTAGCTTAAGATGCGAGAAATTATGTCATCATCATTTTGTTATCATTAAAAGTTAACTTTATTACAATACATTAAATTAAAAATTGATTCAATGTAGTGTTATATAAATGTTGCATCGAACCCCGCTGTTGCATGATGCCCCGTTTGACGGTATCATTTTGCCCGCAAAAGGTAGTACAATGCCAAAACTCGGGTCCCAATTTTCATATGTGTAGATACCGAAGACATGTTTAGTATAGGTTCCACTAGTGAACCTACATTAAAAAGAAGCGACGTCTCAAACACAAAATTCCAATCGATACAAAAGAACTTTCAAAATCGATTCCAATCGATCCGAGCATTTTGTCGCAGAGCTTTTACCTTTCTTATTGAAAACTCAACCAAGGAAGCTATTGTGATTGCTGTTATAGTTCAAACAGATTTAAAGCTGGTGTTATGAATTTATGATTAGGTGCAATTTTTTTCAATGCTTTTGTGAATCGTGTTCCTAGTTAAAAAAAACTAACATGATTATTTACGAAATTCAAGTCATTCATACCGTTTATCGCGATCCTTCGGGCATCGAGTTCAATGTTGTTTTGTTGGATTGAAGGAGCGTTCACTTTAGAGCTTGAACATTGAGCCAGAAAACGTGCTGAGGATTTTTTTGTTCAAGAATTCGGCGATGTTGCCACATATTTTATTTTAAGAGGGATCAGATGTCGCTTCTCTTATATGAAGGTTCACTAGGTTCCACTGACATCTTAATATTATCTCGTTTTACCGCCATTTTGAAATGAATTTTTAAAAGCACAGCGAGACTATTATTTGGTGGAGATCAAAATGTGTCATCGTTGTGGTTTCAAAATTCCATGATAAAGGCTGACTCAACGAGGTATCCAGGCCTTTGGGGGGGTGTATAGTGACAATTTTTTTCCTATAACAGTTTTCCTTGCAAAATACATTTAAGAAGAATAGTAAAAAAAAAGTGATACTAAAAGTATTTCACTATCCGGGAAAAACTCTTTTATTTTATGCATTTAAAATAATTTCTTTAGAAAAAAAGTCCTTATAGTGTTTAGTTTTTTTGAAGCTTTAAAAATAAATGAGAGATCTTGAAGGCTTCATTTAAAAGAAAAACTTGTTTGGGGTTCAAATCAGATTTATTTTCAACTCTTATATACTCGATACATTTAGATTTCAGTTTAAATCCTTATTTTTGAAGAATCTTGAATGTAAATTATGTGAAACAACAAACCAATAAAATACATTTCCAGCTGAATTTTCCCGAATTTGAAAATTGAGTACAAGTTATTTTATCAACATTATATAATCGTAAATCCTGTGAAAAAATTAAATTAACATAAAGGTTTTTCAAAGAACGTAATCTTGAAAATGAGTTCAGATCTTATTTCAAAATAGTGATTTTTACCTGTTTTGTGTTTTGTGTTGGACCAATTTTATTTTCAATTCCGAATAGAAATTACAAATAAATATTCACAAAAATTATGAACCATAAATGGCATTTTGTAACAAACAAACCACTTCAAATCCAAATCGTTAAAATGGTTTGTTATTTTTAAGATTTTATTTTAATATTCTGGAATAGTGAGTTTCAAACATGGAAAATGAGTCTAATTTTAGTTTTATATGCAAAAATAGGATTCAATCAGGATTCCGTACCAATGATGAACCAGAATCCGAAATCCGGTCACAGGCAACAAATTTTGATTTTTATAAATAAAAAATTAGAACCAAAACATCGGAAACGATTCAAACCTAAACTCACCAGATATTTTCCGCACTTTTCCGGGCAGGGCAAATCGGGGTTCTTTTATCTAAAAACCTTGCAAAATCGGGGCATTCGATTTCAAAGTTTACAACCCAAAATCTAGTTAATACCCAGGAAAATTTTGGAAAACTTCAATTAAAGTCAAGAAAAAAATCGAAAAGTTGTTTTTTTTTTCATCGAAACACATCAGCCCGTTTATTTGGACAAACTTTGCTCAAAAAAAAATTTTGGACGCCAAACACAAAATTGTTATCAACTAATTTAAAATTTTCATTGATTTTGCCAATAAAGTAAAAATATTCCGGTAAATTTCGGGCAATCAGGCAAGATCTAAATTTGATCCGTTGATATTTGTACAACAATCAATAAACCTTAGTGAGTCTTATCTTATTGTAAATTCAATATTGGATTCTAAGGAATGTACCCATAATTCATGCATCAACTTCTTTTGTGGATAATTTTTGATAGCGTTTGTAGAGCACAGTCTTTAAATGTCTATCAACAAGTGAGAATTTTTTTTGATAAACTGTAGTAGAATTGTAGACCTGTGATAAGATATCGAAGTTTTGGCCCTAGTTCTGAGTCGAAATTGTTACTTTCGGTTCACTTTAGTCGTTCATTAAAATTGCTTAATTAGGAGTTTGAAATTTTAAATTTTGAAAAGAACATTTTGCCATACATTTTTTTTACCCTCATGGGGGGGTTCAACCCTCACACCCCCCCTCCTCCTCCTTCCCTACGGCCATGGATGTTTAATAATTTCAGTGAAACCAAAATTTTTCAGAACTGTGTGTGTATCCGGATTTGCCCGGATATTTAATATAAAATATGAGCATAGGACGGCCCGGCCCGGTTGCCCAAATTTCATGAAAAAAATATGGGATTTTGCCCGGATTAATTCACCTTATTTGGCAAATTAAACAAAGAAATGTGTTTAAATTTTTTTTATTTACGTTTCCAAAAAGATTTTTAAAAATAATCATGAACTGTTTTTGGAAGCTTAAAATACGATTCAAAATCTGTCTATGAGTTTTGATGAACAAAATTGTTAAAGCATATTTTTATTGATTTGTGCTGAGTAATCTCTGAATTTTGACAAAATTTGCACGGGTATGGCTCGGATTTTTTTGTTGCAATTTTAAAATCAAATGCCCGGATATTACCGGGCTTTTGTATTAAATAGCCCGGATTTGTCCAGCCTGAATACGTGCTGAAAAAATTCTGGCAAACTTATGCTATCGGCATAAAGAAATGCCAAATATTTTGTCAAGGAAAGGAAATTAAAATGTTGCATTGCCATTATAAGTTGATTTTAATAAAAAAAAATGACTTTGTTTAGAAGAGATTGTCAATTCAGATTCTTGATTTTTTGTTTGTTAGAAAACATTCGGGGAAATGTTCTTTTTTGCAAATGGAGTTTGGTGCCACTTTGGTGCCACTTTGGTGCCACTTTGGTGCCTAATATTTTTTTGTGGATTTAATTCTCTACCATAATTTGTTGGTTTTGGTGTTTGCTTTGAGTTTCATAAAATGTAGGATACCTAAATGATGTTTGCTTCTGCTTGCAGACTTAATTCTACATTAACTCTGACACAAAGCTGTTGTTGGTGGTTTTATTATGCTTTAAAATTAAAGTCTATGAGCCTTTTTGATACAAAGATTTGCTGTAATGGAAAAATCTTCATTTATGATCCTATCATTTTGCTGTTGAAACCTTATTTTTGTTTCACTTTGCTATCCACAAATAAATTTAGATACCTTAAATATGTTTTGTCACGCTATCGTTTGAAAATCAACACAAATTTGGCAGCAGTCTGCTCGGCCTAATTTTTAAAAATTTCAAAAATATACATTCTTGTACGCAACGTATAGCTTCTAACTTCAGATTTCTTGTAAACTAAGCGAATTTTTTTGTTCCGTAGCGTTCCGTAGCAGACCTGCAGTCTTTTTTCCGATGTATGTTTTTCGATTTTTTTTTTCTTCTTTTTCTTTGCCGTTTACCCAGTCATACGAAGACCCCTTGAGGTTCTAGCCTTAGCTTGCCAGATCGCCCGATTTTACCCGGGCTTGCCCGCGTATTTAATACATACGGGTCTTGTTGCCCGAATTTAACTGCGAAATGCTCAACAACTCAGAAAGATTTTTTTTAAACGAACACAAACACATGTAGAATCTCAATCAAACTTGATGTGTTCTCGAAGAGATTCCTTTAACTTAGCTCTAAGCGTACATCATTCAAGGATATGACGGCTAGCATCATACAATTGCTATAACCACCAACCCACAGAAAGTGTACTATGTTTGCCGGGATTCGATTTCATGACCGTTGGCTTAGCGACTGGAAGGCTATTCTCTACACCACGTACTGCGACCTGCAGATTTATTATATATTTTTTAATTTTTTCGCCCAAAAACGAAATTTTTTGAGCGAGTACCTATAGTCAAAATAATAATGACCGATTTTTCGAAATCCTAAAATACGATTTGAAATTTCCTGATGTGTTTTGACGAAGTTTCAGGTGTTTTCCTTCGTGATTTTTGTTGAATAATTCCTGAATTTTGATCAAATTTACCCAGATATTGTCTGGATTTTGAGTTGACAATTTTTAAATCGAATGCCCGGATTTTGCCAGGATTTTAGATGAAATCGCCCGGATTTGCTCGGCCGAGGCCGGCTGAGGTAGTCTTCCTACTGGCGTAAGCCAGGTCTAAAGTTTTGTCCACCGGACCAGATTTCCGCCCAGTTGTTTTAGCCACGAAGCTGTTTTCTTCTCCATACTGTCAAATTGCCAACCAACTGACTCAGCGATATGTTGGGGAAAGCACACCATTTGTGCATAATATTTTTGCCCTTTTCCTGGAAAATGCTTCTCACTAACTCGAAATTGAAGCTTATGATACAAAGGATGATCGAATTCACCAATATGTTTTGCTTTTTCCAATAGAACGATTTAAAAAGTTTTCGTAGAACAAAAATGTGTAATAAATTGAAGTTGAACTGTAAACAACAACAGACTCCAGAAATTACCTATTTAACGTCATCCGGAATGAGCAGGGTGGTATTAAAATCGTGCTTAGACATAATTGGACACCCTATAATTTTAACAATACTAAAGAAAGTTAAAAAACGGTTTTATTTCATTTATAAATTTGTTGAAGCCTTGATTTTTGCTTTAAAACGTCTGGAATTCAATGAGGTTAAAAACTTCTGTACAAATTGTTCCTTATTTTACAAAACTATAAAAAGTAAGCAAAAAACATATTCTTTTACTTTTTTTTCAGAAGTCTAAATTACTTGCGGTCTGGGGAAAAGTTGATAATTGATTTCAAATTTAAATTTTTTGCTTCTCGGAAAAATATAATTTTGTAGCTTTGTATAATTTATGAAAACCCTTTTTAATGTGGATTTGAACAATTAGAAAAACAAGACACACAAAATAAAATTGAGACTGAAATTGTTTTTTTGAAGAATATTTCACATCAGCATGAAATTCGTAATTTTTTTTTGGGGGGGAACCCTTTTTGAAACTAGAAACTAGAATTGCCCATATTACCTTTTGTAGACTTTCATACATTTTTTTTCAGGAAGTGGAACATGCCTTCGACACTTCTCGCTACTACAACTCTTAAAGTGTTTTCTTCATAAAACAATCTCCTCAAAAATTTTCAGGCTTTTTTCGTGAAAAAGATCAAACTGAAACCGTGCAAAACTCAGCACTTTTGTTCAGATGGATTCACAGTTTCAGTAGGCAAAAAATCATTTTTCGCTCTCATGTGTTTTTTCGATGTCTTTTGGGGTCACCAAGCACCAGTGTAAAACTTGAGATGATTTGGTTGATAACTGAATTAGCGCGAATCAGTTTAGTATAGAAATATGTATGGAAGAACACATTTTTGCGTGTTAAATCATCCAGAAAATTCAAACAAGCTTTAAATTAAGTTTGTCTTTAATTATTGAGTTTGCCTACTCTTAGGCTTCATTTTTAGTAACATGAAATAAAAGCTAAGACTTTCTTGAAAAAAGATATTACCAATTCAAAATAGAAAATCGGAATTCAATGAAAATTATTGAAAAAATGGGAGGTTTTGCTGACTACAGCTTTCACAAATTTAAAGAAATATTTTTTTTTCGTTTTTATCATACAGTTAAAGAGCTTCAAAATGAACAGTCAAAAACGCTAAAATTAAAAAATAAATATTTTGATTTTTTTTAAACTAAATATCTATTTTTTTTAGGGTAAAAGTTACATGAAATGTACTGCAAGAATCAAGGAATATTTTTCGTCCAAAGTTATATTTTTTAGAATTTTCAGTACATTTTTGACGATTTTTGAATGAAAATTTTCTTTTTCATATAAATTTACATACAAAATTGAAACACGTTGCGCTAATTCAAGACTCGATGGATCGCTTCCGAAATTTTTATTGCTATTTCTGGCAGCAAAGACAACCAAAAAAAGTTATGGGAGGGGAAAAATTTAAGAATTTTAAATTTTTATACAAAGTTTGCAGCGGTCTGGTCTTGAGGTTGGGGTAGGGAATTTTGATCCAACCTTGAAATATTTTTCGTTTGAGGTTGTTGCCAAGATTTTATAGAATGTTATTCAATTTGATAAATTATCAAGCAAGGTTATAATTTTGAAGCTTTTCAGGGAACTTTTTTTTAAATTTAGAGTTTATTATTGCCTTGAAAAAAAGGCCCAATAAAGTTCATATTATGCTCTAACCATTGACATATTTCAATTAAATATTTCATTATAATTTTATCATGTGGGACACTTTTGAAAGTGATAAAAATGATCTTAAAGTCACATTTCGTTAAATTTTTTTTTAACAAAGTGCTAGGTATAACTCAAAATTAAAAATATTTGATTTTGTGATTATTTTTTTTTGGTTTCGATTCGATTATAGTCGTTTTACCATGGCATTCGAGATTTTATTTCAACGTTGCAGTTGGCGGATAGTTATTGAATAACTTATCCAATACAACTGAGGTCGATGATTACTCTTGGGCTCGAACTCACAAACATCGGCTCAGGAAGCAACTGACTTTGCCAATTGAGTTATATGTGGAGATAACAGCTTTGTAGTTTTGTTCAATTTGGCACATTTTTCTAGATATTTGTATGACATTCCGGTTTCGAATAATAGCTAAGAAACCAAGTCACCCCAGGGATCAAGTATCCTAATTCTCCCCTAAAGATCTTCTTTGAAAATGACGAAACGATTCTGAAACATACGGAATACTACATAAATAAAAATAATACACCAGTAAAATTTTACAGGATGAAATGTCAATTGCTGGACATGCATTATTCAGTCGAGGAATTAACAGCGCAATTCGACCCCTAACAATGCAATTACTGCACCCAATAAGCCGGTTATAAATAATTACTGCACAAAGTTACGACGATAATAGAAAAAAAATCGATCCAAGCCCTTTTTCTTCCAATAACATCCCCACCCCCGCCATCAAAACCATATGGTGGTACCACATGTGTTACCCTGTAGTGGAAAATCGATTACGAGTCCCATTACTGGTCCCGTACTACAAGGGGGCTAAGTCCGGATCGAATTTCCGAACTCTTAAATTAAGATATTTCCTCGACGAGAGACCATAAAACCGTTTATCGGAGCCATTCATTTCCTTCTCTCATACCGTTGCAATACTTTTTTCTTCGCCAAAGTTTTCCCATTTGCACTATTAATTCTGTTTTTTTTTGCACAGTGGGTCCATTTTGAACGTTTTCTTATCGCTGCTTTTGTTGGAGATCTCGAACTAAAATGTGTTCTTTTTCTTCAATGACAAGCAAATGTTCCAATGGACTTTGTGAGAATCGATTAAGAACGAAATTTCCTCAGACGACAACAACCCATTGTGCGGCGCTAATGGTCGTAATAAGAAGGTATTGTTGTTCCTTCAGCAGCGCCAAATGGCCACCGCCAAATAGCAGAGCGGAGCCCCAAGAAAACCGTTGACGGTTGGTTTTTTTCTTATTTTATGGTGCTCCACGGCCTTTTAGTAGGTTTCCTCAAGTCAGTCTGTGGTGTGGTTCGGAAAATTCAGAGCAAAACAAGAGCCAAAACCCAACTAACTTACTCTAGTAAAAGCAGCAGCCGCTAACCACAAATGGTTAATTCAGAAGATGAAGGTGGCGAAAGGGCGAGGGTGGTGCCGCGAAGTCCGCCGAATGTAGTCAGGTATGTAGGTCAGAGAGCCGCAAAAATTTGCCCGCTGACCGACCCAAGAGAAAGGGAAAATCCGTGGGTGGCGTCTCGGTTCGGGTGGGTTGGACTTATTGTTATTAGTTTCCATTTCTATTAGTTTGCGCGTGATGATGGCGGTTTGGCGGCTTGTATGATGCGATTGTTGATCGTAAGGAGAAGGGCGAAAAAATCTGCTCCTTTCATCAATAGTTCATGTATAGCCATTACACCGAAACAATGCATTTTTATTAACATGAGATTCCTTTGGACATTCGATTGGTTAGTTGGTTGTTTGCAAGAAACAGTTGTTGGTGTCAGTTTATCTAAAAGATTATATAATGATGAAATATTTTGATATATATTTTTTATACTAAAATGAGATATGATTAAGTACTTGTAGAATGTTAAAATATCTCAAATTAATCAAAAAGTCGATGCAAGAATAAAGTAAATTATACCCCCCCCTGATAGCATTATATCAATGTTATAACTCAATCAGGTAAAAGCAACTTGCACACAAGCTTTCATGCAATGTTTGCTTTGGACTCGAGTACTTGTGTGCAAGGTTTCAATGACTTCTGCCTTGTACTCGAACTTTCATGTATTGTTTCAAACTAGCACAACTCTTGAAAAGTTTGGGTGCAGCCAGGGGATTCGAACCTCGATCTGCCGGTTCCCGATCAGAATGTAGCTTTGATATCAATATCTTAGATTTTGTAATTTCGAAAAAAAAATCATATCTCCTCTGATACAAACAGTTGTTACTTCTGCCTCAATTTTCTTGCTTCAAATGCTGATATAGGAATTTAAAGTTCTCATTAAAATCCATCAGGAATGGTTCTGTAACCTGAAGGTCGATGGTCGAATCTTCTTGCTGTACCCAAACTGTTCAAGGATTGTGTAAGTTTGGGACAATGCATAAGAATTTGATGTACATGCTAGGACGGAAAGAAAAGTATAGTTTTTCCAACAATAATCCACTTATATTCAATCATATTTTTGATTGATTCTCGATAAACTATAAATATTAAGCTTTCAACTCTATATATAGTTAATTATCTGTCTGTGTATGTGTATTATGATTGAAGTATTCAACAATAAATAAAATAAATTCAACTATAATCGTATGATTGATCTTCTGCATTCAACAATAAGTATAGTGAATTCAACTGTAAGGGTTATAGTTGATTCAATTATATTTTTATGATTGATTTTGTGAGGTCAACTATATATATTGTAGATTCGCCTTGTATATTTAACGCTACTGCTTTTTTTTAGAATAAGATTTTTTTTTATCACACAATTTATAAACTTATTAACTCACATTTCCAATAACTCACATTTTTAGTTGTTTTGGTAGCCACTTCCATCAAGCAACTTGAACAGTTTGTTGATGGCAGCAGCTTGAAGATGGCCATCGTATCGATTCTGCCTGAGTGGTTTTTTGTCAACGCCATGATCCTGAAATTCAAAAATCACAATAAATAATCATCCCGGTGCTATCGAAGCTTTTGCTTTCCTTCACTTGTCTGCCATTGCTGGCCTTGCCCAGAATTTTTTTTTGTTCTGTTGCTTCCGCTCCGGGAACTGCACAGATCTTGGCAGCAGGATTAGGCAGAACCACAAAAGGATACCCCTAAAGGGTCGAAAAAGAGATAAGAAGTTTCCCCGCACAAAGATTCCTAAAGAAGAAAACATCAACCACTGGTGGAAACTATTCTATTTATAGTTGAATTATAAGGATCAATCGATTTATCATACTTAAAGTTAAATCAATTCTACTATTATAGTTGAATCAATCATATTTAAAGTTGATTGCAGAAGGCTAATCAGCAGTTTCTAGTTGAATCTATTATATTTATAGTTGACTGCCTCAAATCTATCATACAATTATAGTTGGATTCATCTCATATATAGTTGGATCAATTAGTCCATTATAATTGAATCTATTATATTTATGATTGATTGTAGGTCAATCAGCAGTTTGTAGTTGAAACCAATTATTTTTATTATTTGAAGGCGTACAATCAATCATACAATTAAAATTCAATCTATCATATTTACAGCTAAATTAATTATACTATTATAGTTGCATATATTATATTTATAGTTGATGGCAGGAGGTTAATCAGTAAATTGTAGTAGAATCTATCACATTTATAGTTGAATCTAGTATTATTTTTTTTTGATTGATTGCCTGAATTCTATTATACAACTGCAGTTGAATCTGTCATATTTATAGTTGAATCAATCATACCATTATAGTTGAATCAATAATATTTATAATTGATTACGTAAGATTTCATGAAAGCAAATATTGCATGAAAGCCTGTATGCAAAACTGATATTTTTGCTTTTCTCGGTAATCAATATCCTATTTGAATGATTTATAATCTTGTTAAAATGCTATCAAAGATAAAAGATGGATTGTTTGTGACTTCTATTATAATTCTCTTTCACATAAAAAAAAAACTTTAGGAAAATATCTGTAAGTTTGTAAAGTTTTTCAAATTAAAATTACCCTTCCGCTCATTTTCAACATCTTTCACCTTATTCTTATCTTCTATCCGTTTTTTTTAAGTGCCGAAAACCCTTCCTATTATTGTTTCAAAATTCTATAAATTTCGGCCGGAAAATATTTTAAGCATTGAAACGTTCCTAACGTTTCGGGTGCATTACCAACGTCCTGGCAGCAAGCCAGGAAATCATACCCAAGTAACAATTTAAGTTTTATTCCAACCTTAACAGTTCGCTTAAGACTATTTCCTAAAGCTACTTTATAAGCCAAAGCGCATTCTACGCTATTAGCACAACTACTTTAAAGTTAACATATGGCCAAAAGGGACCATTTTGTTAACGTTTTTAAAGCTAATTCTATACGCTATAATAAAACATCCAACAGAATAGTTTTATTCGACCTTATAGACATAGCTTTAAGAAACCTTTCAGAGCCCCCTTCAGACTATCCACAGCTCTTTTAAAACTACGTCGTGGAACCTGATAGGAATTTTACTGTGGGATCTGTGAAATCTGATAGGAATTTTACTGTGGCAGCTGTGGAATCTAATAGAAATTTTACTGTGGGAGCTTTCTGTTCCGTTTTTTCTCGTTTTATCACTTACCCTCCCAAGCATTTGATGATAGGTAAAGATTCCATTTAAAATATTTTAAAAATATTCTCATTCTCATTTTCAATATATCTAAGCAAGAAACCTACTGCAACCTCAGATTTCTGGTGAAGTATATACGAAATAGCATCAAAACTTAAGCGCGCCTCAAAGAAAATCAAGGTTGACCATATTTTAAGCATTTTTTAAATAAAAAAAATTATAATTAATGGAAAATATAAATTGGCTGAAAGGATGCAATTTTTGTTTTACATTGAAATTCATCACCTATACAACAAATAGTACCGTCAACATTGTCAAATTGATGAAAATGTCTAGTTTTTAGTATTAAAGTATTATATACAGCAACATGGCGTCAGTAATTTCGATTCAATTTCACAATCAACATGGCGTTCAGTAAATTAATATTGAAAATCTTAAGGCAGTTGTAAAACAGTGTTAAGATGGTTTTATGACGGTTAGAAAAATGTGGTTATAAAACAATTTCAATAAACAGTTTTTAAATGGTTTTAAGAGACCTTGAATCACAGCTTCGTTTGACGTTTCTCTAAATGGAATACACGCTCATGATGGATTTATCCATTTTTGAGAAAGAGAAGTTTTTCGCAATAAATGAAAACATTTCGATTTGTTGCTTGGCAAAAGGCATTCATGCAACTTTTTGTTTTGTTTCCTTTTGACTATGAGGATGGTCAATCATCTTGAAATAACAAATAGGTATTGCTATCAAATAATCTCATACTATTTTGGAATAGAACATTTTCTATCATCAAAACCCTGGCCTCAAAGCTAAATAATAACCCGCATAAAGGAGGATTATAACCAAATGATTTTTGAAGCGAATAAAACGTTTAGCAAACGATTATTGAAATTGTAAAAACATTGCCTGAATCGTGAATTCCGAAATGATTGAATTTTGAATTTGTAGTTAGATTATGTAAAACAGTTAAAAACTGTTAAAACAGTTGTATGGGAAAACAATTGGAAGCGATAAAACGATTCTTTAAAACGTCCTTCGGATGTTTTGCTTACTATTACCAGAACTGCCTTACGCTTTAAATAAATCGTTATTTTCAATGATCGGCCAATGCTAGTGGTCTTCATTCTGAATACATCATCTGACACTTGTTGAGGCTGATTTAGAATGAGCATTTTCGATTGTGATGAAATACAATTTCTCCGTCTTTGCTGAGTTGAAGCCGGTTTCTGCAGTCTTCCAGAAATTTTCAAGGACGGTTTATCTGAAAATAATTTTGTTAGTTCTGGATTGGATGACGTAAATAAAGATCAACTTCGCATTGAGAGACAGAGATGGATAAATAAAACAAGTAGTTTAATAGGCGTACTTGTAAATGAATTTTCTAATACATTTATTCTCATCGAATCACAAAAACCGTTTATTCACAGTGGGCTTTTATTCGAACCCTGAGAATTGAGCGAATAATGATGTGGACTGATTTGCGGTTGTTTTGAAATTTGAATGCGGATACAACAAAGTTGTTTTTATTTTTAAGATGAATTTAGCTGTGTTAATTTATATCATTTTGATAGCACGTTTTTCTCAATTTTGAGTGATAATCCTTTCAAAACAGGTTATGCTATCTCAAAAAAAGGTAAAAAAGTTTAAGCGTGTATACGTTCTTCTCGATTGTCAAATCATCTGTCACTTAGTTTTATCATGCCTACATCCAATGTTCCAATAAAACAGTTTTTCAACTTGGCTTGAACGCTAGTTTTAAAAGCGCATTGAGAGCATTATTAAAACCCTTACCAAAGCTCTAATAAAAACAGGAAAGTATGTGTTTTATTGAATCTTTAGCAATACTTTTGCAACTTTTTTACAACACTCTAAAGACAGTGTTTTATTCAAGTTTTAGCAAAACTTTCAGGGCTCTTTTAAAACACACGATAAATGAAGCATTTCCTATGTTATAATAAAACCGTTTTAAAAATGGGATGCCATCGAAAAGTCTTCATAAAACAATATTAAAACTCAAAAAAGGCAATTGGCTTGATCTGTGTTACTTGGGATAGAGGAGGAAAACCACAAATTGATTTTCCTCCAATGCCTACTGTGCAATTGCTTCCCTTCAGAATATATCTCATGTACCTCTTGGCTGCTGCAGGTAATGGAAAATGGGAGTGCCCAAATGTGTTCAAACGGCAGTTAGTCGCGCCGGAAAGTCGGATCTAATTGTTGGTACAGAAGGGTGGGAGGGTCCAAACCACGCCGAGTGCTTCCGCATGTTTAATGTTACACAACCGAATCCCACCAAAAAGGCAACCGCATCAGCCCGATTTCCGCAAAGGCTTTGCCCAGATCTATTGCAGCCATATTATCCGGCTCGAAGGACCAAAACCGAGGACGGTGGCGGTTGATTGGAAAAACTGCGGTTTTCCTCCTGTTCGATTTCGAAACTGTTATTATGAGAACCAATTTCACGCAGCTCTGATTTCCTGATCTCATAGGGTGTTGGATTTGAACTTTTTATTCCCATCGGGGGACAAAGCCGTGCGATCTGATTTATGTGGCCGGACAAATAAGGCTAACTGTTGTGATGTGGTTTGGCAAAAGTTATTAATCCGATTGGCCGTATGGATCGTAGCCGGGAAGCAATAGTTTCGGTGGTTTTCTGGTTGAAAATAATAGTCGGAAAATGTGTTTTCATGTAGAAATTTATTTCCATCTCTTTAATCAAACAAAACAATTCAAACCACATCACGGAGAAAATGCTAACGCTTAAGCATCATATTCAACTTTCCGGGTGCTTAGTGCTAAGCCATTCATCTTCCCAACTGGAAAGGCAAGCAATAAATTCACTCTAATTACACTTACACATCATTAACACCGACCTTCGCTGAGTAATGTTCATGCAGACGAACATCTTTCAGCTTTAATCAACATTAGCTAGCTAGCTCGCAAACAAACAAGCTACAATTAACCGGAATCGGGAAGCGGGAAGAGTCCTAGAACCAACATAAACCTAGCAGATGGTCTCCCGGCACAGAAATCTCTTCTTCGTGATGTTGGCCAATAAATCTCCTAGAAGACAGGACAAGACACGGTGCCATACGTAGCAGAGGTATTACATTCCGGCAGACACCTCCACCTACACCTACACCTTAAGTTATCGGGTCCCGTTCGATGACAGCCGCAATTTCTTAGGGAATCGCCAATGTGAGGAAAGCGAGATATTTCTGCTGGGACAGAACGACCGATAGGTAATAATGGAACAAGTTTCGCATCACGTTCCAGTGATGATTTTCTTTCTGCTTTGTCGAGTGCTTTCAATGGTTGGGTTTCTGTCATTTTTTTTTTCGTCGACCCGATTTCAGCTACGAATTTTATTAAAATATCATAAAAAAATCTAATTCTTTTATTTTTTGAATATTCAGAGAATTTTACTAGTTTTGATTTTTATGGCGCTTATCGAAAGCAATTCCAACTTTTACGCTACTGAAAATTATTACAAATAAATATTGTCCGATATTTTAATTTTCCCTAAAAGTCCAAAAGTACCATTTAATTATTTGCAAACTTCTTGCCAATTTTCTTTGAATTTCACAATAGAAACAGGATTTATCAGCAAATTTTTTAATTATTTGCTACATTTTTCGTAAGTTCTTTGTTAATTTTGTTTCTCGAGTCCCAATTCTATTGCAATTTTGATTCTCTAAGACTATTGTTCCCAAATTCTGACGTATAATTACATCTTGATGCAACACTATAGGTCAGATTATATTACATGGTCGGATTAAGTTCAATGGTCCGATTTTGTTGCATGGTCCGATTATGTTATATGGTCCAATAACTATGTATGGTCGGATTGTATCACATGGTCAGATTTTGTTGCATGGTCAGATTGTGTCACATGGTCGGATTGTATTACATTTTTTTTTTTTTTTTTTTTTTTTTTTTTTTTTTCTTATTATAGAGACTTTCAGCCTTGGGCTGGTTCGTCTCTTTCTAAGCGCACATCTTTCGAAGTAATGATGGCTAGCATCTCACAAATGCTAAAACCACCAGACCACAGAAAGTGTACTATGTATGCCATGACCGGGATTCGATCTCATGAACTTTGGCGTAGATGACTTGAACTCTAACCACTACGCCGAAGCCGCTGGCTGATTGTATTACATGATCGAATTATGTATCATGATTAGATTATGTCACATGGTTGGATTATACCACATGATCCAGTAATGTTGCACTTCCGGATTATGTCACTTGGTCGGATTATGTCACGTTGTCGAATTATGTCACACGGTTCGATAATGTCACATGGTCGGATTATGTTGCATGGTCAGATTATGTCACATGGTTGAATTATGTAACTTAGTCAGATTATGTTGCGTGTTCGAATTGTGTCACATGGTCGGATTGTGTTACATGGCCAGACTATGTTGCATGGCCGGATCATGTCACATGGTCGGATTATGTAGCATAGTTCACATGGTTGGATTATATCGCATGGTCCGATATGTTGCATGGTAGGATTGTGTCACATGATCGGATGTTTTTACATGGCTAGATTATGTTCATGGCCGGATCATGTCACATGGTCGGATTATGACACATGGTTGTATTATGTCATGGTCTGATAATGTAGCACGGTTGGATTAAGTCAATAATGTTGCATGGTCGAATTGGGACACAAATTATTTATCGATTATTTTTTCTCAAATAAAAATTTATCAAACCCAAAAATTCATTCATTTTAGCAGAAACTTTGTAAACCAGCGGGAAGAGCGGGAAAATGTCGGGATATTCATGAGTAATATGCCGGTAAAAGTCGGGAATTGCGTAAAAAAAAATGATTTTTTATCTAAGCGCATACATTTTTCTTTTTTTTTTTTTCTTTATTATAGAGACTTTCAGCCTCGGGCTGGTTCGTCTCTTATACATTTTTCTAGCAAAGAATCATCGAAGAAAAATTTCTCAACCACAAACTGTTTCTTAGCTAACGCTTACTATGCACTGCAGTGAATGTCCAAAAATGTTAGAATGAAATAAATTTCTCACAACTGTGGAGATTTAATATGTTAAGTCATGATAGTTAAATTTTATTGCGTGACTATTTAAAGGTTTTGTACCGTTGTGCACTTTCTTTACAAATATATGAAAAAATAGAGCCTAAAAACCTGAATGAAGAAATGAGCAAAAAGCATTTAAAGAAAAAATCTAAATACTGCGATTTTGTAGTTCTGATGTGAATTCCTACGTTGAAATCAGACAGTTTTTGATTGAATTCACATCTCGAAAACTAAGATTTAAGCTTAACATCTATCTTATAACGATATAATTCGAGCGACGAGTGTTAAGAACCATCTTTGGCGGCGTACAGGAGAACGGAATGTGGAGGCGAAGGATGAACCACGAGCTCGCGAGACTCTACGGCGAACCCAGTATCCAGAAGGTGGTGAAGGCTGGCCGGATACGCTGGGCGGGACATGTTGCGAGAATGCCGGATGACTGTCCTGCAAAACAGGTGTTCGCCACGAATCCGGTAGGAACAAGACGAGCGGGGGCGCAACGAGCGAGGTGGTTAGACTAAGTGGAGCGTGATCTGGCGAACGTGGGGTGCCCGAGAAATTGGAGAACGGTTGCCATGGACCGAGTGAATTTTAGGAATTATGTTCGTCACGGAATACTATGTAAATAAAAATAATCTATCTTATAACTTGTAAATTTTTACTTCCGGATCTTGGTAACAATGAGGGCTCGATTTCCAACTTCGTAACGTTCCCTTTTATTCGTTCGAAGCTTTATACCGGGACACGTTTTAAATTCCTACGATTTCAACATTGATCAAATATAGGAATAATCTTTACAATTCTCAATCTTACGTTTAGTGAACTCTCTATACGTTTCCTTCTATCTCGATTTTCAGTAATAGGCCTCCGCTATTCACCTACGCCTTTAATTATCTTAGGTTAGAAATTGAGTTAAACGTTTCTCTACAAATTTCTCACCTCTGCTCCAGTTCGATACTATCGCACTATTCAAATTCAAAACCGCGCACTTGTGTGGTATTGTAGCCTAAATTAAAATAGGTAAACGTTAGAATATCTCTTCACATACTAAGCGTAAAGCGTACCTGTGCTAGACTTCCTGTATGTATGTATGTATGTATGTATCCACTTTGGGTTTGCGGCAGCGCCGCGGTTATGGCCAAGAAAATAACCCACGCGTCCATCCTAGTTACCACGCAAAACAGTCATAGCCACCCAATGAGACTTTCAAGGGAATGGAATCATAAGCGGAGTCACCTACGGTATCCAGGGTTTCAATGGGAAAAGTCTCGAGAAGCTATAACCATATTGTTGTCTAACCAAGATAGCATGCAAATTATAATCCCGCCCCCAAAGCTTCCGAAAAAAGAGTGCGTCCTTATTTTACAAAAAGTAGTCAAATACTATTTTTTCCACAACGATGCCAAATACCCTTGACAAAAATTGAGGAACGTCCAGTATTCGAAACGGGTAACAAGCACATACTGCTACCCGCTCCTTTTGCAAAAGCAAGATACTCTGATGCCCCTACCCCATGCATTTCAGGAAATAATGATACGATTATATAATAAACATTTAATTGCAATAATATAATAAACTTTATGTTGTGAAAATGTATGAATATATTGAACATAAATAGATGAATTAAATATTATTATGATAAAACATAGTATTTAAAAAATATAATAAAAAAAATAATATAATTGGCATACCTTTATAAAAAAAAATAATAATACAGTAGGTTAGAAGTAATATAATAAATGGAAAATTTGTACAATTTAATTCGCCGAACGGGAGATTTCAAACCAACTGAAAAATAATAAACTGATAAAAGTTAAAGGAATGTGCGTTGATCTGCAAACATGATGAAGAAAATATACCGCATTAATCCTGTGGAAACCCTTGAAAAAATCTATGATATTATTGACTAGATTAATAAATCATGGGGATTCAGCCACCCCCAAAAATCACGTTCTGATACAGTTTCTAAAAAAAAAAAAAAACAAAAAAATTTGAATTTTCTTTTATTCTTATGTGGAAACGAAAATGCGGGTACAATTGTCCATGTTGATTAATGTTAGTTCATAATAAATTCCGCTGTTAAGCTTGGTCAACATGTGTTAAAAATTTATGTTCAAATTTATTCCTGATCAGTTGCCCTGTTGCTGAAAATTAAAATACTTTCTGAACGGATATCTTAAAATAAATTTTATATTATCAACCTAAAATCATTAAAAATATTTTCGTAGGATGAAATTTTGATAGTAAAATAACAATTTAATGGCTATGGGATCGGTAACATTTAAAAAATATTTTACGAAAAATCAATGATTACATGTATAATGCTGATCCTGAAATTAATTATTTAGATAAGTAAATTAAATGTATATAAATGTATTAAATAATGAAAAAAAAATAAAAGAAAATATGTAGTAAGAGATAAACCATTATCATTTAACGGTATTAGGGCACTGAAAATACTGAGCTTCAATTATGAATAATTAATAACGGTATGGTTAAGATAATTATCATGTCTTCAAACAATGGAGCACAATACTGAAATTGAAATACTACACAAAATGTAACATAAAATTAATTAAATACATGTACCTGGGCAGAGCTAGCCAGTCGTCCGTGTATGTATTTAAGTTATTAAATAAAACTATAATACTCAGCTGATTTTCCATTAAACAATTGCAATGAAACGGTTCTGCTGCATTGAGTAAAATAAAATGAGCAATTAATTTATAAAGGTTAAAATTAAATGTAATTCTGGATTGTAATCACAACATATTTTGACTGATGAAAATAAGCAACCTAATAAACCAATTCAAACTGTTGAAAGGAATTTGAATGTAGTCGTTGAAAAAATAGTAAATGCAACAATTTTTACAAAGAATATCATTAAATAACATTTTATCGAGTTCATCACGCAAAACCTGTCTGTAATAAAAATGGTGAATTTTCGTTATTGGTCCGATATTTTTAGTTCTGCCTGGGTAAATGTATTAGAACAAGAAATTAAGCCGATTCAATCGCATTGCACCCAAAATGAAGCAAGCTAGAATTCAAATTACTCAGTTAGTATGACGAAAAATGTAAAAGAAAGACGCAAATAAAACAAATCAGAAACTCTATTGGGACAATTTAGAAGCCGAGGTCCACCACCACCTATTTTTACTTATCTTGATTCCATATGGTTTCACGGTCGTAATACAGCAGCCACTAGCCAAGATAAATTTAAAAAATTACGTGTGACCAAAATAAAATAATTGTTAGATAAATCTTTGGAAATAAATTTACGTTATAATGTTTTTAAACAATAATTATAAAATGTATTCAATAGAAAACTATTAGGTTGATAAAGACTATCATTTCTTTATCGATATGTGTCCGCTCCTTAGAAAAAGGTCTAATAATGCTTTGTTTGTTGATTCTTATTCAACAAGGTTTTGGTAATGCTGGGTATATAAATATTTAGAATTTCTATAAACTTATAATGCCCTCGAAGATTCAGATGTTTCCTAGATGTTGTAGATCTCATAATACAATGCCTTACTTTTGGCGTAAAAATCTTTTAAATTTCTATTTTTTTACTCGAATTTTATTAACGAGAAGAATTCCAGTTTCACAAATGAGAAGAAGTTTTTAATAAATTCAACTATATATCTTGTGAGAAAATCATAAAGAAAACAATTATTATTAATTTAAACTCCTCCAAAAACTTTTTTCATCGAGCTTTTTTCAAAAATCTTTATTATTAACTGGCATCAGTCGAAAAAGTTTCTTAAAAATCGTTTTTTCTTTCAACCTCTTTTTCTCTGTTTTCATTTTTAAAGTGAAGCGAAGATTCCACGTCGATGTCCGGACGCGATTCTAACTTGAGTTGTTTTACTGTGAATAATGAAAATCGCGTCCAATCTCCTTTAAAACAAGATATATGATGAAACAAAAACGATCCTTTGGCGAATTTCACCCTATTTTAACACTCTATATTAATTCCTCACTCCAATACTATTTAAGAAGATCCAACGCACTGGCCATTTTAACTATAGAAAGGAATTTGTTCCAGATGCACGACAAGTTTATACGCCGAACTGACGCATATCCATTTAAAGCAATTGTGCGAATTTTACGCAAATTAAAGAATTGTGTTCTAAAAGGCTGCATTAATTCTACAGATCACATATTTGATGAAAAGTCCCAGAATCACAAATAAAGAGGAAAAAGAGAAAATCGCTTTTATTCGCTTAAAACAAAAATGGTTTATGCGTCCCTTCGGCGTAACACGGCAGTGGGGTCTTAAAAGCTTAGTTTTGGTTCAAAACTCGTCCATGATTTTTTGCAGAATTTTCAAGAAACGTTTACATAAGTAAATTTGAACTTTTATTTTTGTATGGGAAAATTGAATATTTTGTACTGGAAAATCAACATCATTCTTGTTTCTTCTGTGGAATCGAGCCTGCTGATGGTTTTTGTGCCAGTTTATAAATTCACTGAAGAATTTTTATCGAAGACCGGACATTGATAAACAATAAATTCAATTGACATCACTGCTGGTGCCTAGCAAAGTATGGCATGAAAAGTAGTCAGCCAATATCTTGCTAGGTACCCAGCAGTGATGTCAATTGAATTTATTGTTTATCAATGCCAGAAGACATACCCCTGTTTAACACCTAATAACTTTTTTGTCATAATTATTTATGAAGTTACGGTCTTCGACTAAGTTGTTCAGCGGAAAATTTCCGTTAGAGGATTTACAAATTGGCAGCAAAAACCATTATCAGGCACGGTTCCTCAAAAGAAACAAAAATGATCTTGATTTTTCAGTACAAAATATTAAATTTTCCCATACAAACCTAAAAGTTCAAATGTACTCATGTAAACGTTACTTATAAATTCTGCAAAAAATCAGGCATGAGTTTTGATTCCAAACGAAGCTTTTTGGACCCCAGGGTTTGAGAAATACCAAAAAACCCAAATCGACTCTGTCTAATGTGTCATGCACAGGAAGCAAATCGAGCAGATATGATAATGATAACTGGTTTATCACTTGTGTAACACTTAGCGATAGATATGAGAACGCGATGACTTCTCATCCCTTTCCAATGCGGATCAAGATAACTCGTCCGAAATTATTTTCTCTCGGTCAGTTCTAGTTCTGAGAATATTTTCCGACAAAACTGGAAGCGATCGAAAGAACAAACACTCAGAGTGTGCTTTTTCTAGCTATTTACGTTCATTCTGACTCTTCGCACCCTTAACTACATGCGAGAACTTATCCTTAACGTTACAAGAGACGATAAATTTAAATCGGAATCCACAACTTATCGAAAGCAAAATTAAAGTTGATAAGCGCTAGTATAGTGTTCTTGCGGATGAAAATTTCTCTCACGGATGTTTTGATCAGCAAATTGTATCGGAGGATAACGTCCCTGGTCGTGCATGCGATGCATGATCGATTTGTAATTTGATGTGGCCACTGACTTCGACCTAATTTCATTTAAAGTCTCATGGTCGCTTTTAGCCCCTTAGAATAACATACTGCAAGGTGGTCTAAAAAAGTTGTATGTTCCTGAAACTGCCCAATGCCGCTCAAGTTTGTATGGAAATTTGACTTTATTTGTTCTAGCAGGTCAAGAAACAATTTTAGATCCCAAGATTTTGATTCCGGTATACGCCCTATATTTGGATCACTCTAATATATTTTTTGACATTATTATGAAGAATGACATTATGAATGGATTGGCATACTCTATTTGTAGGTTTTTCTTTCGGTTTACTCATAGATTTTGATTTGTCCCACATAAATATCAACATTTTTTTAAATTCTTATAAAAAAAATTTCTTGAGAAGAAGGACTGAAATCGATACTATCAATCCCACTCGCACGTATTCCTGTATCCAAGTCCATTCCGATGCCGCACTATTTCATTAGTCTTGTCGAAGATACCGCACGTAGTCGTCTACGTCTAAATAAATCGCCATCGAGCTCCTGATAATTTTGTTCCGGGAATCGGACAGTGGCTTTTATTTTAGAAAAAAAAAACAAGCAAATAAACTCCGGGGGAACAAGACAACTCGAACAAGACAAGCGAACGAACAACCGACATACAGTGCGACACCTCGCTTGCAGACCAGAATACCAATAAATCATTACTCCGAATCCTTTTGCAGCACCAGTCCAGTCCAGTAGTAGGGAATGCCGGAGTCCGCAAATAGCTCTGTCGTCGTCGTCTGTGGTATGTTTCCGCACAGGTGCTACACCGTATATGAAAAGAGAACTCAGAACTTCGAGTCCAGAAACGACACCAGAACCCTAGGTCGATGACTAGGAATTTACCAGCAGCAAGCAGTAGATATCTGTTCGCGTTTATCTTGGCACTGTTCCATGATCTATAGTGCTGCTGCTATTTTTTTGTCTGTTCCTTCGTCCAATAATATGTCTTCCCCAGCAAATCTGAACCGGAGTCGAGCCTGGGCCCAGCTAGTAGACCATTTTTGAGCTGCGGGAAAATTCTTAATAGAACCGGAGCAGAACTTTTGGGCACTGCGCCAAGAACGTGTTTCATCAAGCGATGTGGCGATGCAGGAATGGATTCTTTCGCAAGAGCTGGAACATGTGGTTGGAATTTAATGTCCCGCGCCGGGTGTTCTGTTACTAAAAAAACTTTACAACTGTGCAATTGCACGGCTTGCAGTTCAATGGAACTACTAAATTCCCAAGTTTTCAATTAATCTTTCCAATGGAAAAAAGAACTATTTACAACAAAGTTGTCCTAAGAACTCTTCGGTATAATCACAGGAAATTGTTATACCTTCCAATAAGCTTTTATCGTTTTCTGAAGCAGGTTCCTTAGAATCGACATCGTTACGACTTTGTCCTTGCGAGTATCATAACATCCAAGATGAGCCAAACCCACAATTACTAGCCATAAAGACGTACCACAAGAGTTGAATGATTATTAATGCTGGCTGAGTGGCCTCCGACCACAGAATCATCGCTTTGGGGTTGTATCATCCCCAAGTGATGAATGCAACAGCAGTCGAAGGGGATGATGAAGATTAAGAAGCTCAAGACGAGAGCGAGTCAGAAACAAACCAACCAACTCCATCATCTATGATTATGATTATTATCACCCCGATGACAAGCTTAGGCAAAGTCATATAAATGGTTAGGCGACATGCTTTGAAATGGGGACTTCAACATAAGGTTAATTCAAATAGTCGAATAGAATTTTTGCCGAGGGTGATTCAAAATTGAAGAAGCTTTTTGATAAAATAAGAAAATTCAGAATAAGATAAAAAAAACCTTCGCAAAATTAATTCGTGCTAAAAAAAGTACCAAACTGACAAAACTGACAAAAACGACAAAAATGACAGAAAATACGAAATTGATTAAAGTAATAAAAAAAAACAAAAATTGACAAAAAACACAAAAATGACAAAAATGACAAAAATGACAAAAATGACAAAAATGACAAAAATTACAAAAATGACAAAAATGACAAAAATGAAAAAAATGACAAAAATGACAAAAATGACAAAAATGACAAAAATGACAAAAATGACAAAAATGACAAAAATGACAAAAATGACAAAAATGACAAAAATGACAAAAATGACAAAAATGACAAAAATGACAAAAATGACAAAAATGACAAAAATGACAAAAATGACAAAAATGACAAAAATGACAAAAGTGACAAAAATGACAAAAATGACAAAAATGACAAAAATGACAAAAATGACAAAAATGACAAAAATGACAAAAATGACAAAAATGACAAAAATGACAAAAATGACAAAAATGACAAAAATGACAAAAATGACAAAAACGAAAAAAATGACAAAAGTGACAAAAGTGACAAAAATGACGAAAATGACAAAAATGACAAAAATAACTGAAATGACAAAAATGACAAAAATGACAAAAATGGCAAAAATTACAAAAATGACAAAAATGACAAAATTGACAAAAATGACAAAAATGACAAAAATGACAAAAATGACAAAAATGACAAAAATGACAAAAATGACAAAAATGACAAAAATGACAAAAATTACAAAAATTACAAAAATTACAAAAATTACAAAAATTACAAAAATTACAAAAATTACAAAAATTACAAAAATGACAAAAATGATAAAAAATCACAAAATTGACAAAAATGATAAAAAATCACATAAATCACAAAAATCATAAAAATTACAAAAATCACAAAAATTACAAAAATTACAAAAATCACAAAAATCACAAAAATTACAAAAATGAAAAAAAAATTACAAAAATTACAAAAATTACAAAAATTACAAAAATTACAAAAATTACAAAAATGACAAAAATGAAAAAAAATGAAAAAAATGACAAAAATGACAAAAATGACAAAAATGACAAAAATGACAAAAATGACAAAAATGACAAAAATGACAACAATGACAAAAATGACAAAAATGACAAAAATGACAAAAATGACAAAAATGACAAAAATGACAAAAATGACAAAAATGACAAAAATGACAAAAATGACAAAAATGACAAAAATGACAAAAATGACAAAAATGACAAAAATGACAAAAATGACAAAAATGACAAAAATGACAAAAATGACAAAAATGACAAAAATGACAAAAATGGCAAAAATGGCACAAATGGCAAAAATGGCAAAAATGACAAAAATGACAAAAATGACAAAAATAACAAAAATGACAAAAATTACAAAAATAACAAAAATTACAAAAATTACAAAAATTACAAAAATTACAAAAATTACAAAAATTACAAAAATTACAAAAATTACAAAAATTACAAAAATGACAAAAATGACAAAAATGACAAAAATGACAAAAATGACAAAAATGACAAAAATGACAAAAATGACAAAAATGACAAAAATTACAAAAATGACAAAAATTACAAAAATTAAAAAAAATTACAAAAATTACAAAAATGGCAAAAATTTCAAAAATTACAAAAATTACAAAAATTACAAAAATTACAAAAATTACAAAAATTACAAAAATTACAAAAATGATAAAAAATCACAAAATTGACAAAAATGATAAAAAATCACATAAATCACAAAAATCATAAAAATTACAAAAATCACAAAAATTACAAAAATTACAAAAATTACAAAAATCACAAAAATCACAAAAATTACAAAAATGAAAAATATGACAAAAATTTAAAAAAAATTACTTATTAGAAATTTTTTTTGTCATTTTTATTATTTTTATCTTTTTAGTAATTTTTGTCATTTTTGTCGATTTTTATCATTTTGGTCGATTTTTTCTCATCTTTGTTATTTTTGTCATTTTTGTATTTTTTGTCATTTTTGTAATTTTTGTCATTTTTGTCATTTTTGTCATTTTTGTCATTTTTGTCATTTTTTGTCATTTTTGTTATTTTTGTCATTTTCGTCATTTTGCCATTTTGCCATTTTTGTCATTGTTGTCATTTTTGTCATATTTTTTTTATTTTTAGAATATTTGTAATATTTGTCATTTTTGACATTTTATTTTCGTTTTTATCATCTTTGTCATTTTTGTGAATATTGTCATTTTTGTCATTCTTGTTATTTTCGAATATTTGTCATTTTTTGTCACTTTTGCCATTATTGTCATTTTTATCATTTTTTTTAAATTTCTGTCATTTTGATATTTCTGCATTTTTTGTCGTTTTTTTTTTCGTTATTTTTTGTTATTTTCTTCTTTTTTGTCATTTTTGTCATTTTTTCATTTTGTCTTTTATATCATTTTTTGTCTTTCTGTTATTTTTGTTGTTTTTTTCATGCATGTTATTTTTTTTTGTCATTTGCGCCAAATTTTCTTTTTTGCCATTTTATTCATTTGCGTCATTTGAGTAATATTTTTAGGTTTTGCATTATTTGCAAATCATTTAAGTCATTTGCGTCATTTTTTTTGCCATTTTTTTTTTATTTTTGTAGTTTTTGCCTAAAGCGCCATTTTTGTGAGCTTCGCCATTTTTGTTATTTATTTCATTTTTGTATTTTTTGTCATTTTTGTAAATTCTGTAATTTTTTTATCATTTGTTTTGTGATTTTTGTCAGTTTTTTTTTCATTTTTGTCATATTGGACTTTTATCATTTCTGTTTAATTTTCGTCTAATAATATGTGTAATTTCTAGAATTTTAGTTAGTTGTGTCATTTGGTCAATTTTTGTGATTTTGGCACTTTAATTAATTTTTGTCATTTGTCATCATTGTTGTAGTTTTTAATTATTTTGACATTTTTTGATATTAAGAGTATTTTGTCATCTTATTTGCCATATTTATATTTTTGTCATTTTTCTCATATTTAAAATTTTTCCACTTCTACCTTTCATGCTTTAATTTTAGTTTTCGTTGATTTTCCTGTTTTTTTATGACTGTTTTAAAACATTTACAACAGTATATATAAATTTTCTCCTTATTCTAAAAAATTAAAAAATTAAAGTTTTTAATCCAATTTAGTAATTTTTGTAATATTTATATCTAAAATCAAGCAAATATGACACTTCCTTTATTTTGGTATTGATTATTCTGTGTAATTTTCTCGTTTCATCATTTCTGTAATTTTTTTCCTTTTTCGTCAGTTTTGTAGTTTTGTTTATTTTATTAGTCTTTCAATTTTGTAATTTTCAATCTATATAATTTGGTTATTTTATTCAGTTTAAAAATTCTTTTCCGTCTTGTGATTTTTGTTGGTAGTTTCGTAGTTATGTTGCTTTTTTCCAATTTTGTTTTTTTTTTTGTTATTTTTTTCGGTTGTTTATCTTACATTCGTTTGTCATTTTTGCTTTTTGACTTTTTTTTGCATTTTTAAGGTCATGCAGATTAAAAATTTCATAAAATTTCATGAACCTATGTGATGATTTTCTTCAAAGGAAGAAAAAAGCTTTTATTTTTACTGAAAGTCTCAATTTTTTTTGGCTTCTCAAAAACCTGGAGGAAAACCAGAAAATTTTAGTCAACCGGGTTGAGCAACAAACGTTAAAAAAAATATTAATAGAGCGGGTAAAACGGACAAATAATTTTTTTCCAGGTATTTCAAATTAGAAAGATTAAAATGGTAACTTTTTTGTTATTCAAATCAAAGCTTTGATGTCTTCGACAAAGTTGTTAATCTGGCCAAAATGATAAATTTGTCAGACATGTTTAAAGTTCTAATACATCACTTTCAGTTACAGAGAAAGTAAAAAAATACCTTGAAAAATCTTTTTTTCAAGTCTGAAACGCTTTAGATTCGGAACAACGTTGGAACAAGCCGAGATCAACAATTGCTTTACACATTATAATGATTGGAAAACTGTTTTTTAAGTTGTTTTTTTTTTATTTTCACTGTAACTTTTGAGGGTAATGTAAAAGAACTTTGAAATATTTGACAAATTTGTTTATTTTTACCAGATAAACAACTTCGTCCAATACATCAAAGCCCTCATTTGAATAACAAAAAAGTTAGCATTTTCTTGCATTTTTAGGTCATGTAGATTTCCAATTTCATGAAATTTCATGATCATATGTCATAATTTTCATAAGTTGATCATAAGTTCACCTTAAATATTGAAAAATTTCGTGTCCTACAACTATTTGTCCTCTAAGTTTAGGATATTCACAACTCAAGATGAATTATGAATCTGTTCCAACTTGTCCCATTTCTCACAGTCCTTTTTTCTTTTCTCCGTCTATTTTCAGGTACGCACAATCAACATCAATCAATTTTACATCACAAATTGGTCCCAACACCTCGGCCAGCTAAATAGAAACAGTTTGTCTCCACTTGGCTGAAACGCGTCTGAATGAACGGCGACGGCATTTACAGATCAATCTTACTCTCTGGGTCTTTGGGGCAAGTTAAAGCATCTTGAACTTTTTCGACGTGTTTCGATCACCGTTTGATTATATTTTGGGATTTTTTTTTTGTTGATATTGTTCGGTGAAATAAATGACTAGGTGCTTTGTTCTTTACGTTTCGATTTACTTTTACTTTTCAATCATCTTCAGATCTACAATAAAATATTTAAAAAATAATTAAACTTATTATGAAATAAATTACAATACTGCTCGTACACTAGATAGGGGAATAGAAATTAGTGTACGAGCAGTATTGTAATTTATTTCATAATAAGTTTAATTATTTTTAAATATTTTATTGTAGATCTGAAGATGATTGAAAAGTAAAAGTAAATCGAAACGTAAAGAACAAAGCACCTAGTCATTTATTTCACCGAACAATATCAACAAAAAAAAAAATCCCAAAATCTTGAACTTTTGTTGACACAAGCACCAACCTTCTGCAAAACCTCAAACCTCAGAAAAAATGTCGACGCGATCTTGCCTTGGGGTTACTTGAAGAGCAGTAGAAAAAAAAACAGTTCAAACCCAAAGATCACAATCGTTGTTGGACGGACGTTCCGTTGAACCGCACTCCGCGACAAGTGCGAAAACAAATATTTTGAGCTAAACAGGGCGTGTGGATCGGATCCGATCTCATCTTTTTCGAGTGAGACCTGTCAGAAAGGCGAAACGAGAAACAACAGGAAAAAAAACTAAACCTAACCGGCTGACGACTAACTGACACTGACAATATGATACGATCATCATCAGGGGGCCCTGAGAAAACAACAGCGCGGCTAGCAACTTTTGTAGAGTTAAAAGTTCATTCATCACTTTTATCTGAGCAAGATTAGTTTGATTCACTTTTCCACTTTTCTGAGTTTGTTTTTTTAATTGAGTACAAAGTTACATTTGCAGTGTGATGATTTCTCACAGTTATGGTCGATTAACTTTGATGGTTGAGTTTAAATCGAGTGAATCGATCAATCTTTAATTTCAGGAATCACCACAAGATTGAAAAATTTAAGTTTATAATGACCATTTAGTGTGTTCTGAGGAGTAAATTGATTCTAGCCAATTACAGTCAACCCTGTTTTAATTTCGTCTTAATTATAAATGATCAACCAGCTAGCCTCCGAGAAGGCGGATTTTGTCTTCCAAATTAAGTCTTACTTGAAGTCATTTCCTGTCCCCAGGTGTGCTACCTCACAAATGCCCCAAACAAAAAAGGTTAAACCAATTTGCAGCTACTTAACCTCAACAGGCTCACACAAGATAAGCGCCTGAAGCTGTGTTTCAGTCACTTCGTGTTTTTTCACTTTTTTTTCGATGGTTTAAAAATCGCCATATTGCTATCTCAAAACACAACGAGTACCTAGTAGGTAGTAGTGCACCTCTCAATGAGGAGAGTCTTGAAGAAGTTGTTCGATTACGTCACAATATGCAAACCTTTCGCCACCCAAAAAAAAATCGAACCTTCAAAATAAGAAGTGGAAAAAACCCGCCCAACTTTTCGACTGACTTATGCAACACAAACTAGAGCCCCAATTCTTTGCAATAAAAAACCCGATTTATGAAAAATGGCATTCGTGGCTTTCGGGGGTTCGCGAAGCTCCTCTAGGCTCTCTTTCGAGGGTGGTCCAATATGTTTATACCTACCAACTTGTATCGTCGTCGTTGATGGATCTTTCCCGCATGGATGGCCGACTAATTGGACTCCACCCTCCGGGTTGAAATCCGATAATGGTCTCTGTTGGATTGAAACCTCTCAAGGAGACCATGACTGGTTGGAATGATACCATGATTTATGGAGTCAAACTTCGCGTTGGTGAGTTGTATAAAAAAAAATTATCAGTCGGTAATTTTATTGAAACTTTTTTTTATTTAAATATGATGTTCGGATGGAAGCGAATATCACTAAACTTACTATAAGAAGGTTCACATCCTCAAATCTTAGTTCTGGAGTCTGGATTGTTATCCTCTAAAAATAGTGGCAAAATCCTCATTATTCATTTTGTACATAATTGAAATTGAAATTGACTGAAATGTTGAGTCGAGTTTTCTTACGTCTTTTTCATGTCAAATTGTCTTCACAATTTTTTACTTCTTTTTTTTCTGCAAATTGGGGATATTTTGTATTTTTTTTAAGCGGCTCACTGCACTTATCTACCCTAGAAGAGTCATTTAATATTATTCTCAGCACGTCTGATTGCAAATTCACTACATTAGTAATACGATTGCAAATTTTAATCATGCTAAAACACAATTTTTCATTATGTCTGCAGGGATGAGATGAAGGATTGGCAGGAGCACAGATTTTGAAGGCTGCTGCTACGAACAAAATTGCTGCTGATTCGGTCACTGGAAAAAGACGGAATGGCTTTGGAAGCGCCGATTTTTAAGGCTGCTGATGCTGGTTGTCTGTTATGATTTGGCCATCCGGTGGAAAAAGACAGAAATGGCTCAGGAGGCGCAGATTTTTAAGGCTGCTGCTGCTGGTTGTCTGTTATGATTTGGCCATCCGGTGGAAAAAGACGGAATTGGCTTTGAAAGCGCTGATTTTTAAGGCTGCTGTTGCTGATTGTCTGCTTCGATTTGGCCTTTCGGTGAAAAAAAAAACGGAATTAGCTTAATAAGCGCAGTTTTTTTTAAGGCTGCTGCTTCTGATTGTTTGTTTTTATTTGGCCTTTCGGTGGAAAAAGACGGAATGGATTTGGAAGCGCTGATTTTAAGGCAGCTTCTGCTGATTGTTTGTTTTGATTAGTCCCTCCGGTGAAAAAAAAACGGAATTGGCTCAATAAGCGCAAATTTTTAAGGCTGTTGCTGCTGATTGTTTGTTATGATTTGGCCATCTGGTGGAAAAAGACGGAATTGGCTTTGAAAGTGCAGATTTTTAAGGCTGCTATTGCTGATTGTCTGCTTCGATTTGGCCTTCCGGTAAAAAAAACGGAATTGGCTAAGGAAGTACAGATTTTTAAAGGCTGCTGTTACTGATTGTTGTTTTGATTTGATCGCCTACTGGCCTACTGGTTAAAAAAACACAGGATTGGCTTAGGAAGCGTAGATTTTGAAGGCTGTTGCTTCTGATTTTTTATTTTGATTAGGATTTTAACCCTGCTAATTTTTTGTTTTGAATTAGCCTTATGATTGGGAAGACAGTTTCTAAAAATACTGTCAAATTATTCCGGCTCTGATAAACAGAGGCAGAGTGACGAGAAAAGCACAGTTTGAAAAGTTTGAGTTTGAGAATGTTTTTTTTTGCGGATTTTACCCTCTCTGGTAAACAAAAGCAGAGCGACAGGAAAAGCACAAATTGGGAGGACTTTTGTGAAGAATATTTTCGGATAGGATGAAGAATATGCAGAAAAAAAAAATTAAGATTTGAAAAGATTTTGCAGAGAATGGAATGTAGAATTTAGATGAGGGATATTTGGAATATAAAATTTTGTCCTTTTGAAAAAACAAAAAGCTGCAAATTAAAGATTTTGTTGAGAGTTGTGAAGGAATATAGAGATGAGATGAAGGATAAGCAGAAGTTAAATAAAATTTGTAGGATGGAGAATAAAGATGTGGAATATGGAATAAAAATTAAGGATATTTGGTAAATACCATTTTGTTCTAGAGATAAAAGTCGACGCGAAAAAGTTTTTATTGAAAATAGAGGTGAGAAGGGATGTAGGGATGAGATGAAGGATATTCAGAAAATAAATCAAATTTAATTAAAAATAAAATAAAATAATAGTTGTATTCGGCAACACTGAAAAATATTAAAAATAAAATAAAATAAATGTCGATGGCAACGTTCGTTGTTTTGGCAACACTAGGCAAAAAATGATCTATTTTTGTGAGTGAAAGACGTATCTGAGTGAATCTCTGAATTGAGATTCATAAGAATCGTAAAATCACGACAATATCGTTAGAAAAAATGTAAGATTTTTCTTATTAAAATGATTATAATATGTATCTCAATAAAAAAAGATAAAATTTGAAGAGATTCATTATTTGATATTGATATCATTACTACACAGCTTTTTTTATGCTGTAACCCAGCAAAATTTTGCTGGTTTTTGTCTCACTGACTTTCCAGTAAAATTTCCAGCTATTAAAATTGCTGAAAAACAGCAAACGTTATTGCTGGTTTCCAGCAATTCAAATAGCTGGATATCAGCAATCCAGATTACTTGAAACCAGCTATTTGTTTAAAAAAAAACGACTATGTTTAGTATTAAATTTATATTTCAATTCAAAATTAAACATTCAATAATGGCTGTGCATATAATGAGCAAAAAATATCAATTATTTTCTTCCATTTTTTTTTAATTATGTATGTATTTATTTCCACTTTTTTCCATTTTTCAACACTGGCTCTGGAGTGGCAGCTTTGTGTCAAAATGTTGATCATCCGCCATCTGAAAAAAGAGTTCTGATTAGTATCCTTTATTAAATATCTCCCTGCCCAATAAAAACTCACCCTTGATTTGCTGTCTGGTTGCTAGAATAAAGAAGAAAATAATAATAATTTTATTAATCTAATCAAAATTCGTAAAAAAAGAGTATCACTTTGCTTCAGCGTGCGAAAATTAACAGACTCCAATTTGACAACTTTTCCAGCAAAATTGATCAATTGCAGAAAGTTCAGCAATTTGAAAACCAATTGCTGATTTTTCAGCAAAAATGACACGCACGCGACCGATTGCTGAAAAATCCAGCAATTAGAACCAATTGCTGGCTTCCAGCAAAAATTTTGATTGCTGAAATCTTAGTGTGTATGCATTTCAAGTTTTGTCAAATTTTCAATTTGATTATTTCCTTAATTTTCCAATTGAGGTGAAGTTGAGCATTTTTAAGTGACATCAATTAGCTACTGTCGTGAATGTCGTGCCAGGCTATCATCTTCCTATTAGTTTTTTCTTTACTGGGAAAATTAAAGAGCGTTAGTTTAACAGAACGTTAAAAATTTATTTAAAAAACTTGTGAGAAAATTTAGGAATATATCATTATCAATTATCATTACTTAATTTTTTTTACTTTTTTTTCTATTTAAACGATTTTTAAATATTTGTCATTTTTTTTATTTAAAATTATAGTTATTTTTTGATATGCGTGCTTCCTTAGTTTTCGTTTTTTTACCCAGCAATCATTTGTGTTTGTAGTTATATTTCTCAACAAGCTTTGTCATACGATCCATATACATTATAGAATCATCGCTTAAAATTCGAAAAAACGAATTTCCCTACCAAAGTGGAGGAAATATACATTCCTACATTTTTTTAACTTCTGGCTTAAGCGATAAGAATTATACAAATTGGACGATATTCAACACCTTATTCGTATATCTTGAGCGCAAGTTTTGCTCTCAATGCATGCAATCCGTTGCCAGCGACAATATTTGCTGCTTCTTTCATTGGCAATTTTTCCAAATAAACCATCTAATTTTTAGCAAACTGGATGCACTGCTTATCGCAGAGAGTAGAACAAGGTTTTTTCTCTCTTGAATTCCGCGCGGGAGAACAAATTTGCAAACATGTCGGACCTTTTATCATATCTGATTTAAACCGACTTTGAGTAACCATTTATACGATCGTTTACTTATTTTGTAGAAATTGCAAATCACATTAACATTTATAACGATTTGAGCTATATTTTCTAATGCGATTTTATGTTGACTGGGTATTATCATAATTTTTTTTTTTGGTTTCGATTATAGTCGTGTTAACATCTTTATGTCATTCGCGACTTATTTATATCAACGATGCAGTTGGCGGACAGCCATTTTAAAACTTATCCGGTACAACTGTGTTCGATGTTTACTCTTGGGCTTGAACTCATGGACATCGGCTCAGGAAACAACTGACTTGCCAACTGAGCTATATCACAAGCCCAAATATTATCATAATGTTAAAGAGAAACATGTGCAATTGGTATATGGAACCACGCGAAAAACATCAAATATATGCTTGTTGTATTCAATCTTCTATATGATCTACATTTGCACGTTTTTGCAATAAACTCTCGTGAAGTTGATAAAAAATAAAACTTAAAGTTGCAATAAGTCAGCTAGGAAACGTCGTAGAATGTTGTTGTGCTAAATGTGTGATTTAAATGTCTCAACAAAAGTTTACATCCTATTCATGTTAATCCTCATCTAACACAAGATTGCCAGATTTCTTTCAGCACGTATCCGAGCCGTAGCAATCCGGGAAATTGTCTATTTAAAACTTAGCAAAATCCAGGCATTTGATTTCCAAATCTTCGACCAAAAATCCGGGCAGTATCCGGGAATTTTTTTGTTCAAACCCAGAAATTTCTCAACATAAATCCAGGAAAAAAAATTTAAAAAAATGTTTCCATCAAAATTTATCGACATATTTTAAATGGAATTCAAGGCACCCAAAAAACCTTTCATGAATATTTTTATAAAACTTACTCAAAAACTTTCGTTTTTCGAGGCATAAATAGTAAATTTTTGCAAAATAATTTGTTTATTTTTGTTTGATTTGCCACACAAAATGTATAAATCCGGATTTTTTTAAATGAAATCCAGGCAATCGGCATGGCCGGACTGTACCCAACTTTTACATAAAACCGGGCAATCTGGCAACCATAATCTAACATAAGTTAAGTTCAAAAAAGTACTACAAAGAAATTTTTAAATAACTTTTAAAACAAAATCTCTATAACTCTGCTCTGAACAGAGATAGAGTTTTGGTGTTTCCAATAAAGTTTCATATTTTTGCATATTCTGCAAATTTGTAGAAAAAAATAAAGCTCAATCTCTTGAAACAAAAATGTTAACATTTTACCTTTTTTTCATAGTTAACTTTTATTAACTTTTGATGCTTTCAAGCAATGAAGCATATTTGAAGGAGCAAATATTCTGAAGACATTTTAGAGCTAAAATAAAAGACGAAGGCGCTAGGAAAAAAGTTCCACTCGAAACCTAGGACTTTCTCTTTTCATTTGATCCCAAATTTACAATTACACATCGGTGGGTCTACACATTTTATTTTTTGAAGATTTTTTAATTTTTTAAAGATTTTTTCCACGGCATAGTCATAGTAATAACTTTCCTCTTACCTCTAGCGTTATTTTAACTCTTCATTTTTTCATGAAAAAAAAACCCATGAATGCAGTTTTCTTCAGTTTTTTCCTGATTAAATATAAGTAGAAAATTGATTTCTCATGTAGGGGAGATGAGGGCATAATGGGCACCTTAAGAAAAATGCTTATTTAACCATAGAGAACAGCTGTAATATGTGAATTACATCATTGATTCGTGTTCCGACACTCAAATAGTCTATTGTCTAATTGGATGAAACTTGAAAAAGTAGATAAAAACTTTTAAAGATGCATTTTAAAAAATTTTGCCGAAAGCTGAAAACCAGTCACTGTAGAGGCATAATGAGAAACCCCCCGAGGCAGTATGAGCACCATTAATGAAGGCATAATGAGCATTTTCTGCCGGGGAATCTAGCAGCGAATTCGACTCGATGAAGTCAATTGAGTAATAGAGCTACAGCTCAACTTGTATCGTCTGACGATTTGGCCTATTGGTTAGATGTCGGAGAGATAATCAGTAGGCTCGAGTTCGATTCCTGGTGGAGGTGATTTTTTTTTCTTCTTTAATCATTCATGATCATGATTGCACTAAACGGTTAGGCGTTGATTCATCAAACAAAGCAAAAACAAAATAATCTAGGTCTGTTTGTAGAATTCAAAGAATTAACACATGTTCATACATTATGTGTCTGATGTTTTGTTTGACGGATGATGCTTTGATGCTATTAGCCGTATAATGTAACAATAAAAAAATCAATCATGAATGGTATGTGCAAAAAAAAATCCCCTTGAACAGGAATCGAACTCGAGTCTACTGATTACCTCTCCGACATCTTACCAATAGGCCAAATCGTCAGACGATACAAGTTAAGCTGTAGCTCTATTACTCAATTGACTTCATCGAGTCGAATTCGCTGCTAGATTCCCCGGCAGAAAATGCTCAATATGCCTTCATTGAAAGTGCTCTGTTCGCCTCTAGTGAACAAATTAAAGTAAAAACGCGTTTTACAATTGATTAAAGTGAAAAATCAAAAATTTTATGATGCTGAAAATTGAAAAACAATGTGTAGATCATGTTGCAGTGCGTACATTTCAGATCAAGATGATTTAAAGGTCATATAAGCTTATTTGGTGGTGCTCAAAAATTATAATATTTTCGTCACTTGAGAACCTTGCTGGTTATTATTGAATATTTCTGTAAATATGAAAAGGATATTTCTTTTTTGGTGAAAAATTAATACTATAGGTAGTACGAAACAAGTCCTCATGAAAATTTGTTTAAGAAAATACGTACTTATGTAGAAAAATGGACTTCTCATTATGCCTCGGGTGCTCGTTATGCCCTCATCTCCCCTACAATCAATAAATCAGTCGTCAGGACTCAGGATACTATTTCTGGTCTTTGTACAATCAGTGATGAGAAGTTTAATTGGGTTTTTCAATTGAAATTATAATCACTCTGTTTGCGACATTATACCTCTTTTCTCTAAATTTGTATCACTTTGATGTTTTCGACAAAATTGTAGCCAAGAAATTTCCCGATTAGATCAAGTTATTCACATATTTAGTTGTAATAACGCTGAAGGTAAGGCAAGTGTTTTAACAGTGATTATTATTATCGATTTTGGTTGATATTTTTCGGTGAAAATTAAGTCAAATCCAAACAACTTCTTTACGTTTCGGCTTACTGTTTTGTTTCGGCCATCTTCAGAAAAACTGTATTTCATAAAATGTTTAAAAAAAGGATATACACTTAGGTTTTTTTTTACACGGTTTTTTTTACGCGGTTTTTTTTACACGGCTTTTTTTACACGGTTTTCGGGAATTAACACGGTTTTTTTTTACACGGTTTTCGGGAATTAACACGGTTTTTTTTTACACGGTTTTCGCGAATTAACACGGTTTTTGAGAGAAAATATTCCTTTGAAAGTCCTTTTCAAAGGAAAACACTTAGAATCATTTTGAAGTTGGGAAAATCTTATCTCTTAGACTAAGAACATGATACATGAGACCTAAGACCTGGGACCTGAGACCTGATACCTGAGACCTGAGACCTGAGACCTGAGACCTGAGACCTGAGACCTGAGACCTGAGACATAAGACATGAGACATGAGACATGAGACATGAGACCTGAGACATGAAACATTAGAAATTAGACATGAGACCTGAGACCTGGAACCTGAGACAAGGGATATTAGACTTGAGACCTCAGCATGAGACATGAGACCTGAGACCTGAGACCTGAGGCATGAGACAAGAGCCATGAAACATGAGACTTTAGACCTGAGACATGGGACATGAGACATGAGGCATGAGACATAAGACATGAGACCTGAGGCATGATACAAGAGCCATGTAACATGAGACCTGAGACCTGAGACATGAGACTTTGGACCTGAGACCGGAGACAAGCTACTAGAATTAGTACCGCGAGAAACAAGTTTAGCTCCGATTTCAACATGCGACCCCTCTAATAAAAGGGTTTGACTTGTAGGTGATGCAAAATAGTGTCGCGACTTCGCTAGTACAAGCTACTAGTATTAGTACCGCGAAAAATTAGTTTAGCCCCGATTTCAACTTTCGACCGGTCAAGTGAAAGGGTTTGACTTGTAGGTGACGAAAAATAGTGTCGTGACTTCGCTTGTACAAGGTACTAGTGTTAGTACCGCGAGAAATTTGTTTAGCTCCGATTTCAACTTTCGACCGGTCAAATGAAAGGGTTTGACTTTTAGGTGATGAAAAATAGTGTCGCGAGTTCGCTAGTACAAGCTACTAGTGTTATTACCGGAAGAAAGAAATTTCATTTCCGATTTCAACTTGCGACCATTCAAGTTAAAGTGTTTGAAGCAAACAGAACTCAATGTTAGTTGTGAGATACGTCTCGCTGGTCGAGTGGTTAGCGTGGTAAGACGGTAATCGCTGGTCCACTGATGGCATGGGTTCGATTCCCATCTCGGTACTGGAGTTAAATGTTAATCTTAAATTTTCAACGTAATTAATTCAGTCTACAAAGCCTAAATCGGCATAAACGACGTATGTCTTTTAAACAGAGATACCGTTTGGTGCATCTGGTGCATCATGCAACAGTTTTCAACTTCAATGGGCTTTAAATACATTATTTCCGCAGATAATCATACCGTTTGTACAAAAAAGTTTTAAAGTTGATTGCACATAAAATTGAGGTAGTCAGAAAAATTATTGGTTCCACCAGTTGTGATGTATTTGAAATGTTGTAATGCATGAAGCACCAAATGCAGTAGTTTTTGGCTTTGTTCGAATTAAATTTTATATTTTTTAAACAATAAATGTTTTTATAGAAAAGGCATTTAAGGGTGAAAAATACTGTAACAAATTCTGCTAGCTGAAATCATAAAAAATCATGATTGGATGGATAAAAATTTTGAAGTTATATTTTCATTAACTGCAAATTTCAAAGAATGCATCGTTTGATAAAAATTTTAGAAAATTTGTAGCATCTTGTTCAAGTTTTCAAACCATTAAAAAAACGCACGGGCTCACAGCTCTCAGAGCTCTCTAGAATGATGATTTTATTCAATTTTCAGCTGGGTGCTACAGTTTCTGCTAGCGCGTTTTGATTTATTTTGCCAGTTATTAAAAAAAAACGTGATACAAAATATAAAAAATACACTTTAAATACTATTCAATTCCCTGGATTCTCAAGATTATCCCCAGTAACCAATATCACGAACAAGTCAATCCCTTTCACTTGACGGGTCGAAAATTGAAATCGGAGCTTAACTAATTTCTCGAGGTACTAACCATAGTAGCTTTTACTAGCGAAGTCGCGACACTATTATTCGTCATCTACAAGTCAAACCCTTTCAATAGAGGGGCCCCAAGTCTAAATCAGAGCTTAACTGATTTCTCGCGGTACTAATCCTAGTAGCTTGTACTAGCGAACTCGCGACACTATTTTTCGTTATCTACAAGTCAAACCCTTTCACTTGACCGGTCGAAAGTTGAAATCGGAGCTAAACTTATTTTTCGCGGTACTAACACTAGTAGCTTGGACTAGCGATTTCGCGACACTGTTTTTCATCACCTACAAGTTAAACCCTTTCACTAGAGGGGTCGCAAGTTGAAATCGGAGCTTAACTAATTTCTCGCGGTACTAATCTTAGTAGCTTGTACTAGCGAAGTCACGACACTATTTTTCATCACCTACAAGTCAAACCCTTTCATTTGACCGGTCGAAAGTTGAAATCGGAGCTTAACTAATTTCTCGCTGTACTAACACTAGTAGCTTGTACTAGCGAAGTCGCGACACTATTATTCGTCATCTACAAGTCAAACCCTTTCACTAGAGGGGTCGCAAGTTGAAATCGGAGCTTAACTAATTTCTCGCGGTACTAATCCTAGTAGCTTGTACTAGCGAAGTCACGACACTATTTTTCGTCACTTTCAAGTCAAACCCTTTCACTAGAGGGGTCGCAAGTTGTAATCGAAGCTAATATAATTTTTCGCGGTAATAACACTAGTAGCTTGTCTCAGGTCTAATGTCTCATGTCTCAGGTCCAATCTTTCATGGCTCTTGTCTCATACCTCAGGTCTCATGTCTTATGTTTCATGTCTCATGTCTCAAATCTCAGGTCTCAGGTTTCATATCTCATGTCTCATGCCTCTTGTCTCATGTCTCATGTCTCAGGTCTCAGATCTCAGGTGTCATGTCTTAAGTCTCAAGTCTCATGTCTCAGGTCTCATGTCCCATGTCCCATGTCTCAGGTCTCAGGTCTCGTGTTTTATGTCTTTGGTTTCTAGTCTCAGGTCTCAGGTCTAATGTCCCATGTCTTTGGTCTCATTCTTCAAGTCTCAGGTCTCATGTCTCAGATCTCAGGTCCCTGGACTTAGGTCTCAGGTGTCATGTCTCTAGTCTACATTTTCAAGTCCAGGTCTCATGTCTCAAGTTTCAGGCCTCAGGTCTTAAGTGTCAGAACTTCAGAGCTGCAGAATTCGAATTGTCTTTTTTTTACACGGTTTTCGGGAATTAACACGGTTTTTTTACACAGTTTTTTTTTACGCGGTACGTATATCAGTGTAAAAAAAAACCTTACTGTAATACAAACAATGTTTTGTTAGAATAATCACACAATTTTCCGTCACTTTTAACTACACTAGAAGCACTTACAATTGTTTCGCCGTGTGCTTTCCTAACGGCTGTCTAACTTACTTTGAGTCAGATTTTGAATCGCTTCTAGTAGCTTGCGTTTTGCGTTCTTGGTGACGTCGTGCAGTCGGTTGTTGTCGTCGTGTTTGGGGTCGTCGTTTTCGAATTCTTTCTTGAGAACTGTGGCGTCGCTCTTAGTTTTTTGATTATTGAGCTGTATATTTTAGAGATCTCGATAACGTCTTGTTTTATGTTTACTGTATTTCCTTTTTTCAGTTTTATATGTAATGTTTCAGCAGTCTTTCTTTTTCCTTCTTGGTTAACTCTCTCTAAAATATAAGCCTTTTCAAAATCAAATTTGTGGTTTTGCTCAAGAGCATGTTGTGTCAATCCTGTGGCCCTGGAGTTTTGTTTAAGACTTGTTTTATGGTTTTTTATACGTTTTTTCAGTGTTTGCGATGTTTGACCACAGTATTCCTTTCCACATTCACAGGGAATTGAGTAAACTACATTTGTTTGTTTAAGTTTTGGGATCTGGTCCTTCGTTTTGGTGAACAAACAGTTTTTTATTTTATTTAGGCTGGAACAAATATCAATTTCTTCTTTTGTCACCCCCCCCCCCCCCTTCGAAATTTCCAAAATCCCGAAGGGGAGAAAAAATAAAGTTTGAAGTATTTTAAGTAAATTTCAAATTAAAATTTAAATATTCGAAGGATTATAAGACCAAAAACCAAATTTAGGAAGATGGAACTTAATTCACATTTTGTATTCTTGATTTTATTGAATTTTTCGATGAAAAAAATACTTGATATATAGGTTTTATGCAATGATATAGTATGCAATTTGGTTACATACAAGCTTTCGTGCAATTTATTCCAATTTATTTGTTTTTCGCGTTATTTTTTATTGCCCCCCCCCCCCCCCCTCGCGATGTTCCAACTCTGAGTGACAAAAGATGAATTTGAAATTTGTTCCGGCCTTATTGGTTTTGAAGATGCAATGATATCATGTTTTCTCAATAGTTTACTGACTTTTTCGCTTAGCCCTGGGATATATGTTAGTGAGACATATTTGCCGTTATTTTCAGTGGGTTTGTTTCTTAGCGAATTGTAAATGACATCAGTGATTATTATAATTTTGTCCTTGAAGAAAAAAAAACCTTACAAATTTTGTAATAGTATAACATTTTTTAGACCCACCGATTGATGATTTAAAATTTGTGCTCAAATGAAAGGAGAAAGTCCCAGCTCTTGCCTCTACCTATAATTTTTTTTTCACTTCAACTTGCAATTTTGAATTATAAAATTAATTTTGAAAGATCAATCTGGTTCTGAGTTTTTAATTCTGGATCGCCAGTTTGAAGCTCTGACAAGTTTGTATTCTTCATAATCATTAAGTTTAAGAATTTTGAATTTGAATGGTGAACAAAAAGTCAGTGTTCCTGGGAATGCAGATGAATGGTGAACAAAAAGTCAGTCGGTTAATGGTTAATTTATTCGGATTTTCTATTTGCCCTCTTCCTGCGGCCATCTATGCAAAATCAATATACTTTCACTACAAAATTAAATACATCTCACCACAGTAAACTTGTATCGTGTTACGATCTTCAACAAACTTGTTCCTCATAAACTATGAATTCTGCAATTATAAGTCATACAGCATAGGAATATTTAAAAAAATTAAGAGTGAAAGTATGTTGATTTTGCAAACATTTAGCTAGAATCTCCATTCAAATTTGAAGTTGATTGTACCCGCTCGCGCTTCAACAAATTGAGCTGAAACGTCCAGAAAGTCATTTTTTCACCTAATGGCATCAACCTGGGGGTTTGCCGCGTTGAAAAGAAAAAATTTTTTAGTTATCTTAATGTTATAAATTTTTTTAACAATTACCATTTTAGTCATTTAATTTTTTTCATTTTCGTTAAGTATTCGGTCCTTATAATTTAAATTTAAACTTTTTTCTATTGTTCTGAATCATTCCTGGATTTAGTAATGTAAAATTTTCATTCTGGAAGCTGCCCATAGCTCACTTTTACATACCGTCGTTCAGGGTGACTATGTGTCAAGAGTAGGGTTGCAATGGATGTATGGGGAAAATTTCATAATCAAACTTTGAAAATCGACCATATGTGATTTGTAGATTGTCCATGCTTTGAGAAAAGGTTATAAATCATTTATTAGGAGTTTGAAACAAATTTAACTTAGAACATAAGAATGCTGAAGTTAGAAGCTATATGTTGCACATATGGAAATATAGTTTAATTTTTTCATGGCCACAAAAAAATGTTTAAAAGATGTGTAAAACCGTACTTTTTAGTCAATCAACCGCCCAAGCTGTTCCGCTGAAAGTAGAAAAATTAAAAAAAAATGAATTCGAAAAGTGACGTAATTTGACACATTTTGGCATCTTTAGATTGAAATATGTCAAATTCTGTCAAGCAAAGCACCGCGAATGTAATTACATCACTAGAATCAGTATGAATTTAACTTTTTTGTATATATTATCATTGTGAAAACCTTTGGTTAAGATACTCAAAATCCTGTGCAAAGCCGAATCTTGGTGCTAGATTATTCTCAGAAAAGTTTGAAATTCAAAGAAAAAAAATCTCAAAAGATGGTTGTTCGTGGTCCATCGAATCGAACCTCGTCAATAGTTCATAGACCTCCCTGACTTCGAACGACTAGGAAAAAGTCCATACCATGCTACTAAGTTGATGAGATTGTGTAATTGTTTCGACCAAACCGACCTCCCCCCTTTGCTATTTACAAGTTGGACGGAACCTGACTTTGAGAAATGGAACTTTTGTGTTTTATTGGAGCACAACTAGTGAATGGTAAAAAAAGCTAAACAGCCAACCGGCGCAATAAGAAATGAAAACATCGAGAGTCAAACAAATAACCTCTCTCCTCACATGGGTCAAATTGGCGGTCGGTCTTTCGGTCGATCTAATATGTTGTTCGTTTGTTGGCAAGTACATACCTACATAAGTATGTTGGGGGTACTTTCACTTTCAACAGCCAAATGGATACGCTCGATTGCAGTTGTAAATCTCCTGGCAAAAATCTCGCAAATTGGACTAAACAACTCTATTCCGCCCGCTCTAAATAAGTTGGACGAGGGACGTCTAAAATCGCCGCATCAGGATCTCGGAGCAGATTTGTTGTTTTGCTGTTTTATTGCGACGAGCACTGCAGCAGGATTGGATTGTTGTTTGATTTAGAGCATTTTTCGGTTCGGTGGAAATCTTTGTACTGATTTAGTGCGCCCCTTCCAATTATGTAAAAGCTTCGTTGGGTTCGTTGAACGGAATTTTCGGGGGGGAAATCGAAAGGATTATAAATTTACGAAAGGAACATCAGAAACAATGTTTCTCTGAGGATGAAACCAACCTTGTCTCGAAACGTTGGATATAGTAAAATAATCATCAATTCGAAAATAGACTGCAATGCCGATTTCAAAAAGAAAATCAATATCACATTTTTATTTTATTTTAAAAAGCTTTGAAACAAGAGCTGAAAGAATTTTTTTAACATATTTCAATTTTTTTGCATTTCGGGAAATTTTGTGTTTTATAACCTTGTGTTATTTCTCTACCAAACTGATTTCTGAAACTGAAAAGTAGGACTAGAAAAAGTTTTATTTAATGTTCACAAAAACTGGAATCATTTAAATTGAGTGAAAAAACATATTTAAGTACTTAAGAGGCAATAACAGATCTCGGAATTCACTTTCAGCATCAGGAAACGACCGACTCTAGTCCATGGTCGACGGCGGCTTTTTTGTAAAAGTTATAAAATTTTTCGTTTTTTTATTTTTTTCCTTTACAAGAATTTTAAAATCATTGTAAACAAAAATAAATCTTGGATATTTTTAAAAGCTTAAAGCACTTTCAACGAAGTTTTTAAATAGATTAATATCTTCAGTATTCAATACTATGTAAGCTGAACAAAACTTTCTTTTGTATAGCCAGAATAAGCTATGATGTTATCTATATAAATTTCTAAAAATATCAAAATTGATTTTTTCAAAACGTTGTATCTCCGCAACAACATTATTTGGGCCAAATCTGTATGTTTTTTCCAGGAATTCAGAACTTTGTGACATCCTTCCCTAAAATCTGTATCTTTGAAGGAATGAGGAATAATGATAGATTCAAACTCATTGTTTTGTTCTCTTATTTAGGTAAGTTGTTTCCTCAGTTATCAATAATTGATGTCACTCTAGGCTGATTAATTTTACGCCATATCCTTTAGATTGGTTGACAGAATCTGACGAAAAATCGAGCTCAGGAAGCAAAAACCTTCCAAGTCAGTTTTTATAATATTGGAACCAATATCGTCACAATTTTAGGGTTAAAGTAGAATGCTAAAACCCTCTTAAAATAAACATACAACAAAATGTGAAATTTTTTAAATTTTACCATCCTCACAATAAAAATCCAGTCTTAGATTCTAAGTAGAATAAGCAGTCGGAAAATTTTCTTATTTCTATTACTTTTGATTACGATTTTTCATAAAAGTATTAACTATCAAAAATAAGTCCATTTTTTTATCATAAATATTAAATAACTGTACAAAAAAAATCGGGAATTATGTGGCAACCAACATTGATTTTAGAATGAAAAGCTAATAAACTTTTAAAACTGTAAAGTTCAAATCCAGAATTCTGCAACTCTTACTATTTAACTTATTTACAAAGTCAAAGGGGATGTCATAGTAGACTGAGTCGATTTGGGGTCACTTTAAAATTTCTCAAACCCTGGGGTCTATAAAGCTTCGTTCTGGTTCAAAACTCATCCATGATTTTTTGCAGAATTTTTAAAAAAACGTTTACATGAGTAAATTTGAACTTTTATGTTTGTATGGGAAAATTGAATATTTTGTACTGAAAAAACAACATCATTATTTTTTTTTGTCTTTATTTGAAAGGTTTTCAGCTACAGGCTGGTTCGCCTCTAAAAACATCATTATTGTTTCTTCTGTGGAACCGAGCCAGCTCATGGTTTTGGTGCCGATTTATAAATTCTCTCAAGGAAATTTTCTGCTGAATATCTTTGTTGAAGACTGCAACTTCTCATCTAATAAGGTAAAAAAGTTATCAGTGGTTTAACAGGGGTATATCTTTTGGCATTGAGAATCTATAAATTCAATTACAGAAGAAACAAAATTGATGTTGATTTTTCAGTACAAAATATTAAATTTTCCCATACAAACAAAAAAGTTCAAATTTACTCATGTAAACGTTACTTAAAAATTCTTCAAAAAATCATGGATGAGTTTTGAACCAAAACAAAGCTTTTTAGACCCCAGGGTTTGAGAAATTCAAAAATGACCTCAAATCGACTCAGTCTAATGTCATAGCTCATTTAAAATTACAAAGCACTAATTCCAATATTTTTTTTGTTTCGATTATAGTCGTTTTACCATCTTTGTGGCATTCGCGACTTTATCAACATTGCAGTTGGCGGATCGTTATTAGAAAACTATCCGGTACAACTGTGTTCGATGTTTACTCTTGGGCTCGAACTCGCGGACATCGGCTCAGGAGACAACAGACTTGCCAACTGAGCTATATCACAAGCCCACTAATTCCAATGCTAATGTCACTTGCGTTGACGATGAATTCATGATTAGCTTGCTGTATAAGAAACTAGATTTGAACTAGAATAAAGATTCTTTTATATGCATTTATTTTACCCTCATTTGTCATCATTCAAAAATGAGCTAAGAATCTAAAAATGAATAACGTTATCAACACATTGTGGATCAAATACGAGATATCTTGTTTTTGTGAGTATGAGTTTAATGAGCTTCTAGAGTAGAGTATAGGTCTTCTCTAGTAGAATAGACTAGAGTAAAGTAGAGCTCTTTTCTAGTAGAGTAGAGTAGATTAGATTAGAGTAGAGTGGAGAAGAGTAGAGTGGAGTAGAGTAGAGAAGAGTAGGGGAGTAGAGTAGAGTAGAGTAGAGTAGAGTAGAGTAGAGTAGAGTAGAGTAGAGTAGAGTAGAGTAGAGAGTAGAGTTGAGTAGAGTAAAGTTTGAGTAGAGTAGAGTAGAAAAGAAAAGAATAGAGTAGAGTAGAGTAAAGTTCGAGTAGAGTAAAGTTAGAGTAGAGTAGAGTAGAGTAAAGTTTGAGTAGAGTAAATTTTGAGTAGAGTAGAGTAGAGTAGAGAAGAGTAGAGTAAAGTTTGAGTAGAGTAGAGTAGAAAAGAATAGAATAGATTAGAGTAGAGTAAAGCTTGAGTAGAGTAGAGCATAGTGAAGTGTGTGTGTGTGTGTGTGTGTGTATGTGTGTGTGTCTTAGCGTGGTGAAAATTGACGTGATTAGGTTCGGTCGGTCGTCGGTGTTAATAAATAAAGTGTATTAATGCTGCTGGAGCAAGAGGGCAACAATGGTGATTTCCTCCTCCGTTCAGTTGCTTGGGAAAAGTGTACATCAGGCAAGCGAGGCGCGATCGGATGCGTATTTTCTTTCCTTTCTTTTCCTCTTTCTCTCCCCGTTTGCATAATGCGTTAGATCGTTCTTGATCTTCTCGTTTTAAACGCGTGAAAAATTTCGGTGAGTTTCATCGGCGCCAAGTGCGTTATACGTGTATGACAATGCCACGTTAGGACGTTTTTGCTCTTCTAGTTTTGAGCGCGCGATAATCTTCGGTGAGTTGCTCCGGTGCCATACGTGTATGACAATACCAACTAAATGACGTTTTGCTCTTCTCATTTTAAGCGCGCGATAAAATTGTGCTATGTACGTGTATGACAATGCCACGTTAGGACGTTTTGCTCTCCTCGTCATAAACGCGCGGTAAAATTCGGTGAGTTGCACCGGTGCTAAGTACATTGTATGTGTATGATAATGCCACGTTAGGATGTATTTGCTCTAAATTAAAACGCGGTGAACTCGATAGTGTGCGACGCGACGAACATTAAATATTTAACTTTGCTTTGATCACATCCCTTCCCAAAGGGAATCCAGATCTAATTTACCTTCCCCACTAACAAACCACCCTTCCTGTGACGACCGTGGAGATTTAGAGGTGTATTCGGTCTCTAGTAGCAACGGAAGTCGAACTAACAATCCTTCCCTTTCCCCGATGAACCGTAAGGACGTGGCCGGCGCCGTTATTGACCATATAAGATAAGGAACCTTCGAAACGTGTACACAGAAAATGGTAAGCTAATCCCAAGCCCCATTTATTTGGATCTGTGTACAATTTTGATGGTTCTTGTCAATCACGGAGAAGCAACTACTGAAATGTACGGTTTATCTAAGCTCAAGCTCAAGTAGAGTAGAGCATAGTGAAGTTTGAGTAGAGTAGAGTAGAGTAGAGTAAAGTTTGAGTAGAGTAAAGTTTGAGTAGAGTAAAGTTTGTGTAGAGTAAAGTTTGAGTAGAGTAAAGTTTGAGTAGAGTAGAGTAGAGTAGAGAAGAGTAGAGAAGAGAAGAGTAGAATAGAGTAGAGAAGTGTAGATTAAAGTAGAGTAGAGTAGGGTAGAGTAAAGTAGAGTAGAGTAGAGTAGAGTAGAGTAGAGATAAGAAGATAAGAATAGAGTAGAGTAGAGTAGAATAGAGTAGAGTAGAAAATAGATTAGAGTTGAGTAAAGTTTGAGTAGAGTAGAGTAGAGTAAAGTTTGAGTAGAGTAAAGTTTGAGTAGAGTAGAGCAGAGTAGGGTAGAGTAGAGTAGAGTAGAGTAGAGTTGAGTAGATAAGTGTAGAGTAAAGTTTGAGTAGAGTAAAGTTTAAGTAGAGTAAAGTTTGAGTAGAGTAAAGTTTGAGTAGAGTAGAGTAGAGTAGAGAAGAGTAGAGAAGAGAAGAGTAGAATAGAGTAGAGAAGTGTAGATTAAAGTAGAGTAGAGTAGGGTAGAGTAAAGTAGAGTAGAGTAGAGTAGAGTAGAGTAGAGATAAGAAGATAAGAATAGAGTAGAGTAGAATAGAGTAGAATAGAGTAGAGTAGAGAATAGATTAGAGTTGAGTAAAGTTTGAGTAGAGTAGAGTAGAGTAAAGTTTGAGTAGAGTAAAGTTTGAGTAGAGTAGAGCAGAGTAGGGTAGAGTAGAGTAGAGTAGAGTAGAGTTGAGTAGAGTAGAGTAGAGTAGAGTAGAGTAGAGTAGAGTAGAGTAGAGTAGAGTAGAGTAGAGTAGAGAAGAGAAGATAAGAATAGAGTAGAGTAGAGTAGAGTAGAGTAGAATAGAGTAGAGTAGAGTAGAGTAGAGAGTAGAGTTGAGTAGAGTAAAGTTTGAGTAGAGTAGAGTAGAAAAGAAAAGAACAGAGTAGAGTAGAGTAAAGTTTGAGTAGAGTAGAGTAGAGTAGAGTAGAGTAGAGTAAAGTTTGAGTAGAGTAAAGTTTGAGTAGAGTAGAGTAGAGTAGAGAAGAGTAGAGTAAAGTTTGAGTAGAGTAAAGTTTAAGTAGAGTAAAGTTTGAGTAGAGTTGAGTAGAGTAGAGAAGAGTAGAGAAGAGAAGAGTAGAATAGAGTAGAGAAGTGTAGAGTAGAGTAGAGTAGAGTGGGGTAGAGTAGAGTAGAGTAGAGTAAAGTAGAGTAGAGTAGAATAGAGTAGAGTAGAGTCGAGTAGAGTAGAGTAGAGTAGAGTAGAGAAGATAAGAGTAGAGTAGAGTAGAGTAGAATAGAATAAAATAGAGTAGAGTAAAGTTTGAGTAGAGTAGAGTAGAGTAAAGTTTGAGTAGAGTAAAGTTTGAGGAGAGAAATGTAGAGTAGAGTAGAGTAGTGTAGAATAGAGTAGAGTAGAGTAGAGAAGAGTAGAGTAGAGTAGAGAAGAGTAGAGTAGAGTAGAGTAGAGAAGAGTAGAGTAAAGTTTTAGTAGAGTACACGATAAGAATTAAAATTTTAAGTAGAAAGCAAGCTTCAGATTTTGAGTAGAAAACTCACTTTGAATTCGAAAGTTTGGTTATTTCACTTGTAATTTATAAGAACCTTCATTAAAAATAGTATTAACTATCAGAAATTACCACTTTATATAACTTTTTTTAAATATTTAAAAATTATCCAAAATATTTGTTAAATCATTTATTGCGAATTCGTTACTACGTCTTTCATTTCAGTTCAAATAAACTTTAAAATCTAGTATGGGAGCTTGACATTTCAAAGATATTTCATTGAATAAAAGTTCAAAAGGCTTCATACATCAGATTCTGATGTTGAAAATATTATTTAAGATTTAAATTTATATTTAGAAATTTAAGAATTTGAAACTGGAATTGATAATAATTAAACGACATTTTCGAATACTTCAGAAAAAATAGTATCAGTTTTTTTTTTCAATCAGTTTTAAATCAATTGCAATTTTTCAAATACACTTTTCCCAGACGCATTTTTTTTTTCAAACTACCTACTTTCAAAAAACAAAAAACTAATTAAATATTTAGATTCAGGGCACCTAAATTAATCTAAATAAGCTGATAAATTCTTTGCATTTCGGAAAAATGTGAATTTCGTTGCCTTGTATAACTAATCAAAACCTTTTTGAATGTTAAGTTGAGAATTTAGAAGAACAAGAAAAACATACTTAAATAAGAGCAGCATTTGAGTTTTTGAAAAAATATTTCATTACAGCATAAAATTTATAAAGACGCAACGGCTTTTTTTTATAATCACATTGATCTCTTATAAGGTAATAAATATAACATTCTAATTTTTTTTTTGATCATTCTGTTACATGGCTCGCAGCTTTTTGATGTGTTAAATTAGTGTTTTGATGAATGATCTTTGAAGTTAAAATGGTTGGTTTAGAATTTTGAACTTAATGAAATACAATTCTTAAAGAAACCCCATTCTATAGAAGATATAGGATTGTTGAGTGTCGAAATTTGAGTTTCAAAACAAAAGTTTGGTGGAATTGCATCACAAAATTTACAATTCAAAGTTTATATATAGTGTCGTAGTAACAAATGTCATTGGTTTAAAAAGATTTAGGACTAAATTCTGCCGAAAGCGAGCAAATTTTCTAAAATGTTTGTAGACACTTATTTAAAAAAAAAATTGTGCTCAAGTAATTTCGTAGTACTGCAGTAGATTCGTTTTTTTTAACTGAAATTTTAGCTTCCGAAAAATCTCCATCTCCTATCTCCAACACCTAAACGCATAGAAAGTTGACTCTAAAGTCTGAAAGAAGCCAGAAAGTTCTAAAGAGAAGTCTGAATCTCACCTTACTTTTGCTAAACTTCCACCTGACTGACAGATTGGTGTGAATCTCACACGCACGAGCCCATATTGCATCGCGGGAACGGTCGATTCGATTCGGTCCCTTGATTGATTCTCATTATCCGGACCCAGCCAGGTGGAAAATCGCACAAAACAGAACCATTGACACAGACAGTGTAAGTAAGCTGGGTTAGTCGATCGTGTTTAGGGTGGGCGTTTTGCTCGGAAAATTCCTCGATGTCTCCGGGCAACGATGCGTAACGACGGATTCGCTACCATTGACAGCGCAAATCTCCGTTACGCATCACTTGTTCCATCAATCAAGTGGAATGTAGCTAGGTGACATGGAGGGACAGGAAAAAAGGAGATCAATACTGGTCCGGAACATGCCAAACGATTGTCCGATGTCCGTCCTCTTGGAATGTTTTGGGTGGATGAATGACCGATTTTTGTTTTGTTTTTCGTGATTACAATCAATGCTCGCATTCCTGATGTCATTCTTTAATGTGTGCCTTGAAGCGTCATGAAAAAAACTCAAATTGAACTGTTTTTATGAAATTTATCCGCGAGTTCAACCGACTTACCAATTCAGGGATAAATAATCGTGGGAAACGAAACCAAAATGGAAAGGAATCTTACCGCAGTCAGGGAATCTAATAAAGTAACAAATTAAAACCAACTTTCATAAACACGACGAATGGACGATCGAAGGAAAGTATTCGACTGCAAATTCGAGGAGAGACCCCAATATTGACGATCATGCCCAATCACTGACCCAATTTGATGTAACGATCATCGAGCAGCAACCAAACCACAAGTAGGTATCTGCCCCAAGAGTTTGGGCCAAGAGGAATAAAATCATCCATTCCACGGACCAACTGCCTGGCTGCCTAGTGAAAGGGAAGGGTTCATCTTTTTGATGGCTTTCTTACCTGCCTCCTGTCGAATATAATTCCTTAACCGATTCCTCCCTTCCGATTCCTTCCGTACCCCAAAATTGTTCGCCGCGGCTAGAAAGGTGATTGCGATTAAGGTGAATGTCGACTGGGGTGGCATTTATTTTTAGAAATGTTTACTCCCCAAACTTGGACTAAATTATAAAAAAAAATCATTACATGAAACCCTCAATGGCAATGGAAAAAACTAACTTCAAAGTTTTTGACGGTCGCCATGTGAATGGATTTTTACCTTTGCCACTTGAATTTTCACACTCACTTCGGAATTTTTGACGGTCGCCATGTGAATGGTCTTTGTCATATAAAGTTTCAAACTAACTTCAAAAAATTTTGACAGTCGCCATGTGATGTTATCAAATTAAATTCTGTACAGTTTCAATTTTGCTTTCTGTTCAATCTTTGGCCACCCTAAATTCCTCACTCCATTCTCTGATGAGTCTTACTGAGGACTGCGTGAATTACAGAATCATACCGCAGCAGCAAATCGTTATGCTTAACTCGAAAACTAACTACCAGCAGCAGCAGTACCATCATCATTCACATTTCGACGATGATAACTGACGAACGACCGAGAGGGTCATTTTTTATCAACGCTGCGTTGCGTAGAGCTGCTAACGATGCGATTTGGTTGGTGCTGCCGATTGTAGATTACACGATAATCTCGGTCATTAGTTAGCCTAACTGGTGTTGCGGTGACCTCTTTCTGGACAAATCGACTGGTCCTTTCGGCCGCAAAAGGTGTTACAACCATTTTCCCAAACCCCTTACATCGTAATTGGGCTTTTAGTCAGCGATGACAAGTGAGATATTTTTTCCGATTGTTCAGGTGCGGAACTCGGTTAGTTAATCTCAAAGCTTTTCCAATCTCTTTCAACTAAAACTGAAGAAATTTATTACCCCTCAACAGTTAAAATCATATATTTTCAAAGTTCAATAAATGTTTTAACAAAACCTTTCAAAACTATTAAATACGAAATAAAGAGTGAAAGTCAAATCAACCGAATATGGTTGGTTTTCATTGGTTCCCACCGATTTGAGCACCTACCTACATTCGATGCATATCCCGCAGATGCATTTTTCTCTGTCTCTCGAAAAACAAAAAAAACAGTCGGAATCGGCGACTCTACACATACTAATTGGCCCCCCATTTGCGCGCTTTGATTGATCATTAAAGCTTACACACGCGGTTGGTGAATTGGTTTTGGCTGCAAAATGGGCAGCAACAAATGAATAGAATGATTTATCATAATTGCTAAATGTAATGTTACGTTACGTACGTTAATGATGGTGATGAAGTGCATACATTTTGTATTTATGCGCTATTGAAAGTAGGAAAATTAACAGGTGCATAGTCCCAAGTTTCGATAATCAGTGTGTGTATCAAATTAAATAAAAATCACTTGATAAATTGATAACAATAATATTTGCCAATTTAGCTCTCTGTTTTTATGAAAGAAGTCTTTCACTTTCACTTAAAAAACTTCACTTCACTAACCAAGGCTTTTAGTGATTGATCCAATATTAAGACATTCATTTCAACCACAAATGTTTTTGATCGAAATAACAAGATAGATTTTCAAAATTGGATTTGATAAAAAAAAAATTATGAAAATATTTTTCAAATGCGGGTTTTGAAATATGAATAAGATCAAGCCAAATTAGCAACGTTTTGCCATAAAGTAGTAGATTTTTTTGTCAAGCAAACTTTTTGCATAATCTGTAGATATAATGAAAAAAATTACAGCATCATAGAAAATAGGATTTTAAACCCAGCTCGCATAACACTAGTCAAAATTGTCTCCTAATCATATCCTGTTCCCCCATCCACAAAAAAATGTTTTGCTAGGATGCAGAGGTCATCCCTTTCTCTCATTTTCCTCTCAATCTGTTTACTACTAGGACGTGACCGGCGCCGTTATTGATGTTTGCAGAGAGAGCATCGGTTTGTTTTGTCTGTTGTGAATGTGCTGTCAATCCCAGAATTTTAAAAGAATTTTTTTGTATAACGACTCCTATCATAAAAAATATCATCAAAAAGTTAACAAAACTAATTAGAAATAATCGATTTTGAGCCATTTTTCCCATTGCGTTTCTAGTAAAATAATTTAAGGTGGATGTGAGTAGTTAATCAATGCAAGCTAAGCTAAACTTTCATACATTTTTTTAACATGAAAAAAAAATTACCCTAAATATCTCAAGTCTCAAAAAGCTTAAAATATATATTACATTGCATGCAAAAAAAAAACGTCAAAAGAAATTTTATGTTCATCGAATTTGAAGAAATGATCTTTCCATAAAATTTGAACTTTTTTGTCATATTTGCAAATAGCTATGTTTAAATTGAAAAATGAAAATATTTTGTATTCTGGCATGGTGTATCCAGAAAACAAAGTTCAGCAACTTTCAAGAAAAAATCAAGCCTCGAAATTCCTCTATGGAAAAGTGATACGCATCAAACTTATTCAATGAAAAGTTTTTTTAGTACAGTTTCTATATGAGTTATATTATAGAAGCTAGGCAAAACTTTTTTAATGGAAAAAGTTCATCATAAAACTCCTTACAACTTTTGTAAGGGTACCATTTTTATCGAATGAAAAGAAGATTTTGATTAAAATCTCGTTTTTAGATCGATTAAAGAAAAAAACCAGAACCAAGTTGTACCGATTGAGCAAAAATAAATCAATTTTCAATCGATTATTTGCTCTCTTTCTTTTTTTTCTCTCTGTTTTCCTTTCTTTGCCGTGATTTCCTCATTCTTTTCTGCAAAATATGTGTATGGTATTTGTTACTCTCCGATAGAACTTGCCGATGAAAACACCCGCGTGAGAGTTTTTCATCCGCAAGGCAAGCATACTATACTAGTCCTAGTCAGTATCAATTTTGCTCTCGGTGAGTTGTGCATTAGGGTGTGTTGTTTTGCAACTTTTTTCGAATTAAATAAAAAAAGATTCCCTTTTGGTTAAAACGAACGACAGAGTTTTTGCAGATTTCTAAAATAAGATTTCGGTACCCAGGTTTTCATTTGAAGTTTTGTAACCCTATGTTTTGCAAATGATAGAGAATTTAATGAAAATCATTTTGTCTCCACATTTCAATGTTTTGAATTAAAAAACTTTCTTGTTGAAATAATATTTCTGAAGATTGGACGGAAATCTGTCAGTGTCGCTAGTTTCTTTTCATGAAAAAAAAGAATGCTATGTTTGGGGCGTTGACTATTTTCTCACAACTCCTACCGCTTTGTCCTGTCTTACTGAAAATTTTCCAGTAAGCTAAGCTCCATATATTGGAATTTCATTTGCAATACGCGAGATATTCAAGAAAACAAAAAAAAAGTGACATTCTCCTATACAAATCCCGTACTGCCATACAAAATTTCAAATTAAAAGCTAGGTACCTATATCTTATTTTAAAAAATGGCAAAAATTCTATCGTTCGTTTTGATCAAAAAGGAAACTTTTTAAACTACAGGGTTTTTGAAATTCATATAGAGTTGCAAAACGACACATCCTATTGTGAATTCCGATTCAACTTTATCGTATCTTTTAACGCTAAAGTTAAGTTCTCTCTCACGGACAAAAGATTTTTTCTCACTATTTTGCATGAATTTGAAGGCGCAGAGAGTCAGAATGGACGCAAATTGTTGAAAAAAGCACTCTCTGTGAGTTTTTTTCGTGCTCGTTTAATCGCTTCCAGTTTCGTTGGAGAATATTCTCAGAAATAGGGCTGACTGAGGACTTTCCCGGATTCCCGGTACAACATTTGGGAAAGTTTCGATCTGGCCCGGTTGTCCGGACTTCTTTTAAAAATTCCCGGATTCATTCCCTGTATTCTCAAAATCAAACAAAAAAATTAAAATGAGATCATAATTCTTATAATTGAGTCCAAAAACGAAATTTTCCATGAAAATGAACCTGCTAGTCGATTTATTCGTCGTGTTCGTCAGTCCAGTCTATTTCTATCTGATTGATGTTTTTTTTCTACATTAGAATTCATTCAAACAAATATGTTCGATGAATAAATGTAATAATAATAATAATCAAAATTAGTATGAACTGTTTTTAGAAGCCTAAAGTATCACTTGAACTTCGTTGATGCGTTTCGATGAAAACAGAAATGATTCAAGTGTTTTTTTCATGATTTTTGTTGAATAATTGTTGGGTTTTGACCAAATGTGCCCGAATTTTGGATTAAAGTTTTTTTTTTTAATTTTGGATTAAAGTTTTTTAAATCAACTGTCCGGATTCTGCCAGATTTTCAGCTAAAATTGCCCGGATGAGTGCGAGGGGAATTCTGACAACCTTATGATGAACCCTTTATGATTATGAGAGCATGATTTAAGATGACGGAAAAGTTTGTAAAATAATAACTATTTCTGATGTCATATGCCAAAACGCTATTCATCGGTTCGATCGAAACCTTTTTTTTTTGCTTTTTGCGAACGTTGTTTTCAAGAAAGTTACTCGTGAAAATGTTGAATAACTTTCGGCAAAGAAGTGGCAAATAGAGACGAGGAGAGTCTGTTAGTTCTTTGATGACATCCCAAGTAACAATTTTAGCTTTATTATGGTCAGCAAAATATCGTTTGGACTATCGCATTAATCTTCATAAAAAGCTAAAGCGCATTCTATAACATCACCTGGACTCTAATAAAGCCAAAATCAGGCTATTTGGCCCTACCCTAGAAACGTCATCAAGACGTATAATTGTTGGTCATCAATGTTGGTCACCAAAGCTTTTAAAAAGCTATTATAAATTTTTGTTTTTTTCGGTTCAGTCAGTTCTCGGAGTTTTTTTTTTAAATTTTTTCCAGCAACCATAATGGTTGATGAATGATGATTGCATTATTCAGATATGATCTGGTAAAATTAATAGCTAAAAAAAACAATGTTTTAACCATATATTGAGCTTCTTTTCTACTGCCAGTCAAGATTTTAGGTAAAATGTATATGAAATAGTATCTTAAAATAAATGCGCCTCGTCAAATCTGATGGTCAATCATGATGGAATTGATGGAAAAAGGCCTGAAAAAAATTGTTCCAATGCTTGCACTGTGAATCCATCAACATGGCGTCATTTTGTGCCTTTCGATTTTGCAACCAACATGGCGTGAGTCGATTCATAGTTTTATTATGGTTTAATGATGACCCCAAAAAAAGCTACGATTTGACGTTTCTCTCGCAAGCCAACCAATTACACGCTAAGGTTGAGTTCCTCATTTCTGAGTTGTTAATCATTAGTACAGTAAATGAGGACAGACTTTTTGAATGAAAAGGGATTGGTTTTGAATGACCCGTGGAATAAATCATGAGTTGAAGTCAAATTTCGTTGTCTGACGCCATCTTGAAATCCAAGATGGCGGCTTCCGCTGAACTTTAAAATGGTGTAAATGACTTGAAATCGCATGAAACCCCAACAAAATGGGTATCGGGTGAAAGGGCTAAACGAGTAGAAATTGAATTTTGCTATCAGACGCCATCTTGAAATCCAAGATGGCGGCATCCGCTCAACTTTTAATGCTTAATGCTGACAAAAAGTCGCATTAAACCACCACTATACGGGTATTGGGTGAAAGGGCTAAACTAGAAGTCGATTTTTTTCTTTCCGACGCCATCTTGAAATCCAAGATTGCAGCTTCCACTGAATTTAAAATACTGTTAATCAATGAAAATCGCTTGAACACAACTTTTTTCACGTAATACTACATTAAAACTACTATTTTAAGACAATTTAGATCATTTTAAATCGTTTTTATTATTTTTTCATTATGTTTCTAATGCATTTAGTACTTTTCTTGTTTTGTTTATAGTTTTTGTTTTTTTTTGCCATTTATGTAATTCTATTATTCCTATCATGCTGTTATGTTTAAATTGTATTTGTCTTATTCTTGCGAAAACTATAAGGTTATGTTGTTTCTGTTAACCGTCTGATTTAGGCACATGTGCCAAATTCGATGTTGCCAAAATCGAATGTTGCCAAAAACGAACGGGGTCTGTATTGTGGTGGTTTTTGTGGGATTTTCAGTCACTTACAGATTTTCAGAGAAACGCGAAAACAGATATTTGACTTCTATCATTTAGCCTTAGCACCCGATACAATATATTTGGGAGTTTCATGCTATTTTCATTCATTTACAGTATTTGTAAGTTCAGCTGAAGCCACCATCTTGGATTTCAAGATAGCGTCAGAATGCAAAAATAAACTTTTTATAGCTTATCCCAATTGACAAACACCCATATTTTGGAGGTTTCATGCGATATTCAATGATTTAGAGCATTTTTAAAGTTTATAGAAAGCTGCCATCTTGGATTTCAAGATGGCGTAAGATAGCAATATTCGACTTCTACTTGTTAAGCCCTTCCACCCACTACCACCTGGGTTTGATGTCATTTTAAGTCATTTACTACATTTTAAAGTTTAGCGGAAGCCGCCATCTTGGATTTCAAGATGGCGTCAGATAGCGAAATTCAACTTCTACCGGTTGATTTCTTTCAACTTATACCCCTATAATATAGGTTTAATGCGATTTTCAGTCATTTACAGTATTTTCAAGTTGAGTGGTAGCCGCCATCTTGGATTTAGGATGGCGACGGGCAACGAAATTTGACTTCTACTCTTATTCTACTCTCTTATTACTTTCACCTAATAACCATATTGTGAAGGTTTCACGATATTTTCAGTAATTTACAGCTTTGAAAATAAATGCGGAAGCCGCCATCTTGATTTATCGATGGCGTCAAGCAACAATTTTTTTTCCTACTATTTGGGCCCTTTCACTCAATACTCATATTGTAAAGATATTCATACCACTTTCGGTGATTTCAAGTTTTCAAAGATGTATTTTTTTAATTTTGACTCAAAACCAACACGCATAACTTACCAAAAATGTGTAAAAATGGGAGTTCCAATTCAAATATGTGCTATCTAATCTGAGCGTGTCCTGTTTTGACATCTTGATTGAGAACTGTCACTAAGTTTTATGGTGGTTTAATAATCATGCACTGAGTGCTATTATAGAACATGCAAAAGAAAGCTTGGAGCAAACTTCTAGGTTTGTGTTTTATTATAGTTTAAAAAAAGCATTCACAACTCTTTCAAAATAACTAAAACAGCATGTTTAATAAAAGTTTTATTAGCGTTTTCAAAACCATCTGAAAACATATGGTCGAAAAAAAATTATAAGCATTCTGCATGACCATAATAAAACCGCCATAAAACGAGCTGCACAAAAAAATGCCATAATTAAACCATGATAAAACTTCCTAATGCTAGTTGACATAATCTGTGTTACTTGGGATTTCTCTTACAAATGTTACGACAACTTTGAACATTTTGAATATTTAGGCTAGTGTAATTTTAACATTTTCTTTGAAACGTTTGACTGATCTTCAAAAGCCTTAGTACGATTTGTTGATAAAAACTAAATATGGATAAGTAAGTAGTTGAAGCAACGGTGAAAAAAATAGATGAGAATTATATTTTGCGAACCCTTGAGCGAAAGGGTTTGATTTGTGAATGACGAAAATTGATCGGCAGTGCTTCTAGTATACGCTAAATTCCAGCAGGACTAGTAATGATGTAAAAGTAGTTGAAAAATATCGATTTTTTGTCAGCCATCAGTGAAATCTTTCAGCCAAGGTTCTGCAATAAACCTGCTAGCATGGATGGCACAACTCCTCAGATGGACTTCTCCAGTGAAAGAGAGTGCAACTTTTTTCGTCTGCTCCCTTCAAGCTGCACGGGGACAGATGAAAACGCACTGCAATCAAGAGTGAGATTGTCAACACATAAGTGTGATTGAGATCATTTACATCCGCTGATAAAGATGCGCAATTGAGTTGAGGAGAAATCTGACAAAAAACACAGTTTTTTTTTCTACGTTTACGGAAAAAGACACACGAACGCTACCTTTGACAGTTATTTTTACAATAAAAAAGAATTCCAAAATAGCATTAAGCATGGTTGCCACAAGTACAGATTTATCTAAAAAAGTACAGAATTTTTCGTTATTTTTTTGGAACAGATTCTGTCCGCCCAGAAGACAGATTTTTAGAAAATGAACCATAAAAAAAATGTTTTGAAATTGGAATACCTAGTTTGAGGTCATTTAATTTCGATTAGAATTATGTAATTTTAAATATTGAGCGACTAGAAATGTTATCAAATAAAATTCTAATAAAATTTAAAAAATTCAGATTTTTCTTATATTTTCCATTGATAATCTTTTTTGCCATCTCTGTGCAGATTTTTGATTAATTATTTTTTTATTGAATTAGATTAAAGATTGAAATGTGGCAACGCTGACGACGAGGAAAAGAATGTTGTTATTTTTTTACGTTGTGTGGTGGAAATCAAAATATTTTTTCCCCTTTTATACTGTGGGTGTGACTAAAATAAATAATCCATATGTCCAATATTTTGAAACAAATTGAACCGAAACTTGACTGCGACAAAATTGCGAGTTATTTTAGATCGATTGAAAAAACCTCTAATACAAAAGCAGATACAATCTCCATCTTCGGCAGTTGGACTTTCGTTTTTTCAATTGTTTGATTTTTCGAAGAGTCAAAAAAAATTCTTTTGTTAATAAAAGATATTAATGATCTTGCGAGCTCATTCTTCAATTCATCATTGAAAGCTTAAACAGGTTGGGTAATTGGCGATTTCTTGAATGATCGATAAGAAATTGATAGAAATTAAAGTGAGGAATTCCCAGTTTGCTTTTACATATTCAAAGCACGAAGCACGTACATTAAGGTGTCCCAAAATTGCATAATTTCTGGAAATCTGGGGGCACACCCTCCAAATGGTAGATTAAGATGTGGAGAACAAACTTTTGTATGGAGCCGATTAAAAAAAATCATATTTAGAAGTTCTGCAAAAGCGATCTTTAAAAAAATCCACTTTCAAAAGATTTGATTTTAAATAAATTCTGGGTCCAAAAGTTTTCACAGAATTGATATATTTTATATTTTTTTAAATTTTTTTGGGTTAAATACTACACGTAAAAAATGAAAAATGAACCAAATTTGTATCAAAATTGAAAATAAGCAAACTATTTTCAAGAAAAAAGATTTTTTATTTTTCTGACTTAAATGTGTACCTAGCGTAAAATACTTTTGGTACGAGTGCCATCAAAAGATGCGAATTTTTGTGAACTTTTTGCTGAACAAAGCATGTTGTTTGTATCATCGTGTGAAGAGCTATTCACGGTTTAATTCTTTTAAAAAAAATCAAAAACAAGGATATTTTTTTATTTAATGTATAAAATTCGTCTTAATAAATACCTACCTTAAAATCATAACACTTGCAAAAAAAGACTTGGATGGTTTAAAGGAATCATCAGAAGGCCATATGCCAAATTTGAGATGAATCTGACAACGGAAAAGGGTTGCATTGAAGCTCAAGTGTGAAGAAATTCTGAGACATTGTGTTCTGAAGAAGCATATAAACTGGTTTTTCATCAAATATTTTTTTCTTTACCAATCGATTGCTTTATTATGTAGATTTTATTAAAATTTCAATTAAGACTAACATTTCACTTGAAGAATGCAACTCAATTGGACTTAAAACAAAAAAGTTATGGCTGTTCAAAGATTGTATTTTGGTGGCAAATTGTCGTTTAACACACAATGAGTACATTTTATTCATTGTGTTTTACAGGACAATTTGCGATAATTTAAAATAATGTCACACTAATCATATGAAATTTTCGAGCTTAGAATACATTGTCACCGTCTATTGGAATATTGGTCTGAAAAGAATAAAATGTAGAAACTATGTTTTTCTTAGCAAAAATTTAGAATAAAGGCTTATAAGGCTTTCAAGAAGATTATTTTTTTCAAAACACAAAAATTCAGGATTGAAAGACAAACTTATTAAAAATATCACCATTTTTTTTTAAGTTTGACTGAAAAATTTGGTTAAACTCAAGCGGTTTCAAGCGTAGTTTATTAGAAAATCAGTCTGTATGATAATCAGTTATCGTAGACCGTGAACAATAAATAAAGAAACTAATAAAACGATTCTATAAAGTTCAGTCCCATTTTAAAAATTTGTTATTTTAAGGAGTTCTGAACTCACATCTTCCGTCAGATTTTGTCTATCACCCCGAGTTTTTTTTTCAATATGATGTTTAAAAATTTTAAAATTAAGTTGAGCTGAATTTTGAGTGAAACCAATCATTGATAACTGATGAACTAACAAATCTACATGAAATGAAAAAAATTTGTTCTGAATTTGTTTAGTTAACTTCATACAATAATGAAGAATGGTTTTAAACCTTTATTTTGAATGTTTAAGGTGTTGTCAAAAAATGCAAAAATTTCTTAAATGATTTAAATCAATTTTCAAAAGCTATTTAAAAATAAAAGCTGATTGGCAAAAACAAATTGCATATTTGGATTTAGAGCAACCAGATTAAGATAACCATTTTAAGTTCTTAAATCTTTTGCACCTCGGAAAAATGTGAATTTTGTGGCCATGTGTACAACCGTGCATTGAGCCAAAAAACGAGCCGGACTATCGACTTACAAGAAGGTAATGACTCCAAATCGCGATGATAAACAAAATACGTCGGCCAAAGCGCGATCCCGGAGCGAGGCTGTACACGACGATGCTGACGAAGTTTGACTGCGTTCTAATGGACGACGAAACCTACATCAAAGCCGCTTACAAGCAGCTTCCGGGACAGGAGTTTTATACGGCAAAAGGAAGGGGAAAGGAAGCAGATATTTTCAAGCACATGAAACTGTCAAAGTTCGCGAAGAAATATCTGGTTTGGAAAGCCATCTGTACCTGTGGCTTGAAAAGCAGCATTTTCATAGCTTCCGGGACTGTCAACCAAGAAATTTACGTGAAAGAGTGTTTGAATAAACGTCTGCTGCCTTTCCCAGGGCTGGTAGCGAGTCACTTTTTAGTGACTTGGTCACTTTTTTTGGGTCAGTCACTAAAAAGTCACTTTTTTCATCATTTGGTCACTAAAGTCACTATTTTCCGAAAAATGGTCACTTTTATCACCAAAAGTCACTTTTTTCACCGATAATAAACCAATGAAACAGTAATTTGAATTGCGCGTGTTAATATTGACGGTAGTAACGGTAAATTACTTGATCGACTGATCAGTCAGTCAGAAATTTTTTTCGCCTCCGGCGGAATTTCGGCATGAATCACCCTTGGCTTGAGACATTTCGATCTACGACATTATTTGACGTTCGTGAATTGAAACTAACTTTGATTGTAGATTCTAGTTTTTAGTTCAATCAACCTTTTGTATTGGAACTCAAAACTTGATATACAAAAACCCTATCTCGTCTTTAGTTAGAATGGGTTTTTATTAAGAAGTGTAACTAAGATTGAGGTTGAAACGAACCTTTTTTTTATGAAAAAAAATCTTTTATGTCATAACAAATGTTATGATGATATGAAATATTCTTTAAAAAACAATTTCAGACTCAATTTTATTTCGTGTTTTTTGTTCTTCTAAATACTTAAAAAAAGGGTTGTAAAAATTTACACAAGGCCACAAAAATTACTTTTTTTTTAGGTGCAATGAATTGAAACGGTAATTTCAACTAATTTGGGTTCCCCGAATCTAAATATGTATGCAATATTTTTATCAGCTTTTATATTTATTATTAATTATTTAGTCTTTGGTTTAATTACCGTACAGACTGATGACTTAAAAACTAGGAAATTCTTCTTAAGCCTATTTTAAAACGACGTTTGCAAATATTAAAATTAAACAAATTATACACTAAATTAAAAAGTTCACAACACTTGTCAATAGGGTGGTTTTGGCCATAGGCAGTACGGTGGTGAGGAATTGAAAGAAACTGACGTTGTCGAAGTGTTCTCGTTGTTAGGGGAGAGGCGGGCTATATGCGCATATTAAGGAAAGCACTCATTTTCACCCATATTCCAATAGATAGGAGTCTGAAAACTATATATACATGAGCGGACACCTGTTTTACATACGTTAGAGCAGTTTTTCTGTTAAAATCTTTAACAGTTTTTGTGAAAATATTTTTTTAATAAAAGAAGTCAAAATAGCCGATTTCCGAAACTGGCGGGCTAAATGCGCATATTTATGTTTTTAGCTATATTTCATTAACACTTGTAATATTTTGATATTATATAATTAAAAATGGTAGAAACGGATGTTTAGCATACGTCAAGGCTGAAATTTTGATGAAATTTTTTACATAACTAGTTCTTTTGCATGAAACATAGTAAGGTATGCCATATGGCCATATTTCATGGTAATATTTTGTTCATATCGTATTTTTATCGGATCAGCATGAAGTTATTCTTTTTTCGCTGTAAGATCGTGATTTGAGCATAAATTTGATGATCAAATGATAAAAAGTAAAAAAATTATAAGACTTATCTATTTTTCTTGATATAGGCATTTAACCTGCCTTGATATGGGCATTCAGAACCTGTCTCTTATTCCAATATCTTATCATATAGAACCTTGCCAAAAGCTTCAATTTGTTGAATATCTAATTTCCAGATGAATAAGAAAGAAAAACCATTAAAATTTATGTTCACAGAATCTGTACGCACGATAATTAAAGTTCAATATATTACATCAAACCTGACAAAAATCTTGTATGAATTTTTAAATTTTTTTGACTTTATATAACAATCAAATTTCTTCATGCCATGTGTCAATAGCGTATTACCCTCAAACTGCACTGATAAGATACGTTGAATCTCCAGCCATATCGTCAATCGGCTGTATGCGCATATTACCCAACATGCGCATTTGGGAACACTTCCCCCTACATAAATGTTAGACATATCAGAGCACACCTTTCAAAATAAAAAAAGTGGGAAAAAATTATTAAAAAGCTATTTTGTTAAAGATTATAGGCGAAAAGTTGGAAAAAAAATAAATTAGATTTTTTTCAATTTTTTTCATTTTTTTCAATAATAAACGGAGTTTGAGCTGTATACTGGGAAATTGAACATTTTCCAATTAATTATGAATAGCAGCAGCGGTAGCAGCGATCAACTTTTGCTTTGTAATTTGTTCAAGATTCATCAACTTGATGAGTTCAAAATGCCTTTGAATGGACTGTTCCAAGGGACAAGAAATGTAAACAGAGGCATTTACATGTCTAATTGGGATAGGATATGATTGTCTCCATCGAAAGAACATAACAAACTTATCGAGCGTCTGAGTCAAGCCATTACAACGCAGAGCGCTCAGCTGGGTGTGAAGACGAGCCCGTCCTCAATCCACGATTCAGTGCTGGTGAGGTAGCCCAATGCTCTCCTCAAGAATCGCTTCAATCGGATGCCCGGATGGATCCCCCAATACCCCGAAATATAATAAATTAAAAAAAAATCAAGCTTATAGTTTAACAATAATGATATAGAAACAAGACTACTACTACTACTACTACTATTACTACAGTATCTACTACTTCTTCTACTAAGAAAATAATGAGTTAATAATATTGTGTTTGAAAGTTGTGTAAATTTGATTATGAGAACTATTTTCCTAAATTAAATTTCTTGAAATTTCCAAATCTACTCAGATCTTTGAATGTACTTTTTCATTAGCTAATCCGGCGCTAATTGGAGAACGGTTGCTATGGACCGAGTGAATTTTAGGAATTATGTTCGTCAAGTTATGTCGTGAGACGGAATTCTACGTAAATCATTAGCTAATAACTCGATTTGTTTAAAAATCATTTACAGAAACTGATTTATTTAAAAATCATTTGGAGTAAAAGAATTCTAGTATTTGCAGTTAAATATTCAAATGAACAAAACAGCTTATTAAATGTTTTTTTTTCTCGGTGTGAAATATGTAGGTGGCTTTTTACTAAAACGGAAAAACTACTATCCTAAGAGCAAGTCCAATGGTGTTGGGAAAAAGTGGTAGGAATTTTGACAGCTGTAGCACAGATGGGAATTTTTCTATCGTGAAATATAGACCAAAAATGTTGGCCGTCCACCGGTGTGATAGAATACGAAGGTATAAAATCGAAAGCAACCAGCGATGCCAAGTGAATTTGCTTTTCAGTAATTTTACTGACTTTTTTTATTTTGAATTCACCGTTTGAAAATTGAAATCAAATTCATTTTACTTGATCATTAACTTGAAATAGTACCTAGTGTCAATATGAAAATTTTATTATTTATATGTATGAACAGGTATTGTTTAAGTTATAATGCATTCCAATATTAAACTGTATTCTGCAGAATAAGGAGTTTTGTATTGGAGTGCATTTGATTACACGAGTTGATAAAGTTTTTGAACTCTTCCTAAATCATTTTCAAAGTGATAATTAAGCAAGTGACGTATAAAAAGTATAGGTAATTCAGACACAAGCTGAGTTTTACTCCCGATTCGACGCCTACGTTTGATCTGATTGACACTTGTCGAATTAACAGCGAGGGTTTCGTTTTCTAAAGATGATGGATCCATTAAAGGCGGCGTTCCGAAGTTGTTATCGGACATTCCGACGGAATATCTTTTTCAAATGAAAAAACGAAACAATTTCCTACTCCCGAAAACCGCTCAAACGAAACAAACAAACAGAATTTATTGATTCACCCAGCTATCTGGCATCTCTGCGCCTCAAAATGTATTCGATTGGCAAGGGCATGAAAAAAATTGGCTGTAAGTTTGAAAGAGTTGATTAACTTCATTGCAATTCGTATCAATTTAAGTGATAAAAGATTTAAAAAAAAAAGAAAATATCACTTTATGTTTAAATCCTGAAATTGCTCAATTTCCTTTATTTTCCCCTCAACTGAGGTTTTGAGCATAAGTTAGATGGCAGCACCGAAGCGTTTCATGCACGAATACTGTATTGCAACGCCGACTCTATCACTCGGTTCGGTGTTGCAAAACATCGTGTTTTTCTATCACCCTCCGCCAGAAAGTGTTATACGATACAAATTTTGCAGCGCGAAACTGTTCGAATATCAGATCTTCCCAACACCGGTGGACGGCAAATGTGTTGTGATGTGATGTAAACCTTCGAAATTTCCAACTCCATCTCAACCAGTGAACTTGCTATAAAGAAATTATTACATAAGCACATGCTATTTTGGCATTATTGAAATAACATATCAAAGAAGTATAAGTTTTCGACCGCCATCAGCTGATACAAGAAAAAATACCCTGGCACAGCTACAGTAATGAAATATTTTATCATCATGGGAGAATCCTCTCTATTGATTGCTAACATTTCTGACCAGTGGCCAGCATTCCATGCAAAGAAGGTGACCTAGCTGTGTGTCATTCTATGTGACATGAAATTCCTGACACAAAAAATACTGATGGCATCAATGGTGCAGGAAGAGAAAGAAAGACTTATTTCTATAAGCGTTACTACAAATTCTAATAATACTACACACGTTACTATAGGAATTGCCCTGTGAGTTGCTTGAAAGCAAAAGAGAGAGAGAGAGATGTATAGAGAGAGAGAGAGAGAGAGAGAGAGAGAGAGAGAGAGAGAGAGAGAGAGAGAGAGAGAGAGAGAGAGAGAGAGAGAGAGAGAGAGAGAGAGAGAGAGAGAGAGAGAGAGAGAGAGAGAGAGAGAGAGAGAAACGTTCACTAAACGTTCTTCCTCCCTCGCCTACTTCGATTGAAATCACTTCACATCCTGTTTAACCCCGTCTCTGTCGTCAGATGTTCGGCCCGATATAAAACGCTTTCTATTAATTCGCACCTTTCTTTTTAGTTTCAACATTCACTTATCACATCACTTTTCACAACATTCGATTCTTAAAACTACAATATGACCCAAATTCTAAAAACCGTAATATACAAACACGCGCAACAGCACAACGCGGTTGACTAACGCGGAGCGAAAAAAAAAAACTCAACCGTTCGGCTTGACACTCAGAGCGCGAATTGCTAAATTCCTGTAGGTTGCTTCAATGTTTCCATCGCTCGTGCCATTTTTCCCCTGAAGCACTCAACTAACACAATTTGAGCGCTCGCCCTGTGCTACCGGAGACGATACCTACACGCAGGGATGTCAACCTTCCAGATTTTGTCTGGATCTTCCAGACTTTTTGACCTCCGGCCAGACTTTTTTTTTGGTATCCAGACTTCCAGATTTTTAGTATTTCTTCCAGACAATTCCAGACATTTTTTGATTGACAAAGTTTTTTTTTTTCAAAATTTTAATCTATTTTGGCATCATTGACTACTTTAACTGACTGAGGTGAAGTAGAATTGCTCGCGCTCACTTCGCTCTAATCAACAGCCCAGTGGGTTTTCTTCCCACCGAATGACTCTGACCAAGTTTGAATCATAATCGTCCGAATTCGTATACGAAAACTGTCTAGTATTTTGACATTACTCGGTCCGAAAGTCCATACTGGGAGAATTTGGAATCATTTCGTTCCGAACTTATTTCATCACTGGGCTGTGTGAAAAGGCCTATCCAAATACAATGCGACCAGCCGGCGGCCATTTGTCATTCTTTTCTTGGTGTCCGTCCGTTCTTACGTCCCGTCCGCGAAAAGTGACTGATTTTTCGGAAATTTTCCCAAGTTCGAGACAGAAAAAGAACAGTTTTGAAATGGTAAGGTTAGCAAGAAATTTTTTAACTTGCCCAAGTTTATTTATTATTTCAATCTGAAATCTGAGACTGAAATGAAAGGACTGATATGATTTCTAAGCCCGAATCCGAAAATCTAAGGAAAATTGTTTAATGGGCATATTCCCCAACTCGAATCAGTTACTAGAAACAAAAACTCTGTAATCAATTTACATTTGGTTCTAGTATAAACATCTTATTGATCGACTTCATTCTACAACAAGTAGTTATTAAAAATTCACAATAATGTGCCTACGTAACATTCCAAAATTGATCATCTACATACATCACAACTTATCAAATTTTACGCCAGACACAAACGCTTCAAACTTTCCAAATCAAATCACTATTTTTGTTAACATTCAGCAGCTCTGTTGGTATATATTGTGAAATTGCAAAAGAAATTGAAAAACAGTTTTAGACGTTTCATAACCATTGAAAAAGTAGACATTGACTAATTCAACGTCGCAATCTAGGCTCTGATAAATTTGGCTGAAGATTTCTCAAAATGTTTTAGTTGTTTCTAACGGAAACTTTAATCTGAATAGTTATCTAAAAGTGAAATCAGAATATTGATATTCGGAATACATAAACATCGAAACCTACGATGTCTTGTTTTAAATCGTATGTACTCAAGTTATGTTATTTAATGTTAAGAAAATTATCTCGACAAGCCTCGTTGGATAAATGCTCGACACGATTATTTAAATAATTTGCTTTTTATATTTACAGTGTTTTCGATAATCTATAACTTCCGGTCATTATGCCCTAGAATCCACTGAATGGTTCGCATACAAGATATCTTATACACAAATTAATTCACGTTGTGAAAATATACTTAAAAAGTCGTTCTTAAAATATCTTTTACTTTTTCAATTTCTCCTCCGATGAAAAATTCTAAATCCATTTTTTAACCTGAATGTTTTGCATTACTTGATAGAAAGGTTTAAACAATCAAAAAAAGGTTTTTCAATATAACCCATCTAAATATAATCGTATGCAATCAGAAATCAACAAAATCTTTAACTTTATTCATTTTTTTTCAATTTGGATCCCGATCACTTTCAATTTATAATCCATATATTTAAAAAAAGAATCTGCGATCTGAAATAAGAATTTTTTATTGAATCTGGATTCCGGAATATGAATTGCTAATCAGATAGTTTATATTCTGAACTTTTAGTTTTTGATCTAACGTATTATTTTAAAATTTTAGTATTGAAATAAGCTTCACAACACCTGGGTAGGGAGGATAGAAATTCGCTGCATCATTTTTCATAGTCAAACATTGAGATAGTGTTGATGTGTTTCGTTTTCAAGGATTTGTGAGGTGCATCACCAACCAAATGCACTCATATTTTAAAAAAATCATTTATTTTGGCAGAGATTAACCCAATAACTGGATAGAGCTGTTGAAACTTTGCATTTTGAAACCGACAAAAGTTCAATGTGATATAATTTTTCAAATTTTCTAAAAGGAATGATAAAGCTTAATACAATAACCCAAAGAATATAAAAGAATCAATGTTTGAACTGGTCGGTGAAATGATCAGAAAAATTTGAAGTTTTTTGGCGTTTTTTTCGTTTTTCGATTTTATTCTCCCCGACTAGCTCAACACTACAATGTTCCAGACATTTATACCCATTTCCAGACATTTCGGCCCAATTGTTCCAGACATTTTTTGAAAATAGGTGGCAACCCTGCCTACACGTTCATGCTAACCGCCCCTCTCAAGCAGGATTCGTTCTGAGTGACGATATTCATTTGCTGCGGGGAATGTACACCCTCAAGCGTTCCTTGCTTCCTGATGGCTCAAGAGGCCGAACGACCGATACTCGCTTACATTATTGAAGATGAATACCTCGGCCTCAAGCTGGTAGTTTTGGTTGAGGCAAACATCTTCAAGCTCGGCGCAAAGGATGAGGCAACAACAAATTTTTAATGCTTCATGCCTTGAACTTAGCACGAGGCGCTGAAAGAATCAGTCATTTGGAAGGGACTATGTTGAATAGTGCAATCCAAAGTGATGTGTGTGGCACAGATGGACAATGACATGACAATATGACATGACAATATGACATGACAATATGACATGACATGACAATATAACATCACAATACGACATGGCAATATGACATGACAATATGACATGACATGACAATATGAAATGACATGACAATATGACATGACATGACAATATGACATGACATGACAATATGACATGACATGACAATATGACATGACATGACAATATGACATGACATGACAATATGACATGACATGACAATATGACATGACAATATGACATGACAATATGACGTGAGACATGACAATATGACATGACATGACAATATGACATGACATGACATGACAATATGACATGACATGACATGACATGACAATATGACATGACATGACAATATGACATGACATGACAGTATGACATGACAATATGACATGACAATATGACATGACATGACAATATGACATGATAATATGACATAACAATATGACATGACAATATGACATGACATGACAATATGACATGACATGACAATATGACATGACATGACAGTATGACATGACATGACATGACAATATGACATGACAAAATGACCTGACAATATGACATGACAATATGACATGACAATATGACGTGAGCCATGACAATATGACACGACATGACAATATGACATGACATGACATGACAATATGACATGACATGACAATATGAAATGACATGACGATATGACATGACATGACAATATGACATGAAATGACAGTATGACATAACATGACATGACAATATGACATGACATGACAATATGACATTACATGACAATATGACATGACATGACAGTATGACAGTATGACAGTATGACATGAAAATATGACATGACATGACAATATGAAATGACATGACAATATGACATGACATGACAATATGACATGACATGACAATATGACATGACATGACAATATGACATGACATGACAATATGACATGACATGACAATATGACATGACAATATGACATGACAATATGACGTGAGACATGACAATATGACATGACATGACAATATGACATGACATGACATGACAATATGACATGACATGACATGACAATATGACATGACATGACAATATGACATGACATGACAGTATGACATGACAATATGACATGACAATATGACATGACATGACAATATGACATGATAATATGACATAACAATATGACATGACAATATGACATGACATGACAATATGACATGACATGACAATATGACATGACATGACAGTATGACATGACATGACATGACAATATGACATGACAAAATGACCTGACAATATGACATGACAATATGACATGACAATATGACGTGAGCCATGACAATATGACACGACATGACAATATGACATGACATGACATGACAATATGACATGACATGACAATATGAAATGACATGACGATATGACATGACATGACAATATGACATGAAATGACAGTATGACATAACATGACATGACAATATGACATGACATGACAATATGACATTACATGACAATATGACATGACATGACAGTATGACAGTATGACAGTATGACATGAAAATATGACATGACATGACAATATGAAATGACATGACAATATGACATGACATGACAATATGACATGACATGACAGTATGACATGACATGACATGACAATATGACATGACAATATGACATGACAAAATGACATGATAATATGACATGACAATATGACATGACAATATGACGTGAGCCATGACAATATGACACGACATGACAATATGACATGACATGACATGACAATATGACATGACATGACAATATGAAATGACATGACGATATGACATGACATGACAATATGACATAACATGACATGACAATATGACATGACATGACAATATGACATTACATGACAATATGACATGACATGACAGTATGACATGACATGACATGACAATATGACATGACAAAATGACATGATAATATGACATGAGCCATGACACTATGACGTGAGCCATGACAATATGACATGACATGACAATATGACATGACATGACATGACAATATGACATAACATGACATGACAATATGACATGACATGAAAATATGACATTACATGACAGTATGACATGACAATATGACATGACAATATGACATGACAATATGACATGATAATATGACATGACAATATTACATGACATTATGACATGATAATAAGACATGACAAGATGACATGACAATTTGACATGACAATATGACATGAAAATATGACGTGAGACATGACAAGATGACATGACAGAATGACATGACAAAATGACATGACAATATGACATGTCAATATGACATGACAGTATTTTTTTTTTTGTTTCGATTATAGTCGTTTTACCATCTTTATGGCATTCGCGACTTTATCAACGTTACAGTTGGCGGATCGTTATTGAGAAACTTATCCGGTGCAACTGTGTTCGATGTTTACTCTTGGGCTCGAACTCGCGGACATCGGCTCAGGAGACAACAGACTTGCCAACTGAGCTATATCACAAGCCACATGACAGTATGACATGACAATATTACATGACAATATAACATGACAATATGACGTGAGACATGACAATATTACATGACATGACAATATGACATGACAATATGACATGACAATATGACATGACAATATGACATGACAATATGACATGACAATATGACATGACAATATGACATGACAATAGGACATGACAATATGACATGACAATATGACATGACAATATGACATGACAATATGACATGACAATATGACATGACAATATGACATGACAATATGACATGACAATATGACATGACAATATGACATGACAATATAACATGACATAACAATATGACATGACAATATAACATGACATGACAATATGACATGACATAACAATATGACATGACATGACATGACAATATGACATTTGAAACAAATTTCTATCTATATATATAAAAATGAATGTTTGTCTGTCTGTCTGTTCCCTATAGACTCGGAAACTACTGAACCGATCATCGTCAAAACTGGCATCTGAGGGTTTTTGAGGCCGGGGATGGTTTCTGTAATAGTCAAAACTCCATCCGACTTAAGGAAGGAGAGGCTTCCATACAAAATTTGTAGCTTTTCGAAACAAATTAAAGTCATGACATCCATTTTCTTGAGATTTTTTTTCCTTTGGGCGGTTTGTTTTTCGTCTCTATGGTCGAGGCGTCGCGGCCAACGTCGCAAAAAGATAGTAACCCAGGCATAGCATACTGATCAGTAGGAATATTTTGGCGCGTATTTCTCAACCAAGCATATTTTCTTTGCGGGGTTTGTTTTTCGTCTCCATGGGCGAGCAAGCGTCGTCGCAAGAGGATGGTAACCAAAGCACACTGTTCATTGATTGCTGGAAAATTTAACAATAAGGCGCCGGTTTCTCAAACACGTGGGTTTTTTTCCTTTTTCACGGGATTTTAATTATTTATGTGAATCATTCATCCCGAAAAACAAACACGTGGGGCGATATGCAACCTAGATGTGTTTTTTTCTTGCTTATTTGATTTGTACACAGCACGTGGTAATAAATGACGCCTAGATGTGACACGGATTGGTATTTTATTAATCGAATCAAAACCAATTGAAAGATTTGCTAAAATACTTCCATATTTAGTTCGTGTTAATGTAGGTAGCATTCGACTTTTCATTCAAGAAACATTAGAACATGTTCAAACGTTCAACTTTTTCTGTTAAAAAAAATTAAAAATTAGGTTTTCTTCTAGAAATTGTTACTTCGGCCCAAATACACAACTGAAACGAATTTAGAAATTAGATGGGAGCTTTTTATTTTAAATAATTCTGAAAAAACCATTGTACTTTTTGCTTACATACCAATTCAAGTACGTACTTAACATGAAAAGTGTTTTTGTGTTACATGGCTGCATAAAAGAGACTTTTAATCCGCTTCGTTTTTGAAAAGCGAGACTTTAGAACCGATATTCAACTGGACGCAAAATTTTTAAAAGAAATTTTTAGTTTACCCTTAAAGTGTTAAAAACAATATTCCTCTCTGTCAACTTACACGGTGGGGCAAGGGCAAACGTCGAACTTTTAAGAAATTCATCTTCAAAATGATTCACAATGTTGGAAAGACCAGAAGGGGTATTCCGAATGTTGAAACTGAAGCGGATATTGAAAATTCTTAAATGTCTTTGTAAATGAAGGTCATTCCCTTTGAACAGCATTCGTTAAAAGTGGAGTAACAAACATAAATTTATATTGCAGGAATACTGCAGAGGTATCAGTGAAACTTGATAAAACAAAAAACAGGAATTCGTATTAAATCCATTTTAAAGCCATTACTCTGACGCATCTGTAAATAAGCTTTGCATTGACACTTGCCCCAATATGCGGGACAAATGTAAACTTAGAAATTTGTTTTTAACTAAATTTTTGAAAATTTGACTTTCAAAGAAAAAATAAAAAAAACGCTGAGAACTTATTTAGTGATGCAACTGATATTTTTTTAAATATTTATATGTTTACCGTAGTAAATTTATTTAAAAAAAAGAAATTTGCACTGTAACTGATTTAATATATTTTTCATTACCATGATAAGTGCTGTTTGGGTATCGAGCCGGTTAAATTTGCCTACCTTCTTCAAGCAGTGGGGGACAAAATAGAAAAAGATGGGAGAGCTCCCATGTAAATTTAAGATAAAGAGCTTTTCAAAGAAGGGACGATATTTAAAAAGGTTTTTTTCGGTACAGAGTACAAATTTCAGATCTTGAAAAACGAGTTTAGAGATCAGTAAATAATATATACCATCTTTAAATTGCTATTCAGAACTGCAGCTGCAGCTCTCATTTCAGAGTTGTTGGTTCTGAAGTATGATGAGGTTTGATTTAAAACAATGCTCTCTAAAATCTAAATTTTAATAAATTTTACAAATTACATTTATTTTCGGAAGGTGTAGCAAAGCACAACGGGTCAGCTAGTAATTTATAAATTTGTTAAATATACTTACAAGTAACAAAAAAAAATTTATCGTTTAGATTTTAACCTTTTTTTTCCATAAAACATTTTCACCTGAATTTGGCTATCAACAAAAACATGTTTTGAATATTTTGGCTATACATATTAAATTACATTAAATCAAATTACATATTAAAATTTACAAACATTTCTTAAATGCAAATAACGACAAAACAATTTATCAGTGTAGTGATTTGTTTTTCATTTTTTTATGTTCATTTTATAAATTTTTAATCGACAAAAAATGTCAATTATATTCAATAGAAAAAAAAATTACCGAATTGACTAAAAATTAAAAAAAATGATAATGTTTATGAAATTGACGATATTGGCAAAATTGAAAAAAATGAAATGCAATAACATTACAAAAATTATGTGTTTGATCCAAGTTTTCACGCACAGGTTATAACTATATTTTGCTAATTAAATGGCAGTTTGAAAGTGGAAGTTTTTGATAAGTTTGAAGTTAATCGTGAACAAACTGACTCGAACATCCAGAAAATAGTCCATAATGTGTTTAAATGGTTAAATGCTGTGTTTAACCCATTTGTTTGTCTATGAAATTTAAATTAAAAATAAGAAGTTGAAAGATCGCTGAAAGGAACACCCGTGTTTGAATTTCGTCTTGTTCGGATGCAAAATAACGTAATAAACAAAAAAAAAAAAGATTTAGAAGTTAACTATCCCATTTCCTGTAGCAACACAATTATTGAAAACATCGAAAAGATTTTGATGAATGTCTAGAACTTTATTGTTGTTTATTATTGTTTTGATAAATTTGTTATCTGAATCCTAAACTTTAAATAAAAATTCAACAAAAATAATGATGATCAATCATGGATAGAAATTCTCATTGAAATATTTTAGTTCTTTAAACTCATCAGAATGTAACAACTTTTAATTAGAAGAAAGGAGAAATAGAAATTAAGAATTGGAATACAACAAAAGAGTACCAAATTTCAAGAGAAAATTTAGAAGTTAATTAAAAAATCATAGCTCTGAACCAAAAAAGAATAATTAAAATTGAATATTGTAATAAAATAAAGCTTTTAAATAACGATTTATGATTTTGAATAACAATAAAAAATTGAAGCTATCAACTTTTTGAATACAAATACATACATAGAATACACATTTAAAATAGAAAAAGAATTATAATTTGCCAATATGCCATAAACTTAAAATAAGAAAAAAAAAGAAAAAGGAAAAACAAAGATTTGAAGGGTTGATTTGGTTAGATACATAAATTTAGAACATAATTTATGTTGGCTTATGTCGGGTCAGTTTAAACTCAAAATCTTTTCGACAGTCTTTAATAATTGGCAGAACTTAATAACATAAGAACGTAAAATTTTAAACCACAACAAATTCGTGGAAAAGAAAATTAAAAAGTATAATGAATCAGATAAGAAGTTAAACATGTTTGTGTAAGATTGAAATGCCAGCTGATAATTATTAGATCAAAGTCTGTTTTTGTGATTATTTTTTGAATAATTCTAATTGATGATCAAAGACAAATCCGTTTCTATTCCTATTTTTTTTTAATGATTTCAATTTTTGCCAGATTTGAATGATAACGAAACTTTTGTTTTTTGATCAATTGGTTTAAATTATTATCAGTAAAGTATATTTATCAAACATCATTCTCATGGACAGAAGTGAAAAAATAATCATAATCATGTGTTTCAGTAGTGTTCCGATTATTTTACTAGAATTTAAATTTCTAAAAATAAGTTCAGCCAAATGATTGTGAGGTAAATTTAAAATAAAACACATGAAGTGCATATTTGAACCAACAATAAACATATCATTCATCCCCGATTTAGTATTAACTTGTATATTTTGATAACTAAGATTCTATTGTAGAGAAAATTCGCGAAATAAATATAATTTGAGAATATTTTCGCGGGCCGCAACCGGCCCGCGGGACGCATTTTGTTAATTTCTGGTTGATTAATAATATAATGCAATCTGTTGAAAATTTTTAAGGAACGCTCGACAGGCTGCGATTTGTTTTAAAAATTCCGGAAAAAAACTGCGATTTGCTCATCCCTGGTTTGAAGAATTCCAATTGAAGAATGAATTTCAAATTTCGTTTGAAAATATGGAAATATGTTAAAATTCAAATAGTTTATCCAGTAATTTGAATGCCTCATGCCGACAGCTTGTGTTGAGGCGAGCATCTTCAAGCTCGGCGATAAGGTTGAAGCAACAACAACGACCAAACGAATCGCACAAGTCGTTTGAAGCAAAAGGAAGGCGCCCAACATACGGTGCAAAGAGGGAAAGAAAAAAGAACGAAAAAACGAGCTGCCTGCCTTTGGTAGCAGAGCAATAGCAGAATAATCCTTAAACATTCGATCCACGCGCTAACAAGGCAATTCGACATTATGTGTGCCTTTGAATTCGGTTCCCTCAAGCTTGGAGGTCGTGATGAGTGAGTGCCATTCGTTTCCTTTTTCAATTTTGATTCCTCGAATGCATATTACTTCATGAACACCCGCCAAGTTGAGTGAGTGTCCTTCGTGTTTTTGTTTATTTTCCCCTCTTCAAAGCATCCTTCGCTCGCGAGTGTAGCGTTGAACGAGGCATGGATCTTCAATTCAAACTCGTTTTGTTTGAAACACTGGGTTGGTTGGACAAATATTAAAACTGATGTTTAAAGGTGAATTTGCATATATATCGAAGCAAACAATGCTTGGTTTACTCTGTCTAAATACTTTAAAATTTGCATTTTTAAACCAAACAGCGTTCCACTCAATGATATCGTATCCAAAATATAGCAAAAACTAGCAGCTGATTTTAAGATATGTTTTTGATGAAACTTCCACCTATCCAACGGTGTATAGTTTCCCACGGCGATCGGCAGCGCAAGCTTTATTTTAGATTCCGAAAAATAAATAGGGTAAATCGAAAAACTTTTATCATCTAATTTTAGGTTTTCAATCAAGCGAAACTTTATTAGTTCATGATATTAAGGAACTTTTTTATCTTCAAACTGTGAATAAGATTATAATACATCACTTCGGTATAAACATTTATAAATTTTTCAAGATTTATACGCTTTTTAAAGTTGTTTTGAACTGAAAATAAAAAATCTTATTTTTAATTCTTGTGTTAAAGTTGTCGTTCATGTTTGTTTCATAGAAGGTGTATAAAAGGTCCTAAAAAATATCTGAATACATCATAACGTTCCTAGAATATTGGAGATTCGATTCCAATACAAAAAAATTGGTGGTTGCTGACTTGAAAAATGGGCTTTTTTCCGGCTTTTGGGGGATTTGAACCACTGTGCGGTGGGTTTGTTATTGAAATGAAAATAATTTAAAATCTTTAGAGAAGTTTCTGCACTTTCTTTTTACAAAAACTCAAGACATATTTTTAACAATTGTTTCCTTGTTTTTAAATTCTAAATTTTCGTGTTCTTCAACCATAAGCCTTTAACTCCAAATTTTAAATAAAAAAACATAATTTCAACCTTCTGTTCTTTCAGGACCCAATATTTTAATCAAAAGAGACAAAATACTCAGAGCTTGTAATTCAAAGCTTAAAAACCTGCGATTGAAACTTTAAAAACTTTTTATTAATATTTTTTATATGAAATCATATTTTTGGATCGATCATGATTTTTAAATTAATCTAAAAAGTTTGAAAAATTGTTCTAAGTAGCAACTTTCAAAATAAATTTTAATACGCAGTGCTAATAACAAAAGTTTTGAACTCATTATTTTTAATTGTTTATCAGTTTTTATCATTCACATAATTACTCATTTTCTAACATTTCTTTGTCAGTGTAGTTGAACATGGAGGATTTTACTTTATTAAAGGTTTTATGTCTGGCTTCTATAATATGGCACTTTTAAAATAATTATAAATATATTCTTCTTTTTATAAAATTAAATTAAAACATCAAACATTGAATAAATTCTGTTCAAAATTCATTTCTTATTCAGTAATCGATAATTTACATTTTAAATCGTGATTAAATATTTTTTGTTCAAATTTAAAAATTACAGCGGAATTTCTCACTAAACTTCCAGTTAAAAATGAGGAAAAGAATTCCAAATTTAGATGAATAAAAATTAACAATTATTATCATTTTCCTAACATCTATTCATGCTAAGTTTTGTACAAGATTTGACATTTATTTAAGAATTCAGATATTTTTTAATTTTAAATTCGCTAAGAAATTTTTTTGAAACAAATTTATTTCTTACTTTCTTGACTTATCGAAAATTTGAAACATTCATTGTAATATGTTTCCAAAATTTTGTTTATCAGTCATTTTTTTAGTTTTTGTGTTGAACATGAGTGACAAATGGTGTAAAAAAACCCTTTCCTTTTCAATTGTTTATTTTTGGTATTGTTATTAATTTTATCTAAATTTGAACTTTGAAAACCCCCCCCCCGGAAGGGTCCATCGCACGGGCCTGACTGGTCACATTTTTTGTACTTCAAAGTTATTTTTTCGTTCTACATAGTCACTATTTGGTCACTTTTTTCGGTCCTCAAAGTCCCTATTTGGTCACTTTTTTTCAAATTTTGGTCACTAAAGTCCCTACTATTTCATTGTCAAACCGCTACCAGCCCTGCTTTCCTGAACAAACACGGTTGTTCCGTACTGGCCGGATTTGGCATCTTGCCATTACGGTAAAAAGGCCATGGAATGGTACGCCGTCAACAACGTGCAGGTGGTTCCCAAGAACAAGAATTTTCCTGAAGAATTTCCTGAATTTTCCAGAATTTTATACTAATAAAACTTGAAAAAATAATTTAATTTGATTTCTTTAACAAACGATTTCACCGATTTACACGCGTTTTCCCTTGATCAAATTTTGACCGTATCACCCTTCAGTTGATGCTATTTTTAAAACAGATAATCCTGTTTTATTTTTGAATATTGCTGAATTTATCTCTTTTTCCTTATACAGTTACTTCATTTTATCCCCTTTAATTTAAAAAAAAAATTAAATGGGTCATTTGTATTTTTTTTTTAATTAACAGTACATTAGTCTCAAGGACCTCAAATAGTATCAGTCAGTACAGCTTATTTCATAAAATATCCTTTCTAAAAGGCACAAGAGCATAATAATGGTGGAAATTGCTTTTGGTTACTAACTTTTATCACTGACTGTAAGTCTGTTCATCTCTCTTAATAGATCTTTCTATGAAGAAGGAATTTTGTGGAAGATTTTTTTATATAATGCTTTAAGGATGACATAAAAAGATCAATTAAACTACGTGATGTCAATCTATTTCTACTTACTACCGCTGTAGCACTGTTCTATCTGGTACTCGAAGGTTCAATGAAATAAATGTGACGATTTCCGATAATTCCTGCTAGTCACACCAACAAAGTTTTTCCAGATTGATTCTTTCAATATTTCAATGGAACGAAAATTCGAACAATTTGACTACTTGCGGTTATTTGAATCAAATTTGATCCACAGTCTTCTTTACGAAAGTTTTGTCGTAGAATGCATATGTAAACTTGATTCTTTTTGGCGATCAAGGTGAAAATATAAAAATATCACGAGTATAAAGCAGTATACAGGATAGAATGTGAAGAAAATTGTGGCATATCAGTGAATTTCTGAATTCATACATTAACATCAAACTATGATAGAAAGTCACAATTTTACAATAACTCAACAAGTTAAAATGACCGAGCATTTCCAAGCCTAGCTTAACATTTCTAGCTTCGATTCGGGGAGTGTATGAACGTGAGTACATACTTTATCGCCCATAAAAGCCTAATGGCTTCATCGACATGTAGACGAGCTGGCGCATAAATTAAAAAGATGAGCCCGAGCTCGCTCGAAGCCGCGGATCAATTTGCTAAATTGAACTCCACCGCGCACCCATCATAGACGTTCAGACGTTCGGCGAAACGTTTTGCAGAATGATTTGCACTTCAAAATGCTCAATTAGCAAAGCGAAGTACGCGGCAGCTTTGGGTAGAAGTTTCAGGCGGTTTCGAGAGGTTACGTTCCAACTCAATCAGTATAACAATTTGGATGAGTTTCATAAATTTTTCTTCTTTTCACCACAAAACACAAAACCCTTAAGATTGATGAAATGAAAACATCATCACCGACAAACGTTGAAGTGAACCTATCACCGAATGAGCTTCGAAACCACCAAGGTCAGATGTAAATATGCTCATTGTTTCGAAGAGTGTGAATGAAAATGACCTTCTTTCAACGATATGCCGAGATGGTGGAACGACGATGATGGTGTAACTCTTCAACAGGAAGGGAACCTTCCTGAAGAATTCTCCAAAGGTCACCACTATCTGATGATTATTGCCCTTAGCAAAAAAAAGTCGGTTCAACATCCAAGAAAGACGAGCTTTGGTGGTGTGACCAGAAGATTGTATGTTAATTGGTATGTTTGAACTCTTTTACTTCGTGGCTTCTCGAGGAGGGTGAGAGAGAAAAATTCGGTAAAGGGGAGATCTGATGAAAGGTATGTGAGCTTCAATGGTAAAACCGCGCACTCAACAACTAAACATAACAACAACGCGCAACGGATAAAAAAAAAATCACCCAACCTTATTTACATTCACAATCGAAGGTTATGGGCACCCTCTCTTAACAAAACTCTCAACGAGATACACACTCCACTTCATCGGGGCGCGTAGACTTTGGGTGCGATTTCACCCATTTGGGACCTTGCGTGAATCGAGAAGCGTTCACTTTGCGGTGTGTGGGCAGTTTGATCTGAATGCTTGGAGTTCCGTTTCTCTTTTTGCACCCTTCAGCCCCAAACCCCCAGCCATTCATATCCCCCCAACAACGACAATTCAAAAACTTTGCTGCCCTTTGATTTGTTCTTCGGAAGGTGGATGTGCGGTTTTTTTTCCTGCTGTTACCAGTTGTCAGATGATAGTTCAGTGATATGCTTTTGTGTCACCTCGCTGCGAGCCAAATTGGGGCGAGTCGGGCGGTTTTTTTTTCGATGTATCTAGCTAGCTCTTTGCTTGGCCCGTTTGCGGAAATGCGCTTTTGTGCGGTTTCCCATGGGATGGACCACAAAAGCGTTCAGGGTTGCACTTCAGGCGAAAAAAATGGAAATTTGTATCTTTGTTTTAATTTTGGTATAAATTTGTGAATTGTGATGATTCTTCTGGAACACCTTTGGTTTGTGTGAAATTTTAATGAAATATCCAAGATTAAAATTCGGAACGTGAAGGCAACAACTTTTAACAAAAATTTAATTTGTAACATATTTTTCAAGCATACGGAAACTCTTTTGGCAAATATAATTTCACTCCTGAATTCGCTAAATTGTTTTTTTTTCCTTTTCATCCTTGAATCACGTTGAGTTTAGGATAATATGTAAATTACTTAGGATTACTTATAGATAATTTTATTCCGGCTTCGACTCTAATACATTGAACAAGTCAACTCCGACCGGTTCAAATTTAATGGAAATAACATTAGAATCTATTTTGAACAGTTTTTGGGTAAAAAATTGCCCATCAAAAAAAATTGGTAGACGATTTGCTCAAATGCTGGTGACTATAAAATATAATCAGGTCCGAGAGTCCTAAATCTTAAAAAAAAGTCTTCAGATTTTAAATGGTTCCAATCCACAGCCAAGCATTTTGGGTAGTAGGTTGAAGTTAGGTCCGTGCGAAGTACTCGTCCAGTGTAGGGGGGATGGAGAGTGTAGGGTTCGAAATTTGCTAGAAATTCGCTAGAAATAATAACATCACCAAAAATGCATAATAAATGAGGAAAATATTCCCAAAATCATTTTTCTATTCATAACCAAATGATACAAACTCAAAAAAATTATAAATTTCACTGATATGGTTCAAAATAAAACAGAATCAAAGTTTCAATCAATGCTATTTCCGGTAAATACTTGAAAAATTATTCAAATCGACTTTGCTTATTCTGAACTAGAAATTTGCTTGAAAAGACATTTTAAGCAGTCTTGTTTGATAATTAGAAATCAATATTTCCGAAACACCAGAAAACGAATACAAATTTAAAAAAAAATCTAATTAAATCAAAATTTAAAGCTTCGGACATAAGAATGAGTATAGAGAAGTATATTTTTTTTAAATAGACTACCAGATTTAAAAAGAAAGTTATCCGGAATTTTTAAACTAAATTTTATAACAATTTTATGACGATGCATCGCACACAGGGGTAAATGCACCTAATAAGCGATCAAAATTATTTGCGAACGAACGGTAAACAATAGACATTTGATGTCCTCACAACATTTTCAAATTTTTTGATGATCTATCGAATTCTTGAAAGAAAAAAGTGATTTTTCCACCTGGATGGGAAATAAAAATATATTCATAAAATAATTACTTGACTTGATGTCTTCACAAAAGTTATAGATCTTATTATTTTAAGAAATTTTGTTCAAGGCACCATCAAGATCGCATAAAAATTATAAAAGTTACGAGCATTTTGAAAATAATACAAGTAATATTGAGTTTTTATTTAATAATTTCTTGGTATATTGAAAAAGTTGTTTAAATTGTTGAAACATACAATTTTGTGGAACATTTCAAATACATATTTCAACTAGGAAAGGAGATATGCTACAAAATATCCAAAATAATGCCTTTTCTCAGTAAGTTATAATCTTGAGAGTTCGTCCGAGTTCGTATTGATTCAATTGATACGAATTGATATGAAGTTCAATTGATATATAAATTTAACATTAGTTTTGGATAGATTTTTTGCAAACTAGCAATCAATAATAAAACAACTAGAAACAACTAAAATTCGATGAAAAAATTCCTCAGTTTTTGCTATTTTTAGAGACAAAAAATTTATTATCTTGAATTTGGAAGATTGTTTAATGACGATTTGAAATGTAATTTTTTTTTTATAAAAAAAAAAATATCCACTTCAACTTAAGAGATTTTATTCAATACAAATAGTTGATGATTGCATTTAATTTGATGAAACGAATTTTATTTTATTTCAAGAGTCCCTCGATCAAATTTTGAGACAAAATCATTATTCAAATTCAAAATAAATGGCCACAAAAGTTCATTTTTGAGGTTCACAAAAATAACTTCACATGTTTAATTCAATGATTATAATTTTAAAAAAATCATATATCATGTTTAATTCATTATTCAAAGTGCTGGCTAGGTGTAGGTTAGGAAATACGATTTCTTGAATAAGAAACTAATAAAAATAAAAATTAGGTACTCCAAGTTTTGTTGTAAATATTGAAAGCATAAATAAAATACTAATTTAGTTGAAATTGCGCATTAAAATTTTGCTGTTGTGCTTCGAATCAATTGTCGAACTTGATCATTTAAAACAAGAGAACTTAATATAATAAAAATAAGTGAAACGTTTTTAAAATTTTGAAACTCTGAATATTTGGTCCCGTCAATTGAAATAGAAAAGAAATAAAAAAAAATTCTTATTGAAAATTAGATTGATAGGCTTCCAAGAAGATCATGTTTTCAGAATAATAAATTCGAAATTGAAAAACAAAGACAAACTTACTAAAAAATATTCAAAAATTGAAATAGAAAATCTTTTTGAAAATTGAAAAAAAAATTATACTTTAGGTAGATTTATTTGAAAATTAAAACAAAATATGAAGATGCAAAAGATTAGATTTTCTTATTTATAAAATTTTACTGATAATTCAAGGGAATAGCATTTTGGGACCTTTGTTTAAATCATTGATTTGACAAACGATGGTTTCGAATCATTTGTCAGATTTGGACATCACCTCTTGTTTAAAAATCAATCGGATTTGAGTAAAATCAATACTTGATGATTGATAAACTTACAAAACCATTTACATAAAAAACAGATTCTGAATTTGTTTATTAAATTTCATTCAACAAAGAATAATATTTTGCAAAGACATTTAATTTTTCAGAGGCACAATTTTCTAAAAAAAAGTTCAATTCTACTATTTTCAGAAATTTTGATAAATACCATTACAAGCATTCATGACATCAAGAAAGAAAGTAAAGACAAAAGGTTTTAGTACATTTAACAAATTTTTTTAAGCATGCATAACGATTTCATTTTTGCTTTAAGAAATATACTAAATTCAATGTGCTTCAAATTTGTTGTTTTAATTCTTCAAAACTCCCGTATTTTACAGAATCGGGAAATGTAAACAAAATGAAAACTTCTATAACTTTTTTCAAAGAAGTCAAAATTACATGTGGTCTTGAAGAAAGTTGATAATTGATTTAAAAGTTTTTTTTTTTTAATATTTTTGCAATGTTCTACAGTTTTGGAAAGAAAGTGCAGAAATTTCTCAAATGATTTTTACTTATTTTCAAAAGTTGCATATTTGGATTCAGGGCAGCCAAAATTTACGCCTAAATTCTTTGCACCTCGAAAAAAAAGGAAATTGTGTGTCTTTATGCAATTTATCAAAACCATTTTGAGTGTAGAGGTTAGCTTTTAGAAGATACCTGTCACCTGTCACATTGCTACCAACGTGTTGACGTGTTAGATTAGTATTAGATGAATGAATTTTAAAATAAAAATTGTTGGTTTCAAATACTGAACTTATTTCGTTACATTTCTGGATGAAAATCCAGTGTCAAGAGTGTCAAGATTTGAGTTCCAATAAAAAGTGTTATTGAATTGCAAATCGAAATTTACTATCAAAACTAATTTCAATTCATGACCGTCATAAAGTGTCTTAAAATGAAATGTCTTAGACCAAAAGAGATATTCCTAGACTAAATTCCGCCGTCGTGTCTTAAAATGAAATGTCTTAGGCCAAAAGAGATATTCCTAGACTAAATTCCGCCGAAAGCAAGCCAATTTTATGACATCTTTGTCAACACTTAATTTTAAACACAGTTTGGGATCAAGTAATTTGAAATTTACTTGGAAGAAACCAACCTTGGGGGGGAAGAGGGTAACTAGGCGTGTTAAAAAGCATTGATCTTGAACTTACACTCAAAAAACCCCACAGGAATCCTTCCAAGGATACAAGATCGATCTTTTCCAGTAAAAAATCCAAATAAAAAGTATGTATTTGGTTGAGTATTTGGTGGTAGTAAAGTGACTCAGATGTTAAAAGCTTGGCGTTGGTGAAGAAAACATTGTTAAGAGTTTAAAGGAGTGTATTCGAAAAAAATGCAACACCGATATCGGAGAAAATCGAAGTGAAGCTGTAATGTGTGTAATGTGTACGTAAGCAATATTTCATGACAATCAGTCAAGAGGTTCTTGAGATAGCGTTCAATACAGAAACTAAACAATTTTTTTGGGCTGGATCGTGAAAAATTCAAAAGAGTCCCAGTGGAAGACCCAAAATCAGCTGGAAATCAACTATTCTACTGAAGTTTATATTTCAACTCGTTCAAGGAATTCAAGCGGATCTAACAGGAAGCTAAAATTTGAATTGAAGTGAAGATGATTGATTTCATGAATGTGAGAGGTTTAATCATGTGCAATCCGAAAATTTCAATGGACAAAATGATGAAAAAGGTAAAATTTCCGACTGAATTATTTTGCTGAATAATAAACAGGCCTGACTTAAAAAACGAACACAAACACATACAGGATCTCAATGAAACTAATGTTTCCTCGAAGAGATTCCTTTTTTCTTAACTCTAAGCGTTCATCTTTCAAGGATATGATGGCTAGCATCTTACAAATGCTGAAACCATCAACCCACAGAAAATGTACTATGTATGCCGTGACCGGGATTCGATCTCATGCCCGCTGGCTTAGAAGACTTGAAGGCTATCCTCTACGCCACGGGCTGCGGCTTATTTCTAGAAGGTAGAAAAGCTGCCTACTGGATAAAAAAAAAATTAAAATACGGTGGTCAAACCGTGCGCAAAATATTCGGAAAACTAGTGGGGAGATGTTTGAAAAAAAAAAATGTAATAGAAAGCAAAACGAACTCTTTAGCGGGCACCTGGAAAGTTTGCAGCCAAAAATATTTCGTTGACCAGTCTCGCATGTATTTTCCCATGCTAAATAAGGAGAAAAAAAAATAATGTCTAGTACTCGAGGAGGCTGACGATCTGTGGAAGCTGCAAATCAGTCAATGTTTTATAACGATTGACACGAAGAATGGCTAAATATACAAATAAGGCTGTCTCCTTATGCCATAGTTTTCCCTGCATAGCACTAATAAAGGTCCCACATAGTTTATAATCTGTTTTGGTTGAATCTGGAATTGTGACATTACGTGAAAACAGCGGTGGAGTGAAAGGAAGTCAAATATGTTGTGCCGAAGAGGACAATCGGCCAAACTTGTCTTAACTTTTGTCATAACATTTGTACAAATAAAAATTTTGAGTTATTTTTCATGTAAAGCTTCAAGAAATAGAAAATGTAATCAAAAATAGCCTTGATTTGGAAAACGCTGATTCATAGTACACATTATAGTTGGCGCGAGTTGTGCCCAAAAATAAAAAACTTCTATCTCAAAAACCACTTAACAAAACGTCACATATAAACATTACATTTCTAGGCAGCTTCGCTGAAAATTTTATCAATTTTCATCAATGCATTCAAAAGTTTTTCACGAAACTAAGTGTTGCGTTTTTTCCGAATACACTCCTTCGCAGCAAGCATCGTCAAATAAATGTTCCACTAATTTTCAAGTAGTTTAAAAGTAAGAGTACTTTACTGTCACTTTTTATTTAAAGCGCGGGTTTCAACTATATTTGCTCTAATTTTTTTTAAGATTACATAATTTGTGAGAGAGAACTATAAGCAAGGTGGTCCAAAATAATGACCGGTTCCAAAATAAGTCCGTTACCCTAGTTAACAGTTTGTTACGTCGCGTAATGATTTGCGACTGTCTTGGGTAAACGAGCTTATAACTTATCATTACAAACTATTTGGGTTTCACGTCTCTTATCTCTTGAAGTCCACTCCATGCCACGAGTTGTTTTTTTTTTCAACATAATATTGATAACAGGATTGAAGTTTTTGGCTAAGTGCTACCATTACAATTTTGAAAGGATTTTGACAACAATTGAGAAAATTTTAGAAAAATTTAGAAAAATTTCATCTTTCACTAAGCTAAACATTTGAATCCAGATTTAGAATTCTTAAATGCAATACCAACACATACCTACAAAATGTTCAAAATATATTATCCTAAACAGAACAACACAAAACCAAAAAATAAATTTAAAAAGCTGAAATTCATTGAAAACAAAAACAAAATTAGTATTTTTACCAAATTTTTACCGATCAATAGGGGAGAATGGGGATACTTGATCTCTTTTTCTCATTTTCATCACATCTTTTTGAAAACATTTTGCAGATCGCCGTTTTTTGCATTTTCTAAAATTGTAATATTTTGACATTTTAAGGAGACTTGATCTTTATTTAAGTAGACTCGTCCCTTTAATCAGGGTACCCCTAGCTTTGGCAAAAATTATGCAAAATCTTAAGATAAAAGTTCCATTGATTTGTTTTTTGACTATATCAGTTTCTATTTCCCAGTTTATCAGACAAAAAGAATTCTAGAAGCTTGTCTACCACCCTATATTTATTGCATACCTTAGGTGCAATTTTCTAATTTTATGATAAAAGCACTTTTTAGTCCTTTTTATCAGGGAATTATTGAATAAATATAAAACATTGGATTAATATCAATAGTTTCGTGCTTAGCAATGATCAACGTCCATTCAAAAAAGAAAAATATATCTATTTAGTTAGACCCATAACATACACTTTGGAAAACTTTTTCTAAAAAAAATTGAGAGTTGACTATTGCGTTGAAAATATGACATTAAGGATAGAAGCTCGTACTGTAATCTAACGATTGACATATGATAAAAAAAAAATCAGGTTTTTCAAACAAAGTACTCAATAAATAAAATTTTTGAAATTTTTTTTGAAATATTTGGTTCGTTGTTTTGTTCTTTTTTGCAAATTTTCCAGAATATTTGATCCATGTAAGACATTCCAGTTTCATGATAAAGCTGAGGAATCAAGTAGCTCCAGGGATCAAGTATCCTCATTTTTCCCTACTTATTTCGGGTCATAATGCATAATACTTGTTGACGTCAATTTGATTTTTATTTTCTGAAACGTGTTATTAGTAATTATAAAACATCTGAATCGAAGTGAAAAAATCAAAATAATAATAATCATTTAATATATAATTTCTGAAATCTCTGCTGAAAAATTAACCTCGTCCCGAGTTTGAGATAGGAGATGGGTGGAAAATCCGCTTCCAGAAATTCACAGAATTATTCAAAAGATCTTTAAATAGAGTTCTTTTGAAAGCGTTCCTCAAAAGAAAATTAAATTAGTCGAAAAAAATGTCATATTCGAATTTTCCAAACCAACCATATACATTTTGTAGATTGGCCTAAAACACTGACCTGTGCAAAATTTCAGCTCAATCGTACTTGATTTAGGGGTGCCTCAAAGCGCTCAAAGTCCCTGTTTTTGGACCCTCAATAAAAAGATATCGAAAAAATCGAAGTTTTAATTTTGGCGCCAAATGATTTAAAAAATGCATAAAACCTCAAAATCTGGTGTTATAAAAAAAAAATGCAAAAAATTGATTTCAAAATTTCAAAAATCACGTAAAGGGGACAAAAAGAATTCGGGAATAACGAAATTTCAATTTTGATACCAAATAACTTAAAAGTGCTTGAAACGTCGAGATTTGGTGTTATCTCGAAAAAAATTTTTTTTTGTCTAAATCGATCTTCTGGAATTTAGTCGGTTTTACTAAAAACAGCTGGTTTTGGTAGTTGAACGCATCCTCAACAGTCTCAATAGCGTCTGGTTTATGAGCAATTACTTTATGTAGATAAGAGCAAAGTAAAAGTAACTCACTAACTTTTCAAAAATCCCGAGCACATATTTTTAAATTCCATGTGTCGGATAACTAAGTACAAACTTCATCCCTGTCCCCGTTCGAAGTCGCATCCAATTAAGGTTGCAGCGCACAGAAATGAACAACGACGACGACAAATATTGAAACGCGTATCGCGTGTGCATCATCTATCGCGACGTAGACATTATTGTGCTGGGACCAACCACCTTTAGTTGAAATCGCATGGAATGTGCAACGCAATCGACGAACGGACGTTCTTCCGCAATCCGCTTCTATTGGCGAGAAAACGCTTATCGATCTCGCTTCATTCCATCCCGTATGCAAATGGTGAAAATCGTAAAAAATAATAGCAAAAATGTCACATCACATCGAATCGGTAAACGAGTCAGAGCGTTGCGCCAATTAAAGTTTTACGCTCTAAAGTGTGCACATTTTTATTCAGAGTTCGACGTTGAAATCTATCCCAATGCAAATGGCTTTAGGTGCCGGTCATCGAATATCAAAAGTACAGCGACCCTGAGAACCGTGACCAATTCTGTTCCTCCCCCCAAAGCTCCAACCTCTCTTTAAAAAAAAATCGAACTCCCCAATATCGATTCGAGATTGAATGGCCGGTCTTTTTTATGTGAAGCAATTTTTTTTTCCTTCAATGCAGCACAACCGAAGAACAAGTTCAACCTTAATGGGGCATTATTCGGTTCTCCGGTTCGGATTGGCGGGGTGACGACAATAATCACACAATACGACCCCTCATCTCCTCCCTTCGAAAAATCATTCTTCAACAACCGGATTATACTGCGGCACTTTTGAATGGAGGTCTGGCTCGAAATTTTCTGTGGTTTTCCGCTGAAGTTTTGGTGAGCTGGGTGATGGGGAGGACTTTTGAATGACAGTAAGTTCCTCTCAATTTGCTTGCGTAAGAGCCCATTCCGTCGCCCTAGGGCTTTAACTTTAGCGATGAAGATGTGGAGCCAAAACCGCTTGTCGGAACGATATGGCTTAGTGTTATTTCGCAATGGGGATGATTTCATCTGCCATTTTGGCATACATATCTATATAATTATAATTGTTTTTTTAACTTAAATTCTTATTTCAAGACCAAATTTTTATATATAAAATTTCTGTTCCAATCAAATTTAAATCACGATTACTTAAAGTGCTGATTCTTTTGTTTTTATCATAAATTATTTCTCAAAATCATACATGTGTATAGGCTTATGTATGTAGGCTTATTTTCCAACTTTCTGTACAAAAGTAAGAAAATTCCACTAAAGATTATAATAATTTCTGGCAACACCGCAGATCCAAAAAATCATGTGTGCCGTCGAGGTCAAAACTTGAATAACAGCTTCGAAGAATTTTTAAAACGTTTTGACGCACGTAATAAAATCTTAAACTATTGGAAAGGTAACAGAACAATTAGAATCGCCGTAACTATTTAATCTTGATTAAATGAAATTGAAGAAAACAGAAAAAAAATAAAGTTACCAGAAAATTAAAACTCGACTTAGCAAAAGATGTCTATTGACTGTTTAAGAATCAAATAGAAAATTTATCAAAATTTCAACCGTGACCCATAACAATTTTTTGAGGCATCTTAGACTTACTTTTTCGTAAGACAGCTCGAGTAGCTTAAGTGGTCATGAAACAACAAAAAATCACAGACAGACAAAAATGACAAAAAATGACATAAATGACATAAATGACAAAAATAACAAAAACGAAAAAAAAATGGCAACAATGACAAAAATGACTAAACTGCCAAAAATGACAAAGATGATAAAAATGAAAAAAATGACAAAAAAATGGCAAAAATTACAAAAATGACAACAATGACAAAAATGACAAAGATGACAAAAGTTACAAAGATGACTTAAACCACAGAAATGACAAAAAGTAAATAATTATAGAAAATGGCAAAAATGCCAAAAATGACACAAATGACCAAAATTCCAAAAATTCCAAAATGACAGCATTGACAAAAATGACAAAAATGACAAAAATGACAAAAATGACAAAAATGAAAAAATTGGAAAAAATGACAAAAATGACAAAAATATCAGAAATGACGAAAATGACCAAAATTATAAAAATTACAAAAAATGACAAAAATGACAAAAATGACAAAAATGACAAAAATGACAAAAATGACAAAAATGACAAAAATGACAAAAATGACAAAAATGACAAAAATGACAAAAATGACAAAAATGACAAAAATGACAAAAATGACAAAAATGACAAAAATGACAAAAATGACAAAAATGACAAAAATGACAAAAATGACAAAAATGACAAAAATGACAAAATTGACAAAAATGACAAAAATGACAAAAATGACAAAAATGACAAAAATGACAAAAATGACAAAAATGACAAAAATGACAAAAATGACAAAAATGACAAAAATGACAAAAATGACAAAAATGACAAAAATGACAGAAATGACAAAAATGACAAACATGACAAAAATGACAAAATTGACAAAAATGACATAAATGACAAAAATGACAAAAAGGACAAAAATAAAAAAAATGACATAAATGACATAAATGACATAAATGACAAAAATGACAAAAATGACAAAAATGACAAAAATGACAAAAATGACAAAAATGACATAAATGACATAAATGACATAAATGACATAAATGACAAAAATGACAAAATGACATAAATGACATAAATAACAAAAATGACAAAAATGACAAAAATGACAAACATGACAAAAGTGACAAAAATGACAAAAGTGACAAAAGTGACAAAAATGACAAAAATGGCAAAAAAGACAAAAATGACAAAAATGACATAAATGACATAAATGACATAAATGACAAAAATGACAAAAATGACAAAAATGACAAAAATGACAAAAATGACAAAAATGACAAAAATGACAAAAATGACAAAAATGACAAAAATGACAAAAATGACAAAAATGACAAAAATGACAAAAATGACAAAAATGACAAAAATGACAAAAATGACAAAAATGACAAAAATGACAAAAATGACAAAAATGACAAAAATGACAAAAATGACAAAAATGACAAAAATGACAAAAATGACAAAAATGACAAAAGTGACAAAAGTGACTAAAATGACAAAAATGACAAAAATGACAAAAATGACAAAAATGACAAAAATGACAAAAATGACAAAAATGACAAAAATGACAAAAATGACAAAAATGACAAAAATGACAAAAATGACAAAAATGACAAAAATGACAAAAATGACAAAAATGACAAAAATGACAAAAATGAAAAAAATGACAAAAATGACAAAAATGACAAAAATGAAAAAAATGACAAAAATGACAAAAATAACAAAAATGACAAAAATGACAAAAATGACAAAAATGACAAAAATGACAAAAATGACAAATATGACAAAAATGACAAAAATGACAAAAATGACAAAAAGGACAAAAATGACAAAAATGACAAAAATGACAAAATAGACAAAATGGACAAAAATGACAAAATAGACAAAAATGACAAAAATGACAAAAATGACAAAAAATACAAAAGAAACAAAAATTAAACAATGACCAATATGACAAAAATTACAAAAAATGACATAAATGCAGAAACGAGAATAATTATAAAGCTTACAAAAATGGCAAAAATGACATGACAAAAATGACGAGAATGATAAAAATGACGAAAATGACAAAAATTACAAAAATCACAAAAATAACAGATATGTCAAAAATTACAATAAAACAAAAATAACATGAATTAATATATGACCAATATGACAAAAATGACAAAAATGACAAAAATGACAAAAATGACAGTAATGAGAAAAATTACAAAAATTACAAAAATAACCAAAATTACACAAATGACAAATATTACAAAAATTACACAAAAATTTCAAAAATTACAAAAATTACAAAAATTACAAAAATGGCAAAAATTACAAAAATTACAAAAATAACAAAAATTACAAAAATTACAAAATTGACAAAAATTACAAAAATGACAAAATTACAAAAATAACAAAAATTACAAAAATTACAAAAATGACAAAAATGACGAAAATTACAAATACTACAAAAATTACAAAAATGACAAAAATGACAAAAATGACAAAAATGACAAAAATGACAAAAATGACAAAAATGACAAAAATGACAAAAATGACAAAAATTACAAAAATGACAAAAATGACAAAAATGACCAAAATGACCAAAATTTAAAAAAATGACAAAAATGACAAAAATGACAAAAATGACAAAAATTACAAAAATGACAAAAATTTAAAAAAAAGACAAAATGACAAAAAATGACCAAAATGACAAATATTACTAATATCACAAAAAAATGACAAAAAAAACCAAACAAACTTTTCTGTCATTTTTTATTTTATTTTTGTAAGTTCAATTATTTTTGTCATGTTTCGAATGTTTGTTATTTTTGTCATTTTCGTAACTTTTCCATTTTTGCCATTTTTTGCCAGTTTTTGCCATCTTGCCATTTTTGTCATTTTATCATTTTTTAATTTTATGTCATTTTCTCATTTTTATTATTTTTGACATTTTATTCATTTTTGTTTTTCTTGCCTTTTTTGTCAATTTTGTTATTTTTGTAATTTTTCTATTTTCGTCTTTTTGTCATTTTTGTCTTTTTTGTCGCTTTCAGTCATTTTTCATTTTTTATATTCTTCTGGTTAATATTGTAATTTTTGTTTTTTTTTTAATTTATGACTAAGATGACAAAAATAATAAAAATAACACAAATGAATAATATTACTAAAATGACCAAAAATGACAAAAAACAGAAAAATGATATTGTTAGAAATCTTTCAAAAATAGAAATTCATAAGGCGACCGTCATAAAAATTGGTTATTGTTCCTTGTTTTTTTTAGTTTGAAGTCCATGGTAACTTTTTCAAAATTCATAGATATCAATCGACTACAGAACTTCCTGGAAGAGTTCCTTGACCTTTTCGGCTGCGATTCTACCGAATCCGAGAACCATCTGCGCGATCTAATCCGCTTGCTAATTAACGCTGCTATTTAGTTAGCCAAATATGAACGCACCTGGTCGCAGCACCAGCTAGCTAAAACCATCAATCAATGTCAGATCATTCTAATCCTCGTCTCGTTGTCGTCATCATAGTTGCTAGTTGTCAAATCGTCTCGTTCGACATTCCCCACCTAATCTACTCCAACCAGCTTTACTTTGTATCGAAGAGTGTTTGCGCTATTTTGTTTCTTAAGCTAGCAACATTTTGCAACATTTTAATCGATTTGTTCCACATCTTTTGGTGGAAAGACTTTTTTGAGACAACCGCTTATTCTCTAGGAAAAGACTTCGCTAGACAGCATGACTCGAATGCTTGTTCGTCAAAAGTTCTCGTCAATTTTTTTTCCAAAACTTGTGTGTCACTTCTTAGGTGTTGGATTAGATTTAATTATAATTTGGTTTCACACTAGAAGATTTCATACAATCCGGTCTCGAAAATTTAATATTGTTTTGGGTAGCAAATTTGTCGGCCCTTAATGGAATTTTTCAACGGTGGCACCGGTTTAAAGTTGAAATTTTCCGGCAGCAGCAGCAGCTGTTTCCATCATCGAAAATCCCCCTGGAAAGGGTTTCCGGGTAGCAGCTCGACGGCCAAAGATTACAGAAGCTGGCTGGGGAAGGGCATAAATATATGGCCCAAATCAGTGGATGTCATAAATTTTCACGCTTTAATCTTAATTACTGTACTGCACCCCAGCGACGTCGACGATATTTTCGGCACACAGCACCAACCTAGCAAGGGCTTAACGGAAGTTGAACCATGGGTTGAAATAGTCATTAAATTAAACCGAGTCGGAAAAATCAGTCCAAACTTTAAAATATTTCGTTCACTTTCAGTTTCAATGTTGAACGATTTAATTTTAAATTTTTATTTTTCATAAAAAAAAAGAAATTTGATTGAGATTTAGATACAAAGGTCTTTGTGCCAGAAGAGAAAAATTGTACAAAAGCTCATTTCGAGAAATTTTTCATATCTTTTTCAGAAAGTAGAAGTTTTCGTCCAAACATAAAAAAATGGAAAAAACATAAAAAAAAATCAGAACATTTCACCAAATACAGTTTGAAATCTGAACAATCTTTCGGCATTATTAAATAAAAAATGTTGATTCAAAATTGATCATTTTTGGACTAAATTCACATATAACAGTTGAAAATCTCGCCGCGGACCGTGGTCTAGAGGATAGCGTTAAAGTTTACTATGCCGTAGATCATGAGATTGAATCTCGGTCACGGCATACGTAGTACTCTTGCTGTGTGCTGATGGATTTAGCATTTGTACAATGCTAGCCATCGTATATCATATCCTTCACAGATGTACGCCTTGGATTCTTAATGCGTGTGTTCGTTATTTAAACCAATAATGATCTGCCTCGAATTTTTACCTGTTGTGTGACTTGAATTAGTTTGAAGACTGAATTTGGAGAACGATGTAGAACTTTTTAGCTATGCCAAAAATTTTTCCGATCTTTTGGGAGATGCTACGTACATATCTCACGCAGCTTGAATGTTATCGATACAATTTTTGACGGTCGCCATGTATCGAAAAAAAAAATCGACGTAAGTATACAGCAACTCAGCTGTGAGACATATAAATTGAAATTTCAACCGTGTTTCAAATCTGTAAGAAACTGTATGAAGTGTAAAATATGACAAAAGCCTGAAATTTAAACCCGTCTTTGAAACTTCTTTAGATGGAAATTTTCAAACAAAATTAGCATTTGGACAGCTGTTGAAGTAGGTTCATCATCATAATCATCGCGATCACTCGCTGTTGCTCACCGGACTATGCATCTCTCACATTAGCTGATTAATTGCTGTGTAAACATTTTTTTCGGTACGCTTGAGCGAAGAAGCCCAAAGCTTAGTTAGTGGGTGCTGACCACCTTTATTTTTTTATTTCTGTAGCCAACCTGTCGGCAACTAACTATCGAAATGTGTTCTATGTTTGTTTGTTTGTTTGTTTTGACGTGAGGTGTTAGTCATGAAATTTGGCTGGCCCTCTACCGGAAGTATTTATATCGGTAGTTGCACTTTCCGATTATGCTAGAGCCGGGTTTCAAAATTACCTCACACTGAGAGTGCGAACAGACGGATGTGTTTGTTAACGAGTTTGGTTTACAGCCGAATATAACGATCAATTCCCGCCTCTTGGAGTCATGTAAAACAAACCCGTAAATTGCACTCTTATTTCCTCTGAAAGGGTAGATATATGTAGAGATGGGCTTGATTTGACTAGCATTTTTAAGGCAACTGTTAGCTCGAAAAAATGGTATAACATCAATCGAACAAACAGAGTAACAGAGCTCCCCTTTACCAGATTAGACAACTCGAAGCTGCTGCTTCCATCGCAGATCAAAACGATGATGGAAGACGTGCGAATCATGCAATGCAATAAATTTGCAATTTCTCATCATCAGCGCCGTTCAATCTTGTTTTTCGTTTCTTGCTTGTTGTTCGCCGTTAACTTTTTTTCAAATTTCGGTGTGGCATAATTTTGCGTGAGTTTGCCATTTTTGGAGTACACATAAGCAAACATCCAAAACAAACACCGAAATCACACGCTGATTATCACAAACACCATCTTTGCAGAAAAAATAAATAAATAAATAGCGATGCTCACGAGGTTTAGGTGAAAGGGTTCATCGCTTATCAGATTTGCTATAAGTTCCAACGACTTATGCAACCCACTGCAGTTAAATTGAACCGGTTATGGGTGTGATCAGGGTCGGGAAATTTGGAGCATGTATTCTGTAAGTTGCTTCAATTTTTGAAAAAAGTTACGTCTACATTGAACATTTTTCATCGGAAATCCACGAAGCTTTAAACTTTGTTGTATAAACTCTTATTGACATAGGGTTTGATGTATTGAAAAATCGAATCATCGAATTTCAAAAATCAATCAGAACATTTTTTTATCAGCTTGAAAACCTGACCTGTAAAAAATTTCAGCTCAATTAAACTGAATTTAGGGGTTATTTTTTCAGCCCTGAAAAAACAACGTCGTATGAAACATCATCAAGATCAAGAGAAAACGGCTGCAAAAGTAAGGAAAAAAACTTTAAAATTTATATTCCACATCATATGTTGTCCAGAAAACAAGTATGCTATATCAATAGAAACTGAGATTAGTTTATGTTAGTTTCTGCTTTTTAGTGAATAAAAATGTATTTAAGGACGTAAAAGCTCACACAAGGGTTGAAAAATCCATAAAACTCTCAAAAAGACAAAATGAGCAACAATGATAAAAACTGATTTAACAACCAAAAGACACAAAAATAAACCACAACAATAACTTAAAAACCAAATGTTCTAAAAAAATGACAAAAAATTCAAAATGGATGACAATAGGAAATATGCAATTTAAAACTACACGAAAAAAAAAAATCAAAATAACATAACCAAGAGATCAAAATGAATATGATAAAGTTGACAAGACTGAGAATTTAAAGACAAAAATAACGAAACAACAAAAATGACAAGAAATGAAAGAAAAACAACAAAATTGACTGAAAAAGCTATTTACAAAATACACAAAAATTACAACAACGAAAAAAATTGCTGATTTCCAAAAAAGACAAAAATTGAAAAAAATTTAAAAAAAAGTCAAAAAAAATTGATTTAATCAGATAATAATGACAAAATTATCTAAAACGACCAAAACGAGGAAACTGATAAAATAAACAAAATTGAAAAAATGAACAAAATGGAAAATTTACAGAAATTTAAAAAAAATATCAAACAACGTCAGAAATAACACAATTTTAAAAATTAAAAAACCGAACCAAAAAAATGAAAAAATATTAAAGAAGAAAAAAAAATAAAAAAAATATTACTAAACAACAAATCCGACAAAATTGATATGAAGAACCAAAACGACAAAAAATATATAAAATTATCAAAACAGACAAAAGATCCAGAAAATGAAAGAAAATAGCATGAAATAGCATATAAATAAAAACTGCAACAAAAAAACCAAATAAATAGCCAATATTTTTATAAAAAGTATACAAAAAAGGTGACCAGAGAATGAAATGACAAAAAATTTAAAAAAAATAGAAACAATAACAATAAAACTACGTAAATAACAAAAAGACTAGTAAAAAACTAAAAATAAAAAAAAAACACACCAAAAACGACGAAAACGGCATAAAAAAAACAAATTGGCAAAGATGAAACAAATAACAAAAATGTAATAAAATAAAGTGATTAAAAATGACGAAAACGAAATGAAATTTAAAAGAATAACAAAAATGCCAAGAAAATACTGATAAAAATAACAAAAATACCAAACGAAAGACAAAATTCTCAAAAACAAAAATCACAAACATGAAAAGAAAAGAAAAAAAATTTAAAAATATGAAGAAATTGACAAAACGATAAAAACAACGAACATTACAATTCAAGGGCAAAATAATGAAAAAAATGAGTAGAATGACATAAACGACGAAAATGATAAAAATAACAAAAATGACGATTTCAAAAAATGACAAAAACTACACAAATTACAAAAATGACAATAATGTCGAAAATGACAAAAATGACACAAACAACAAACATGAAAAAAATGAATAAAAGCCGAAGGTGATAAAAATGACAAAAATGAAAAAAAAAAATAAAATGACAGAAATGACAAAAATGACAAAAATGACAAAAATGACAAAAATGACAAAAATGACAAAAATGACAAAAATGACAAAAATGACAAAAATGACAAAAATGACAAAAATGACAAAAATGACAAAAATGACAAAAATGACAAAAATGACAAAAATGACAAAAATGACAAAAATGACAAAAATGACAAAAATGACAAAAATGATAAAAATGACAATAGATACGATAAAAACTACAAAAATGCCAAAAATGACAAATGTCATTTTTATCATTTTTTGTCATTTTTTGTCATTTTTGTTATTTTTTGTCATTTTTGTCATTTTTGTCATTTTTGTCATTTTTGTCATTTTTGTCATTTTTGTCATTTTTGTCATTTTTGTCATTTTTGTCATTTTTGTCATTTTTGTCATTTTTGTCATTTTTGTCATTTTTGTCATTTTTGTCATTTTTGTCATTTTTGTCATTTTTGTCATTTTTGTCATTTTTGTCATTTTTGTCATTTTTGTCATTTTTGTCATTTTTGTCATTTTTATCATTTTTGTCATTTTTGTCATTTTTGTCATTTTTGTCATTTTTGTCATTTTTGTCATTTTTGTCATTTTTGTCATTATGTCATAATTTTTGTCATTACGTTCAGTTTTGTAATTTTGTTCATTTTTGTTATTTTTGTCATTTTAAATTTTTTTTGTCATTTTTGTCGTTGTTCCGTTTTTATCATTTTTGTCAATTTTGTCCTTTTTTGCCTTTTTTCGGTCACTTGTTTATATTTTTTTTTTTAATTTTGATATTTTTGTTATTATTGTCATTATTGTCATTTTTGTCATTTTTAGCATTTTTGTTATTTTGTCACTTTTTTAATTTAAGTCATTTTTGCCATTTTTTTTTTAATTTTTTGTCCAATTTGTCATTTTTTTTAAATATCAGTCATTTTTCATATGTGTCGTTTTTGTTTCAAGTTTGTCATTTTGGTCATTTTTGCCATTTTTCTCTGTATTTTTCTATATTGTCATTCATTTGATTTTTGTAATTTTTGTCATTATTGTAATTTCAGTTATTTTTGTCACTTTTGTCATTTTAGTCATTTTGTCATTTTTGCAATTTTTGTAACTTTTTTCATTTTTTGTTATTTTTTCATTCTATTCGTTTAAGTCATTTTTGTCCATTTTGTCATTTTTGTTGTTTTTGTCATTTTATTGAAATTTTTTGTTTTTGTTCTTTTTTGAATTTTTGTCATAGCTGGCATATCTTTTATTTATTTTTTTTTTTTTAGTCATTTTTGTCGTTCTAGTAAGTAATTTTTGTCAATCTCGTCATTTTTTGCAATTTTAACGTTTTTTTCGTATTTATTAATTTTTTTCATTTTTGTCATTTTTGCCATTTTTGTCACTTCTGTAATTTTTGAAATTTTTTTCATTTTTGTTACATTTGTCATTTATTTTTTATTTTTATCACTTTGGCATTTTTGTTATTTTTGTCATTTTTTGTCATTCATGTTAGTTTTTTTTAAATTTTTCTTAAATTTGTCTTTTTTTGTAATTTTTGTCGTTTTTGTTATTTTTGTCATTTAATTTTTTTTACAATTTTTGTCGTTCTAGTTATTTTAGTCAATTAGTGAAGTTTTGTCATTTTTATCATTTTTGTCATTTTTGTCACTTTTGTAATTTTTGCACTTTTTTAAAAATTTTGTTACTTTTGTCATATTTGTCATTCTAGTAATATTCGTAAATTTTGTCTCTTTTGTCTTTTTTTTTTTAATTTTTGTCATTAATGCAATTTATGTCTGTTTTAAGATTTAGGTCATTTTTTTCAAATTTTTATCTTGTTTGTCATTTTTGTCTTTTTTCTTGCTTTTGTGATAATAGATTCTAGTAATTTTAGTTATTTTTGTCATTTTTGTAATTTTTTTTGTTTTGTCAGTTTAGTCATTTTTGCCGTTCTAGTTGCTTATTCAATTTTGTCATTTTTTTTTTAATTTTTATCATTTTTGTATTATTTCATCGTTGTCGTTTTTTTTTTTGTCATTTTTGTTATCTTAGTAATTTTAGTCAATTATATTATTTTTGTCATTTATGTCATTTTCGCTAGTCTAGTCATTTCAATTTTTACATTTTTTTTCTTTTTTTCTATATTAGTCTTTTTTTATTTTTCTGTTTAGCATTTTTGTTATTTTTTTTTTCATTTTGGATATTTTGTCTATTTAGACAATTTTGTCATTTTTTTATGTTTGTAAATTTTGTTATTTTGAGCATATTTGTCATTATTGCCATTTTTGTCTTTTTTGTTTTTTATTTTTTTTTTGTCGTTTTTTTTTAGTTTTTTTTATTTTTGTCGTACTCGGTATGTTTTCTTCATTTTTTCATTTCTGCAATTTGTGTGTTATAAGTATGTTCGTAATTTTGGTCAAATGCTTTTGCTTTCATTTCTGTCGGTTTTTCCTTTCTTGTCATTTTTTATTATTTTCTCATCTTGTCTTTCTTTTCTCTTTCTTGTCACTTTTATCATTTTTATTTTTAGTTCGGTTAGTTTTGACATTTTGGTTTTTATTATGAGTATTAAATTTTATCCTTTTTGTCATGTTTTGAGTGCCGCCAAAAACCATCATTTTGAGCGCTTCGACATTTTCTAAATTTTTAAATTGTGCTTATTCTACGCCGATCTTTGAGAAAGCTAGTTTTGCTGCTAGTGTTAATGCTTGGATTGATGCTAGTGCTTGTGATTGTATAAGTGCTTATGCTAGTACTCATGCTAGTTTTGATACTAGTACTGATGCTAATGATTATACTAGCGCTAATGCTAATGATTATGCTATTGAAAATGCTATCATACTGATGCTTGTGACAATTTTAATATTTATGCTTAACCTTATATTAGAGAGAATGCTAGTGCTAATGCAAGTGATAAGACCAGCGAAAATGGTAGTCATCATACTGATGCAAATGATAATTCTAAAAGTGATACTAATACTTCTTAAAAAAGCAAGTGCTTAGGTTGGTACTGAAGATAGTGATAATTTTAATTCTGATGCTTGTACTAACACAAACTAGTGAAAATGCTATTTCTAATACTAATGATGATGCCAGTATGTCAATGGCAACGCTAGTACTAATATCAGTGAAATAGCTAGCGATAATGCCAGGTATTAATGCAGTGACAACGCTAGTACTAAAACTAGTTAAAATGTCTGTGAAAATGACTGAGATAATGCCCGTGATTATGCCAGCGAAAATGCTAGTGATCATACTGAGGCTAGTGATAATTCTACTTTTGATGCTTGTACTAACGCTAGTGGAAATGCTAGTACTTATGCTAGTGATTGTACTAACACTAGTGATTATGTTAGTTCTAATGCTAGTAATCATGTTGGTGAAAATGCTGGTACTAATGATAGTGTAATGCCAGTGAAAATCACAGAAATAATGCTGGTAGAAATGCTTTTGAAATTGCTAGTGATAGTTTAAATTATGATAAATCAGAGATTATTGTATTGTTAATGCTAGTACTAATGCTAGTACTAATGCTAGTGGTAATTCTAGAATTCAGTGAGATTAAAAATGCTTATGATAATGCTAGTAACAATGCTAATTATAATGCTTATGATTATGTAAGTAGTGATGCTAGCTCTAATGCTTATATAAATGCTAATGCAAAAGCACGTGCTTATATTAGTGAAAATATTGACGAAAATGCTAGTACTTATCTTAGTAATAATGCTAGCACTATTACTGATGCTAGTTTTAAAGCTGGTGGTTGTGCTTGTACTAATACTAGCGCTCATACCTGTGCTTATGTTAATTTCTTGACGTTTGACGTCATTATTTGTTTTATTTCCCCCCCCCCCCCCCCCCTTACAGTTGCCTCCATATTTTACAATTGAAGGAAGAACCGAAAAATATTCAAACACAAAAATTCATGTATAATTGACAGAATTCACATCATCGGGATGAATCGCACAACAATCGATATAAACCGCCCATACGAAAGACTACGCTTTCATCTGTCAATATTTATTCATATTGGTTTGTTTGCAGCGGCCGGTCGCCGTTTTTCTGTGTTCATGACGCTTTTATTGACACGCTGATCCGATCCGATCCGATCCACTGTATGATGCTCGCCCCGAAATGTCTCGCCCATTTTTGGAGCTAGAACAATTTACATAAACAGACAATGCTGTACCAACAAGTTGGAAGGACGTATAAGCACATTTTGGGTGTTTTGTTAGTTCTCGACTTCAAAGTTGCTAATGTTTGTTTACATTTTGGAAGGTAAACAAACGAGTCTCTGCAATTGAATATTTCCCTCAAATTAATTGATCCATTTTTATTTAAGGTAATCAAAATGTGTCCTTCCGCTCAAGCTACGCCAAAATGGTGGAATTTTTGGGAACACATTGTTTGGCATATCGAACGATATTGACGACGACCGACTGCGGCTTTTATTGTTTCAAGCTGGTTCAACAGAAATTGATGGTTCTCGGGAGAGTTGTTTGGCTGATATTTTTTCCATCAAACTGATGATGAATCATTGATATCGCCATATTGTCTGGATAAAAATATCCAATCCAATTTTGATGAAATTTTATTTGCTTTTTCAAAGGAAAATGTACTCAGTGCTGACGTCATTCGCTCACCTTTCAACATTGTCTTCACCCAACCTGTCCCTCCAATGACAGTGCACGTCCGGATAAAAATGTCATCTTAAACTTCCAGTGAGGCCAAATATCTATTAACAAAAAAATCATTATAATTTATTCCAATCCGCTTTGTGCGAACCGCTTAATACCAATCTGTCACAAGTTACTTTTGACGAGCAAAATTAGTGAAACATTGTGAGTTGTGCAACAACTCCCAGAAGAAGGGCGTGTCGTCGTGACAGCTGGCTTTGAATTATAATTTTCTAATAAAGTTACAGCTTTTTCCGCCCCAGCGGAATATTTATTTTCCTCCGGGGCTTAAGATCTCCACATAGACGAAAAAAATAGAAATGTTTCGCAATTCTTCCGCCCTTCGAAACAACGAGGAAAAAACAATAAAAAAACGCGCTTTGACAAACGACAAGTGGGTAGATTAAATCATCAGAGAGAAATTCGATTTTCACGCTGCTCCATCATCCCATCCCGAGTGATGCGCTAATCTGCTTTTGTTTTTTTTTTTAAATAATGTCATTTGGGATTGTAGGCATCAGCCCGCGCTAAAAATTTATCATTCTCTAACCGAGTCGTTTCCGTTTTGTATTGATGAAGTTCGAGTCTTCTTTTCGAAGAAGAAGGGGGTCTCTCTATGAATGAATATTCGCACATAAAATTATGGGGGAGTTATCGTCCCCCGCTGTTTTTTTTTCTTCTTCTTAGGAACCGGATCCGTATTGTCTCTTATTATTATTTATTTGCGAGGCATTTGTGTTTTCCGATTTATGTCGTTCGTTTGTAGAAAAGCTATTTTTAGAGATGCCGTCGTCGTCTGCCAAGTCGACCTTGATTAATTGATCAAGTAACTCTCGTCGTCATCTCGCGTAATCATTGTCATTGTTTTGAATTCAAGTTTTGTTTTCTTTCCACCTCTCTTTTTGCAGGAATTGAAGGAAAGCTTCAACTATGGACTGTTTTGTCCGCCTTCGAACGGGAAGGCGGGCAAGTTTTTGGACGAGGAACGGCGGCTCGGCGATTATCCGTTCAATGGACCCGTCGGGTATTTGGAGGTAAGCATTGATGGAAATTTATCTTTTTGAAAACAACTTTCCCGTAGTTCAGGTTCAACGTCCGACAAAGATAAGCCCATGTTTGGCTGACCTAACAGAGTGATTTTTTCAAAAAAAAAAAAATATATATAAACTTTGGATTTTCAAGTTGAAACTCTTCTATTACTACAGTCTTTTTAATAGTCATTTGTTTAAATTTGGTTGACATAAATTATTACTGTCGTTTTCTTGTCGAATGATTTTGAATGCAAAAATGCCAATCTTTTATTATTTTTTTTAACGAACACAAACACATACAGGATCTCAATGAAACTTGATGTTTCCTCGAAGAGATTCCTTTTTTTCTAAACTCTAATCGTACTTCTTTCGAGGATATGATGGCTAGCATCTTACAAATGCTAAAACCACCAACCTACAGAAAGTGTATTATGTATGCCGTGACCGGGATTCGATCTCATGCTCGCTGGCGTAGAAGACTTGAAGGCTATCCTCTACGGCACGGGCTTATTTCAAATCAATCTAGCCAAACTAAGCTAAAAAGGTCAGTCGTATGTCATTACCAATAAATTTGGGTAGAAAATCATTCTGGGTCAAAAATTTAACGGAATGACGGAATATGTAGGAGGAATGAGGGCCTGATGGCCTCACGCGACAGATGGGCTCTTGGGAACTTTAAGTTTTAGCGGAACTGTGTGTTTTTAGTCTTTTTTAAGCATATCTTATTACAGAGATTATTTCCTATCTACGGTTTAAAACACTTGTTAAATGCATGTTTATTTAGGAAATAACTTGTAGTTTTTATGTGGCGGAAATAAATAAATTTTGGAGCAACTTCAAAAAAGCTCTTCCAAGAATTTGAACGAATTTGACATCGACAAAAAACAACTATCATATGAGAAATATCAACTTAGCGATCATCCTACCCCATACGTTAGAAAACCATCGGCTTTTTAAGGGTTTACTGTATTCAATTTTTCATCAGTTTGACCAGGTCTTTTTTCTACTTATCATATTTTCCAAGTGGCTCAGATCCCACTTTAGCCTTCAATCAAATAAGTTCCAACTTTTTACTTATTTTCTCTTTTTAAATTACGCGAAAGCTTAAGATGTCCGTCTTGACCTTTTTCCCCCTACCTCAAGCAATCATTCATAACTAAATTAAAGGAAAAAGATAAAATGAAAGTATGGATAACATACAGAAAAACACTAGAACAATTAATTTGTCAAAAAACTTAGAATAACTTTATAAAAATACACGATTTTACAAATGTTCAAGAAAAAAAAGATGAGTGTATAACAAAAATAAATCATCTGGAAAAAGACGAATGACAAAAACAAAAAAAAACAAAAGCAATGATATAGTAGTAGTAATAGTAATAGCAAAAAGTAAGAATAAGACAAAACAAAATGTAAAAAATAACGAGAAATTATTTAAAAATGATTGAAATAACTAAAGCAGTAATGATTTGTCAAAGTGAAACAAATAAAAATGATGAAATGACAAAAGCGATAAAAAATTTCAAAATGATTAAAATTTGTGAAATGCAGAAAACAATAAAAAAAATGATTAAAAAATATGACAAAAATTAAATAAACTAAAAAATCTCTAAAATCACATGAATTAAAAAAAAATTAAATGAAGTCTGTTTTTTACCAAAAAGGGGAATAATTGCTGAAGTAAAAAATCAATCGTGATTAAAATTTTAGATGAAATCTTTTTACAAAAAAAAAGAACTTAAATAAAAAATTGTTAAATTATTTGTTGAGAATGTCAAATATGACTCAAGTGACTAAAGTGATATAAAAGAAAACTTTGACATAAATTTGACAAATGACAAAAATTTTATTACATACGTAATTTCTAAAATGACAGCGATTAAAATAAAACAAAATTACAACAAACAAGAAACAAATCGCACAAAAATAAAAAATAAAAAATATTAACATAGATGTGAAAACAAAGAAAACGAGAGCAATGAGAAAAACATTGATAAAAACAAAATACAGACCGCGTTCGATTTTGGCAACATCCGAGCAAAACCGTTCGTTTTTGGCAACATCCATGAAAGACTATTTTTTTTGGTCACTTTTTTTTTGTTCTCATTTCAAATTAATCAAAATTAATGTAAAACGTAATATAATCATGATTTTTTTTATTTGGCCTGACTATATTAATTTTAAACAGTAAAATCATGATTTTTCCCAATTTTTCTTCGTAAAACTAATATAATTAAGCAAAATTTTAAAAAAAAGTTATGCTAATATTATGTTTTACATCAATTTCGATAAATTTGAATAAAAATAAAAATAAATAAAAAAGTGATATAAAAACCGTTTGAGTTTGAAAACATTCGATTTAGACAACATAAAATTTACGGACGTGTTGCCAAAAACAAACGGGGTCTGTGTGTGAAAAAAATCCAAAAATGACATCCAAATATAGAAATACTAGCTGACCTGGTGTGCTTTGCTATACCTTCTAAAAACAAAAAAAATAGTAAAAAGCTTTTTAAATTTCTATAGTAATTTTGGCTATTTTTCGGTCTAGGATTTTAATCAAACAAATTGGGACGACGTTTCGACCATTTTTGGTGGTCTGTCCGTTGTAATGTCGGACAGATAATTCCCTTGAGAAAGACCATTGCAATTCAAAGATGATTTCATCGTATTTAGTGAATCTGGATTTATAAATTTGTTTTTCATGATCTGACATTCCCAGTAAACATTTTTGTCTGTATATTTCAGTTGTTTTTGAGATATACACACTTTTGTACAATCTGAAAAAGTTGTATAGAATATTCTATATGAGCCTGTACGTACCAAAGTGGAGGCAATATACGGACCAAACTTCGCTCACCTTGAAAATATAAAACTTTGTATTGCGTTTTCAACAATTTGATAGCAACTTTGCTTTGCACAAAATCTTAGGATTGTACAAATTACAATTTTCTATTGCCTGTCTTACAATTTGATTACAATTTCCATTTGCAGGTATCCTGAGGTTTGTACAACTTTCTTCACCATTTAATGCAATTTATTGTTACTGTATCCCAAAGCAATTATATTTTTCCCTTATTACGATTTTACTATGAATCGCCGTGACCATAAATACAATAGAATTTAATGTTTACTGCAAAAAAAAAAATTGAACCACATACAACTTCATCTATACCTTCCTTCAGTCTCGAACTCACAACGTTCCGATCCCTGTCCTTCGATACTTCCTCGGCGCCATTTCATGTTGATGCAAACAAGCAAATTTGTTCATGTACAGCTGAGAGTGCCGTTGAAAATTCAGTTGATCGTATAAAATACCACTGACTGCATCATTTCGGACTCCAAATCTATTTATAGATGCCGTTTTTTTATATACAACTTTAACCTATCTCAAAGACGATTAAATTACAATCAATAATTTTATTCAGTGCTGTGCGTTCTTAGCTTGCTATACACTGTACTGTTAAACAATTCGACAATCTGCAGATTGTTTAAATTGCATTATACGATGTTCTTACAATTACTGTACGACCTCTCATGGAAATAATATGTCATCATAGTTCGCAAGCATGAAAGATTGCTTAATTGTACAGTGGGATTAAATATTAAGGTTTACACAAGTCTACTGAGATTCAAAACAACTTTATTGATCATTTTATACGATTAACAGAATGTTATCGTATATAATGAACTATACAAACCATAAACGATAAAATAAAACTTGGTTTAGCTGCAACATGATGTTTACACAATTCCAATCTAAACTTAATGCTCATACAATCTACAATGAACACTACTTCACGATTCTTATCACAAAACCGGATTTTTTGAAGCGTCACCTGTGTTTTTGCAAACGCTGACTGTGTGTGCCACTTTTTTCATTTTATAATTTTTTTTCTCAATCAAAACTGCCTTCATTTTTGCAACAAAATTCGTCAAGGATTTCTAATTTTTGCAATTGTTGACATAAGATGATTACGATATTACTAAGCATAGGAATTGCATTATAAACAATTATTTACCTATTAAGTTTATTTCAATAAGCGACTTTGAATAACATGAAAAAATAGATTGTTTAAATTCCATTATACGATGTTCTCACAATTACTGTATGACCTTTCATGGAAATAATATGTCATCATAGATCGCAAGCATGAAAGATTGCTTATTTGTACAGTGGGATTAAATATTGAGTTTTACACAATTCTACTTCAAAACAACTTTATTGATCATTCTATACGATTAACAAAATGTTATCGTATATAATGAACTATACAAACCATAAACGATAAAATATAACTTGGTGTAGCTACAACATGATGTTTATACAATTCCAATTTAAACTGGATGCTTATACAATCAACAATGAACACAACTTTACAATTTCTGGTTATCTGGGTTTTACTGTGTTTTTATAAATTTCATGAGTTATTTAAATAAATATGCTTTATGAGAAAGGATTCGCCATCCTTTCCCTCTTCCAAAGTGGGGAGGGCTCAAGAGCTACTATAAAACATTGTCCATTTATTTGATAAGTTTTAAGTTATGCCTATTAGACCGCTGCAAAAAAATGACTTTTTACTCCCATATGTTTTTTCGATACCTTTTGGGTCACCAAGTATCAGTGTTAAATTTGAGATTATTTGGTTGATTCCTGAGTTAGCGCAACGCGTTTTAATTTTGCATGGACATTTGTATGGAAGAAGAAATTTTTACACATGAAATCATCCCAAAAATTTCTTAAAAGCTTGAAATGAAATTTGTCTTTAATTTTTGGTTTTAACTTTTCTTAAGCTTTGTTTCTTGCTAACATGACACGCAGCTAAACATTGATATGTGATATGTTGATATGTGGGGGCCCGATGAAAATTTTGACCTCTATCCCGGATTTTACGGTATACAGAAAATTAAATTAAAGAAAATGAAAGCCAGTTTCAGCTTTGCTCCGCTATATCTCATTTCTCAAAGAACCGATTTTACAGTCTCAATTTTTTAGTTTTTTTTCGCGAATTTGATTATCATTTGCATGGAAAATACTTGGTCTCTTAAAAATCTCAGTTCTTCAGTACATTGAAATGATGATTAAGATGATCAGAATGTGCGTTTCGGGTCATATTGACCCGAAAAGCTTTGCAAAGGTTAAGCGATGAAAACTATATGGAAACCTTCCTTCCTTTCCCTTTACTTCCTGTAAGGCGGAAGGGTTTATTTATAACAATCCTCGAATCATATCTCGTACCAAAATACCTCTTCATGCCAAATTTGATTCCATTTGCTCGAAGTTGAAGTTATGCCGACAAAATTGTATAAGGGCCCCTCCCTATGTACTCACTGGAAAAAGGGTGGTGTCTAAAATCCTAATAGAACCATTTCTTGTGCCTTAATCCTATTCATTGTAAAATTTGGATCCACTCCTAGATAAGTGCTCGAGTTCTGCAAAAAAATGTATGGGAGCCTCCCGCTTCCCTTCCTATATCACCCATGGAAAAATAGAGAGGTTCCAAACAATCTTATAACTATTTCTCGTATCACATGCTCTCCCATCCCAAATTTATTTCCAATTGCTTGATTAGTTCTACAGTTTTGAAAAAAAAAATTAAAGCCCTTCCCCTTTCCTTTTTTCCCACTGGTAGTGGTACCTAATATCAATTAAAACCTTTTTTGTTCTTAAATATCCTTACATGCTTACATGAATTGTTCTCGAGATAAAAATACGTACCGTAATACCCTCCTAGCCAAATTTGGTTCCATTTGCTCGATTTGTGACAAAAAACATTAAACAAATTGTATGGAAGCCCTCCTGCCCTATCCTAACTTCCAATGGAAGAAGAGGGATCTCAAATAATTATAAAATAATTTCTCATACCCAAAAACCCTTCAATGCCAAATTTGGTTCCATTTACTCGATAAGTTCTCTTATAATGCAAAAATTTGTAAGGGAGCCGAAATCCCTTCTTCCTATCTCCTCGCTAGAAGGAGGGAGGGATGCCAAAAATTCATTTCTCTTATACCATTCCATGCCAAATTTGGTTTCATTTGCTTGATTAGTTTTTGAGCTATGTAAAAATTGTAAGAAAAGCTTCCTCTCCCCTTCTTATCTCCTTACTCGAAAGAACGAGGGATCTCAGAAAAAAATTCGTATTTAAATACCCTTCAATGCCAAATTTGGTACCATTTGCTTGATCGGTTGTTGAGTTTTGAAAACATTCGTCTTATGTTTGGGAGGCCCCCTCCAACCTTCCAGTGAGGGAGAGGGGTCTCAAACCATAATAATATTTTAATGGCATTGCGGCGAGATGAATTCTAAGTAGAAATCAAAGACATTGTGAAATATATAGGAAGATAGATGAAGCGAGTGCGCTTCGTAGAAGAAGTGAGTAGGCTGTAAAGGGCAGTTTTGTATAGAAAGCTCATCTTCACCGTCTACTCACTTCTTCTACGAAGCGCACTCGTTTCATCTATCCACCTATATATTTCACAATTTCTTAACATTCTACTGAGAATTCATCTCGCCGCAATGCCATTAAAATATTATAATCAACAATTATAACGGCGATAAAAATCTGAAACAAACCATAATAGGAACCTTTCCCGGCCTCCAATAACCCCACCTTACAAGTTTCACGCTAATCGGTTCAGTACTTTCAGAGTCTATAGGGAAACAAACAGACAGACACAGACAGACAAAAATCCATTTTTATGTTAGAGATTAAAAGTGATAAAAATTTAAAAAAAACAAAGATAATAAAAAAGAAATTAGTTAACTAAAATTTTAACAAGAAAATCTATAAAACAATTGACAAAAACAACAACAAAAATCACAAAAGATAAAAAGAATAACAAAATTGAAAAAAAAACAAAAAGAACTTAAATCAAAAATATAATGAAAAGAAAAAAAATTCATTCTATTTTCATATTTCATTATTTTTTTTTTGAAATTTGTATGTACTAAAAAACACTAAACTTTACATGGGAATTTCATTCTTATGTAAAATGTTTTCGAAAATCTAAATCTGCCATTAGTTGTTCGGAACTTACTCTGTGAGGTGATTCTGAAAGCAGTGAGCAGAAATTTTGAACAAGTTTCCGAGAGAGTTTGGTAAAAGTTAGATGTCACGTGATAAATTCCTGTTGTGACCGTTTCTATTTGTTGAAATAACATAAATAAGTTAATTTATCAGTTAAGTAGTTTTTATATTTTTCACAGAATTTTGATTTTCCATTTTAAATAGAATTTGATACTGATTTTGTCATTAAATTTGTAAACAAATCCTTGCCTTTTGGATATACACTAAGCCTCTTTATTCTAATTTCGATTTCCAACGGATAGATATTCATGTAGACTTTAGTATTTCCATCCGAGAAGAGTTTTCCACAAGAATAGGTTTACCTAACTATGGGTTTACTTATCAAATTTAGGTTTTTTTTTCTATTCCTCTGTACGTATGTGATTCCTGGATCAATTATGAACAGGAATTTCTAATTCATTTTTGGATTGAAATTTGTTTTTTAACGGATTTTTTTTCTCATAACTGATTCGGTTAAAAAAGTTCTTATCTATTTAACATGTTTAACATTTTTGTATTTAAAATATTTTCTTTTAAATTAAAATTGTAAATTGTTCTTAAAAATTGTTGGTTCTAAGAAGCTAGATATTTTTATCTAAGTTTAAATGCTGCATTCCATTTCTAAAATTTACATGACTATTTTCAGTTGACCAAAGTTTTAATTTATAAATGAACATAAAATTAAATTGTTCATACTTAGACTCTTTAATAGTTTTTTGTCTGAATATTTTCAAATAATAGAATATTACCTTTTTTATAATTATAAAAAAAAACCTACTCTATGTAGGATGTTGGACTTCGCTTCTGATTTTTTGGTTCCAATAAAGATTTGATTTAAATAATTCCAACCAACCAACCATTTCTGAATTCAAATTAATCCGATGATCGGTTGAGAGTCTACATCGAAACGTAAAGTTTTGAATACTCGACCGTTTTGAATCCAATTAAAAAAAAACCTATCACCATAAATAATGTAAGTTTTAAAGTTCTAATCAGAAATCTAAATCACTTCTCCCCATTTTCTAATTCTGACGATTAATCTAGACTGAGCAGTATCTGAGGAAATTTTTCATTTTTTAAATTTTTCTTTCTCGCATTCAAACTAAGTAATGCAACTCAAACTGAGTGATAATAAGTTTTGAATTTAGGGTCCGAATTCAATTTTTTTAAGGTATTTACATAAAATTAAACAACAAAAATGTATTGAGGCTTTAACTATGATTGGTGCGCTGCTGATGTGCTCAACTGTTCAAAGACTGTGTCCTCTCTAAAAAATTATTGAAAACTTGCTGTTGATGAAAATTTTAGTATTTTCCTGATCTAGAAAGTTTGTGTCTTTGCAAGATTAGGAAAACTGCTGTTGTTTATTCACAATCCTTTCATTTTTGTTTGACACATTGATTCCATGTCAAAGTGCAAGTTGAACGAAAAATAGTTCATCCAGCGTAAATCGATTCCGGCTAATCTAGACCGCATATCGTCTAGAGATGGAATAGAGAGAAAAAAAGTACCACAACAAACTAGTACTGGGTACTAGGTTAATTACGGTTACGCTTTTATTTGTTTCCGTTTGCTACAATTTCACTCTCGCTTGGCACAAATTACTTGTGTTTTTTTTTCCTCAACTTAGTTATTGCCTCGGCCGGTGGGATGTTGTTGTGGATTCCAATCCATCGATCCGGTTTTCTTCCGATTCGGTGCGGCTAAATTGAAAGTGTTCAGCTAGTGCCAAGTAAGTTGCTGTGGAGGGAAATGCTGAAAAACACATCCTATTTTAATGACTTCATGTGACGACACGCGCTCGCCTTGCACTTGAAACCACTGCCCTGCTAATGCTGATGCTAAAATTTCTGAATGGCTCTCTCTGTGCTGTGGCTAAACTGGAACTTCACGTTACCATTTTCCAGTTCCAACTAATTATGCTGATTAAAGCGGAACTGGTTCATTCAATGAGCGTGTTTTTCTCTATCTATTGGTTCGATTTTTTAAAGTGGGTACTTTTATCTGTAGTAAATCACCAGTTAAAATGTGATGAATTTAAACATTTCGGTTTTTTTCCTTCTCTTCTTCCAGCTCAAATACAAACGGCGCGTGTACAAGATGCTGAATCTGGACGAGCGACAGTTGAAGGCGCTTCACACCCGGGCCAATCTGAGGCGCTTTCTCGAGTGCATCCACGGAGGGCAGGTGGAAAAGATCGCAAAGATGTGTGCCAAAGGGCTGGACCCAAACTTCCACTGTCCGGAGACGGGAGAAACTCCACTGACGATAGCAACGGGAACGAAGAAACCGAACAAGCTGCTGATTGCCCTGGTCAATGGAGGCGCGTTGCTAGACTATCGGACCAAGGATGGGACCACGGCGCTGCATCGAGCGGTGGAGCGGGACAGTTTGGAGGCTGTGAGGTGAGTTTAACGATTAGAATAAGCGATTGATCAGTTTTCTGGCAATTTCAAATTATTTATGCCAATTATGACGAATTTTATGCCAAAACTGCAATGAATTATGGCTATGATAACTAAAAAATGTTTTTTTTTTTCAAAATTTTTTAAGTTTGGAGCTCTAGGATAAAAACTATAAACATGGCAACAATGTCAAAAATTACAAAAATGGATAAAAATGACAATATTTTTAAAAAAAGTTACATGATCATGCCAAAAATGAAATGAAAATGAAAAACATGACAAAAACAAGAAAAATGATCAAAATTTCAAAACAAATTACAATTCAAACAACGAGAAATGACAAAAATGACAAAATGACATGAAAATGAAAAAAATGACCAGAACAACGAAAATGGCAAAAGTGACAAAAATTACATAAATGGCAAAAATTACAGAAATGAAAGAATGACACAAATGACAAAAATTACCAATATTACCAAAATGACAAAAATGACAAAAAATTAAAGAAAATGAAAGAATTTGTCAAGAATTTGTCATTATTTTTGCATTTTTATCATTTTTGTCATTTTTGTCATTTTTTTCATTTTTGTCATTTTGGTCAATTTTGTCGTTTTTGTCATTTTTGTCATTTTTGCCATCTTTGTCATTTTTGTCATTTTTGTCATTTTTGTCATTTTCGTCATTTTTATCATTTTTGTCATTTTTGTCATTTTTGTCATTTGGTCATTTTTGACATTTTTGACATTTTTGACATTTTTGTCATTTTTGTCATTTTTGTCGTTTTTGTCATTTTTGTCATTTTTCTCATTTTTGTCATTTTTCAAATTTTTCTCATTTTTGTCGTTTTTTTTTGTAATTTTTGTCATTATTTTCATTTTAGTAATTTTGGTAATTTTTGTCATTTTGGTAAATTTTGTAACTCTGGTTATTTTTGTCATCTTTGTTTGATTTTGTCATTTTTGTCATTTTAAAAATAAAAAAAAATGACAAAAAATAACAAAAATTACAAAAATTGACAAAAATGGCGAAAATCTCATAAATGACAAAAATGACAAAAATGACAAAAATGACAAAAATGACGAAAATGACAAAAATGACAAAAATGACAAAAATGACAAAAATGACAAAAATGACAAAAATGACAAAAATGACAAAAATGACAAAAATGACAAAAATGACAAAAATGACAAAAATGACAAAAATGACAAAAATGACAAAAATGACAAAAATGACAAAAATGACAAAAATGACAAAAATGACAAAAATGACAAAAATGACAAAAATGACAAAAATGACAAAAATGACAAAAATGACAAAAATGACAAAAATGACAAAAATGACAAAAATGACAAAAATGACAAAAATGACAAAAATGACAAAAATGACAAAAATGACAAAAATGACAAAAATGACAAAAATGACAAAAATGACAAAAATGACAAAAATGACAAAAATGACAAAAATGACAAAAATGACAAAAATGACAAAAATGACAAAAATGACAAAAATGGCATAAATGACAAACATGACAACAATGACAAAAATGACAAAAATGACAAAAATGACAAAAATGACAAAAATGACAAAAATGACAAAAATGACAAAAATGACAAAAATGACAAAAATGACAAAAATGACAAAAATGACAAAAATGACAAAAATGACAAAAATGACATAAATGACATAAATGACAAAAATGACAAAAATGACAAAAATGACAAAAATGACAAAAATGACAAAAATGACAAAAATGACAAAAATGACAAAAATGACAAAAATGACAAAAATGACAAAAATGACAAAAATGACAAAAATGACAAAAATGACAAAAATGACAAAAATGACAAAAATGACAAAAATGACAAAAATGACAAAAATGACAAAAATGACAAAAATGACAAAAATGACAAAAATGACAAAAATGACAAAAATGACAAAAATGACAAAAATGACAAAAATGACAAAAATGACAAAAATAACAAAAATGACAAAAATGACAAAAATGACAAAAATGACAAAAATGACAAAAATGACAAAAATGACAAAAGTGACAAAAATGACAAAAATGACAAAAATATCAAAAATGACAAAAATGACAAAAATGACAAAAATGACAAAAATGACAAAAATGACAAAAATGGCATAAATGACAAAAATGACAAACTTGACAAAAATAACAAAAATGACAAAAATGACAAAAATGACAAAAATGAAAAAAAAATGACAAAAATGACAAAAATGACAAAAATGACAAAAATGACAAAAATGACAAAAATGACAAAAATGACACAAATGACAAAAATGACAAAAATGACAAAAATGACAAAAGTGACAAAAATATCAAAAATGACAAAAATGACAAAAATGACAAAAATGACAAAAATGACAAAAATGACAAAAATGACAAAAATGACAAAAATGACAAAAATGACAAAAATGACAAAAATGACAAAAATGACAAAAATGGCAAAAATTACAAAAATGGCAAAAATTACAAAAACGACAAAAATGACAAACTTGACAAAAATAACAAAAATGATAAAAATGACAAAAATGACAAAAATGACAAAAATTACAAAAATTACAAAAATGACAAAAATGACAAAAATGACAAAAATGACAAAAATGACAAAAATGACAACAATGACAAAAATGACAAAAATGACAAAAATGACAAAAATGACAAAAATGACAAAAATGACAAAAATGACAAAAATGACAAAAATGACAAAAATGACAAAAATGACAAAAATGACAAAAATGACAAAAATGACAAGAATGACAAAAATGACAAAAATGACAAAAATGACAAAAATGACAAAAATGACAAAAATGACAAAAATGACAAAAATGACAAAAATGACAAAAATGACAAAAATGACAAAAATGACAAAAATGACAAAAATGACAAAAATGACAAAAATGACAAAAATGACAAAAATGACAAAAATGACAAAAATGACAAAAATGACAAAAATGACAACAATGACAAAAATGACAAAAATGACAAAAATGACAAAAATGACAAAAATGACAAAAATGACAAAAATGACAAAAATGACAAAAATGACAAAAATGACAAAAATGACAAGAATGACAAAAATGACAAAAATGACAAAAATGACAAAAATGACAAAAATGACAAAAATGACAAAAATGACAAAAATGACAAAAATGACAAAAATGACAAAAATGACAAAAATGACAAAAATGACAAAAATGACAAAAATGACAAAAATGACAAAAATGACAAAAATGACAAAAATGACAAAAATGACAAAAATGACAAAAATGACAAAAATGACAAAAATGACAAAAATGACAAAAATGACAAAAATGACAAAAATGACAAAAATGACAAAAATGACAAAAATGACAAAAATGACAAATATGACAAATATGACAAAAATGACAAAAATGACAAAAATGACAAAAATGACAAAAATGACAAAAATGACAAAAATGACAAAAATGACAAAAATGACAAAAATGACAAAAATGACAAAAATGACAAAAATGACAAAAATGACAAAAATGACAAAAATGACAAAAATGACAAAAATGACAAAAATGACAAAAATGACAAAAATGACAAAAATGACAAAAATGACAAAAATGACAAAAATGACAAAAATGACAAAAATGACAAAAATGACAAAAATGACAAAAATGACAAAAATGACAAAAATGACAAAAATGACAAAAATGACAAAAATGACAAAAATGACAAAAATGACAAAAATGACAAAAATGACAAAAATGACAAAAATGACAAAAATGACAAAAATGACAAAAATGACAAAAATGACAAAAATGACAAAAATGACAAAAATGACAAAAATGACAAAAATGACAAAAATGACAAAAATGACAAAAATGACAAAAATGACAAAAATGACAAAAATGACAAAAATGACAAAAATGACAAAAATGACAAAAATGACAAAAATGACAAAAATGACAAAAATGACAAAAATGACAAAAATGACAAAAATGACAAAAATGACAAAAATGACAAAAATGACAAAAATGACAAAAATGACAAAAAAGACAAAAAAGACAAAAAAGACAAAAAAGCAAAAATGAAAACAAAGTACAAAAAAGCAAAAAAGAAAAAAAGTACAAAAAAGACAAAAAAAATAAAAAAATGAGAAAGAAGACAAAAATGACAAAAAATACAAAAAGGACCAAAATGACAAAATTGACAAAAATGAAAAAAATGATAAAAACGACTAAAATGACAAATTATTAAAATTACAAAAAATTTCAATAATTTAAAATTTCGAAAAACTACAAAAATGACAAAAATTAAAAAATATGACAAAAATTGCATAAATGACATAAATGACATAAATGACGAAAGACAAAAATTGACAACAATGATAAAAATTAATAAAATGACAGAAATAACAAAAATGACAAAAGTGATAAATAAAAAAGGACAAAATGACAAAACTGATAAATTATAAAGATTTCAAAAAATTAAAAAAATACAAAAATGGTATGCTTAGTTTATATTCACGAATCTAGAGATAAGATTCTTAAGTCCAAAGACCAAATTTCAAAGTCTAGAGTCCAGAGTCTAAAGTCCAGAGTCTAGATTCAAGAGTCCAGATACTAAAGTCTAGAATCGAGAGTCAAAACTTGCACTCGTCTATTTTCTAGTTTGGAACTCAGAGTCCAGAGTCCTGAGTCCAGAGCAAGAATCTAAAGTCAAGAAAATAAAGATCCCTGAGTTCAGAGTCCAGAGTCCAGCCAGAATCCGGAGTTCTGAATCCAGAGTCCATGGTCTAGAATAATCATCCATGAGTTAAGAGTCTAAATTTGAAGTCGTCTGGTTTTGAGTCCAGAGCTCTGAATAAAGAACTCAGAGTCCAGAGCCTATAGTCAAGAGCCTAGAGTCTATAGTCAAGAAGCAAGAGATCAGATTCCTGAGTCTAGAGTTCAGTGTCTGAAGTCCAACCAGAGTCCGGAGATCCGAATGCAGAGTCCAGAGTGAGCCATGAGTTAAGAGTCAAAAGTTGAAGTCGTCTAGTTTCGAGTCTAGAGCTCAGAGTCCATAACTCAGAGTCCAGAGACCGTAGACTTAAGTCAAGAAACAAGAGATCAGATTCATGAGTCCAGAGTTCAGAGTCCAGAGTCAGGATCCAAGGAACAGAATCTGGTGTCCAGAGTCATGAGTTAAGAGCCAGAAGTTGATGTCGTTCAGTTTTCAGACTAGAGCTCTGAGACCAGAACTTAGTGGCCAGAACACAGAGTCAAGAAGCAAAAGATCAGATTCCTGAGCTCAGAGTTTAGAGTCCGGAGTCCAGTCAGAGTCCGGAGATCAGAGTCCAGAGCTCAGAGCCCATAGCCTAGAGTCAAGAAGCAGAAGATCAGATTTCAGAGTCCAGAGTCCAGAGTCTAGAGTCATGAGTCACGAGTTAAGAGTTAAAAGTTGAAGTCATTTGTTCCGAGTTTAGAGCTCTGAGTCTAGAACTCAGCTAGAGCCCAGAATCAAGAGATCAGTTTCCTGAGCCCAGAGTTTAGAATCAAAATCCTCAGTCCAGAGTCCAGAATCTAGAGTCCAGAGTCAAGTGTAAAGGGATCAGATTTTTGAGTTAAGAGTTAAAAGTCAAAGTCGCCTAGTCTGGAGTCCGAAGTTCTGAGATCAGAACTCAGAGTTTAGAACTCAGAGTTCAGAATCCAGAACACAGAGTTCAGAGTCTAGAGTCAATTTTGCGTATGTGTAGGTAACATCCGTGTTCAGTAAATTTAAAAAAAAAATACAAAGAAGGCAATACCAGCAATGTCTCAATTACGTTAGCATTATACTATTGTAAAAACAAACCAACAAATTCGTTACGTCCGCGTTCACAAATCAAGTTGTTTATGTTTATGCTGCTGGACCAAGCAAAAAAAATCCGGCAAGAAAAATGGCACTTTCCCTCTGGGTCGCACAAGTGTCGACATCAGGTCTGGGTCGCCATGGTCGAAGCCTAGGGTAAATGCACCACCTCACGCCTTCAAGACGATTGAAAGTGCATAAAATTCATTCAAAATAGACTTGCTAAGTGCTTGGGCATCGTGCCGTCAGCCCATTACAGTGTTTAATGGCTAGCATTAAATTGTTTAAGTGGTGAGGATTTCGCCATGTAGCAAACTGGCAAACTCGTGGATAGATGACAATCGTCGTAACCAAAGTAAAGTGCGTGTTCGCGTTTTGGACCGAAGCGACATTTTTCGCGTGTCATTACGGTTTATTCGCGTGCTGACGACAACCAGCTGTGGATAAACAAGCTCGTCAGGGTCATACCGCCGTCAAGTTGTTTTATTGTTATTTTTGATTGCGGGCCGTCGAAATGAATTGGAAGTTTGACTTTGTTTGTTTTTGTTTTATCGTTCCGGTTTTCGGTAACTGATGATTTGTTGATGTATACAAATGGGAAGGACGAACGCCGGCAACCGTTTGGAGATTTGTCTGATGCTCACAATAAATTACATAAATTTATTGACATTTTTTACGATTAAACTTGTGGAGTTTTATCTAATTTACCGAAGCAAGCGCGCTTCTAAATCTTTTTTCTCCGTTGTCGTCATTTGATATGCCATTTTTGTTCGCTCTATATGCAAATTACGATTTGAACCGGTATAGTAGGCCACGATATGTGTTTCATCGTTAATAACTTTGGGCTACCAACATCAACCGCTTGAGTTCAGAGACAGGTACACCTACTGTGTAGGAAGTTTCATTCATTCATTCATCGATTGCTGGCTGTATAATTCAGTACAGAACCCAGTTGTTCTGTTTTGAATTTGAACACAGCCAGCGCGCCTGCTACGATTGACACAAGACACATACCAGCCTACTAGTAGATGGAACAACAAGATCTTCGCATTCGATTCGGGACAGAGAGAGAGGAAACTAATGTTATTGTCATCGTTGTCTTGTAAGCAGTTTGCCAATAAATTATCGATTAATTAATTATTCCAAAAACAAAATATATGTCTACAAGCTAACGAGCATACGAAACGTGTGTCGCGATTGTCGTTTGGCCAAAGACAGTCTTGGGATTAAATAGCAAACAGCGATCTCCCACTGCCAGCCCAGCCAAGAAGTAGTTTCGTAGTTGTTGTGACGGAGTGGAACGCATATGAATTCTCGAAAACATGACAAGCTCCATCGACAAGCTGCTGCTGCCTGCTTGGGAGTTTGTTCTAGAGAATTTATGTGTAGGCATCTCCCTGAGTAGTCATTGGTGGTTTATTGTTTTAGAAGCTGTGCGCTAATGTCAACCTTAATCCGCTCCTTTGGCAGGGACCACCTACGCCTAAAATTTTTCTTAACTTATTATGTTTGACGACATGCTGGGATTTGGTGATCTGAACAAGTTCCAACCTTCAAGCAAATCTATGCCAAAAAAAGTAATTTATTGGAAAAATGTAATCATCTACCAGTTAGAACGTTTTTTTTACGCTGATTGTTTTTGTCCACTTTACACCTTTGAGTTTTTTTTGTGATAATTCAGAATCAGTTTCCTGTCGCGATGGGAGTTCCGACTGAAGTTCAAAGGGTCACTATATAAATTTGCATTGGATCGAGAGGACCAACACGAAGAGTGTTCTGAAGGTTCACTTCATAAATTTGCGTTCGATCGGAAGGACCAACAAGTAGAGTGTTTTGAAGGTTTATTTCATGAATTTGCGTTGGATCGGGAGGACCAACATGAAGAGTGTTCTGAAGGTTCACTTTATGAATTTGCGTTGATTTGAGAGGACTAGCTTCATGAATATTCTGATGGTTAATTTTATGAATTTGCCTTGGATCGAGAGGACCATCATGAAGAGTGTTTGAAGGTTCACTTTATGAATTTGCGTTGTATGAGTAGGACCAACTTGGAGAACGTTTTGAAGGTTCACTTTATGAATTTACGTTGGATCGGGAGAACCAACATGGATGGTGTTCTGAAGGTTTATGAATGTACGCTGGATCGGGAGGACCAACATTAAGAGTATTTTGAAGGTTCACTTTATAAATTTGCGTTGGATCGAGAGGACCAACATGAAGAGTGTTTTGAAGGTTGCCCATATGAATTTGCGTTGAATCGGGAGGACCAACATGAAAAGTGTTTTGAAGGTTTATTTTATGAACTTGCGTTGGATCGGGAGGACCAACACTAAGAGTGTTCTGAAGGTTCAATTTAAGGATTTTTCGTTAGATCGGAAGGACCAACATGAAGAGTGTTCTGAAGGTTCACTTTCTTAATTTTCGTTGGGTCGGCAGGACAAACATGAAGAAAATTCTGAAGGTTCACTTTATAAATTTGCGTTGGATTGGGAGGACCATCATGGAGAGTGTTCTAAAGCTTAACTTTATGAATTTGCGTTGGATCGGAAGGACCAACATGAAGGGTGTTCTGAAGGTTTACTCCGTGAATTTCTTTTGGATTGGGAGAACCAACATGAAGAGTGTTCTGAAGGTTCACTTTATGATTTTGCGTTGAATTGGAAGAACCAACATGAACAGTATTCTTATGATTCACTTTAGGAATTTGCGTTGGATCGAGCGGACCAACATGAAGAGTGTTCTGAAGGTTCATTTTAAGAATTTACGTTGGATCGGGAAGACCAACATGAACAGTGTACAGAAGGGGTTCACTTTTTGAATCAACGCTGGATTGGGAGGACCAACAAAAAGAGTCTTCTGAGGGTTCACTTTACGAATTTACGTTGAATCGGGAGGACGAACATGAACAGTGTTCTGAAGGTTCCCTTTTTGAATAAACGTTGAATCGGGAGGACCAACATGAAGAGTGATCTGAAGGTTCACTTTATGAACTTACGTTGGATCGGGAGGACCAACATGAAGAGTGTTCTGAAGGTTAACTTTAAGAATGCACGTTAGATCGGGAGGACCGACATAAAAAGTGTTCACTTTATGAATTTGCGTTGGAACGAGATGACCAACATGAACAGTGTTCTGAAGGTTCACTTTATAAACTTGCGATGGATCGGGAGGACCATCATCAAGAGTGTTCTGATGGTTAACTGTATGAATTTACGTTGGATCGAGAGGACCAACATGAAGAATGATCTGAAGGTTCACTTTATGAATTTACGTTGGATCGGGAGGACCAACATGAAGAGTGTTCTGAAGGTTAACTTTAAGAATGCACGTTAGATCGGGAGGGCCAACATGAAAAGTGTTCACTTTATGAATTTGGGTTGTGTTATGAAATGAGAATTCATTCCGTGATTTGTGGAACCCCCAGCAGTGAGACGTGCTAACGGTCTAACTACTCAATTTCTCACGTCTCACTGCTACACCGTTATTGAGCAATAAGAGAGATCCAGAGCGCCGAAACTGGAAGGAAAAACAAACGGCAATAAAAATCATAATTTTGCAACTACCAACCAGTAAACGTCGCGTTCTATAATCGATCCGAAACTCCAGTATCGGGAGAAACAAAGTTGTTCCCCCAAGGTGGGAAAATTGTGTGCAGTGGTGTAGTTCCCACTTTATCAATATTTATATGCTAGTTTTACAGTCCGCTAGCTATGCAGTGATCAAAGTGTAGTGATTACTGTTGTTATCGAACATTTTGGTCCTTCGAACCGGATAATCCAGTGAAATTGTTGGGCATTTTGGACGATTCAAGTGCTGGTATTGTGTTGCCTATTGTGTGGTGGACATTTTGTGCTGCTGGGACGCTCCAATTGTGATTGGTTGTCGTCATTTTGGACGCGCAAAGGAAACAAAACGGCTTCCATCGTTCGCCATCGCGGATTCCAGCAACCAGCATCAAGCCGCTAGAGTTTGGACCTAGCGAGGAAGAAGGCAGTGGATCCCAATCGAAGTTGGCGCTTTTGGATTCGGAGTTGGAAAATTTTAGAACGTTGGTCGGATTTTGGACGGATTTGGCTGGATATTGAAAAAAAAAGGATAAGTAGCGCATGTCTGTGGTTGTTGGTGTGTGATTTTTGGTTTCGAGATTGTGGCTAAAAATAAAACTTTGAATTAAATAATATTTTTTGGGTAGTTGAAATTTTCAATTGTGCAATTCCCTGAGGTTTCGATAATCTTGTCTTCGAATTGTTGATTCCGCTTTGGCTGTCAAGTCGCGATTCCCAGTCAAGGTCGGTTTTGTGAAACGTCGAGCGATTTTGAGTCAGTTTAGTCTGAATATTGGTTGGATTTTGAGTAAATCCATTTTGGGTTTGAGTCAGTTTTCGATAAGCTGAAATTTGTCAGATTGTGTTTGGATTCAAGTGAATCAAATAAGTCAGATTGTGTTGGAATCTAAGTGAATCAAATTGGTGATTCAGTCAATTTTGTGTTGGATCGGAATTATTGGAAGAAGACTTAAGAAAAGTGGTATCACAGACAATTCGACTTGCTCTGCGATTGTGTGAGAATTTGGTGATATCACTTGCAAAGTGCGCTGTGAATTTTTTAATTGGGTGATAAGTTTCATCAAAATGGAGGATCTCAGTATTTTGAAGAAGCAGGAGCGCCAGTTGAGGGCCTCCATTAAAGGTGTTGCCAACTTTGTACGGGATTTCAAACCAGAGCTGCAAGAGTCCCAGATCGAAGTCAGATTGAGTCTGCTTGAGTCAGTTATAAAGAAGTTCTACCTGGTAAGGCAGAAAATAGAAGTATTATTGGACGCTGCAGACAGTGAAGGAGAAAAAGAGGATGCCAAGGAATCAGAGGCAGCAAGAAAACGCAGGCTGCAGAGGCAGATTGAGGAACGTGAAGCAAAGTTCGATGAAGAAACGCTGCAGTTTGAAGAGCAGTATTGCACCGTGAAAGCTGCACTCCTTGCGTTACGTCCGAGGAAGGTTGAGGTCTTAAGTGCGTCTGGGTCTGCAGAACGAGCTGATACTATATCCCGTGTCAAGCTTCCGGACATCAAACTGCCAGTTTTCGACGGAAAACTTCGAGATTGGATTCCGTTCCGGGATATGTTTGACAGCTTGATCCACAACAACCATCAGCTCTCCGATATCGATAAGTTTACATATCTGCGGTCAGCGATAAACGGAGAAGCGCTCCAGGAGATCAGCTCCATTGAACTGTCTGCTGATAACTACCAGGTAGCCTGCGACATGTTGGAAAAGAGATACGAGAACAAAAAGTTGATCGTGAAGGCGTATTTGGACGCACTGTTTGGTATCGAGCCTCTGAAGAAGGAAAGCGGTGAAGCTCTGAACCGCCTTGTCAGTGATTTTGATCGCAACATACAGATGCTGGGCAAGATAGGCGAGGACACAGAGAAGTGGTCGACAATGCTGGCATACATGGTTTGCGCTCGCCTAGATTCGGTTACCCTTCGTCAGTGGGAGAGCCATCACAACTCTAAGGACGTGCCGACATACCAGAAAGTTATGGACTTCCTGAGAGATCAAGCGTTGGTTCTCCAATCGATAACGCCGAATAGAACTGAAGACATCGAAAGTCGTCGCTATCGTACAACAGTTCACACCACATCGAGAATCCAGAACAACTGTGTGTTCTGTGGTAATTCGTACCATCCAGCATCCACGTGCAGCAAGTTCAGAGCGATGTCGGTGCCCCAGCGCTTCGGAGTAGTCAAGATGAAGCGGCTCTGTATCAATTGTTTGGGTTCTGGTCATTTTATCGATCGTTGTAGCAGAGGTCCATGTCGTGAGTGCAACAGAAAACACCATTCGATGTTGCATAACAGTTTTTCAAGTCAGAGCTCCGTTTCACAAAATCAGTCGACAGTCAACAGTCAATCGTATCGGAATATTAATCGCCCAGGACCTTCTGGTGAAGGTCAAGAACAAGAGTTGATTAGACAGGATCAACAAAGTCAGGCTTCGTACACAAATCCTCAAGCACAAGAGAATTCCACTAATTCCTACCCCATAATACAAACACGCATTCGCCACACTCTACCACAACACACCACAGACAATTCTTTTACTTTTAATGCGGCACCAAGGCCGAAAAGCGCTAAATTTCGTTCGCCTCGAGTTTTGATGTCAACCGCTGTAGTGCGTGTTGAAGATCGTTTTGGTAATCATTCGTTTGCGAGAACACTGTTGGATTCGTGTTCTGAATATTGCTATGTTACGAAAAGCTTTGCGAAAAGATTGAATCTACGAAGAAGTCGGAATGTTTTGAGAGTCCAAGGCATTGGAAATGAATCAGCTAAATCGATTGAGTCAGTTGAGGCGAGAGTTCGGCCTCGTGTGTCAGAAATTTCTTCGTTTTCGGAAGATATAAGTTTCCATGTGTTGCCTAAGATCACGAGTAATCTGCCCACCACCAAAGTATCGCTTAATGGGATCAAGATTCCTCATGATTTGGTATTGGCGGACCCTGAATTTTGGAACCCGGGTCCGATAGATATGATTATTGGGGCAGAATACTTCTGCAATTTGTTGCGTTCAGGCAAATGTAAATTTTTGGACGATGGTCCAACCCTGCAAGAAACTGAGTTTGGATGGGTTGTTTCCGGGAGAGTTCCGGATAGTTCCGTTGAAACTGTTGCGTAGACAAAAAGGTTAGAAGGTTTGTTATTGCTACTGCGAATTTGGAAGACGTTGGACAAGTTTTGGGAGTTAGAACTGTGTAGAAAAGATATTCGAAGGAATCACAGTGAGAAATTCGGAAGGTAAATTCGTCGTCACCTTGCCGAAAAAACGCTGCACCGATTGGGTAAATCTGCAGGAAAAGCGATAAGTCAGTTCCTCAGTTTGGAAGAAAGGCAATCTGCAAAGGGCAGAATTTAAGACCTTGTGTTGAAAATTTGTCGATGAGAATGTGTCGATGGGACATACGAAATAAGCTTAAGATGTGTCAGTTGATATTTGTCAGAATGGGCCCTTTATAAGAAGGAAAAGTCAGAAAACGATCAGTATGTGTCAGAAATTCGAACCTGGTTATTATCTTCCTCATCAAGAAGTGTTGAAACCGGAAAGTAAATCTACAACGCTACAAGTAGTGTATGATGCGTCGTGTCGCACCTCAACGGTCGTTTAGATAAACGATGTTTTGATGGTGGGGCCTACTGTGCAGAACGATTTGTTGTCGATCATCATGCGCTTCCGTTTGCACCGATATGCCATCAGTGCCGACGTCGAGAAGGTGTACAGGATGGTACAAGTTCAGCAACCGGATCAACAACTTCCACGGATTTGGTGACGAGATGCATTAGATGAATCAGTAAAGACCTACGAATTAACGACGGTTACATACGGAGCTGGGTGTTTTCCGTATTGGCAGAGAAGTGTCTGAAACAGCTGACTAAAGACGGATACGCAAGTAATTCGATTGGTTGAGAACTGATGGAAACAGTTTTTTTCGTAGACGACTGTTAAATTGGGGCACACAGTGTCAAAGAAGACAAGCTTCTTGTTACGGCAGTTTACCTCAAACTTACGAGCAGTGTTGGAAAGATTTTCTGAAAATGTTAAAGATTTTGTGTCAGGTTTTGAATGCGATTTGTCAGATGTTCAGATATTTGTTGTTGGTAACAGCCGAGTCAACACTGGCTCATTTGCAAATTTTTACGCGGCAGACATCTGCTCAGCAATATTGGCCTCATCTAACTACAGAAGGCCAAGAGAAATTTGCCCCGTCGTTTATCGAAAAACGTTCAATGACTATGAACTAAGAGCAAAATGTGAACCCCGAATAAAAATAATGGTCTGAAGTCATCGCTTACGAGTTTAGTCGGTAATATCGCATTGAATCTTCGCTTCAGATTTAACGCTCAGCGTGAGCGTGAGAAGAATTGACGTGGAATGTTGTTCGAGAACCGCTAAGCTTAACTCCTTTATTTCAAATTAGTATGGTGTGCGTAGGGGGTCGGTTTTCGAACGCACCATTACCGGAAATTGAAAACATCTACTGGTTCTTGATGATCGTCATTCATCGACACTGCTTGAAGTTCGCTAAATGAGGTGGGTGGTCATCATCAATGGTGTATGGAGAAAGATGACTCACGAGTATGTTCCGTGCTACAAAAAAATACCCAAGATCGATTGACAGATCACACTTGCCGTCAGAAGGAGCAGCACCATCGAAGCATTTTTTATCCATTTCACCTTAGTTTCTTTCATCGTTAATCAACACTCTTTGGAAAACCCGGAAAAGTGTTTAATTTGAAATTGGCTAGATGAGAGTAGTTATCGTACTCAAAAAAAGTGGCATTTTGATTCGATGTTTGCTTCTTATTTGAAACAACCAAATAGTCCATAGAGTTGTTACAGAAAAAAAGTATGGGTTTCAAAATGAAACGACTAAAAGCGATATTAATCGGATGTCAGATTTGTGTCAGATTGTATGAGTCAGAGAAGTATGAAATTATCGGCAATTATTTGTCGTTTGGTTTCAGATGGATGCAATGAATTGTTTGAATAATTTCTGGTTAGGATACATTGCAACAAAATCACACGTCTGGTTGTCTATGTCAGTATGGTTTAACATGATCTTCTAGATCGAATCTTATGCATGAAGGAAACGATTGAAGAATCCATTTATGGATGTGATATTTGTATGGTGTACTAATTTGGCTAATTTCGTGTACCTTTATTTTCATCCATCGTTCGTGAGTACCTTAACTCGGATCCCACTGTCCACCAGAGGCTTGCGGCAGAATCGTCAAACTTGGCCTGATCAGCTAAGGTTAACCGAAGCCACTTTACCAAAGTGGCACCATGCGACGGTAGGCCAGATGTTGCTGTAGAACGTCTGGAAATCGACCATGAAAATGGGATGTAATGTGGTCATCTCTGGATCCAAATGAAGGTAATTCACTCACCTGATATTGGGAATTGGTAGCCACATAGCGTTAGCCGGCGTAGGATGGCTTCCCGGATACAATCATCAGCCAACAAGGGCCGACTTCGAATGTGGGATATGAACTGATCGTCACAGTTTTCGTCCCGACGGTTTGAATTGTATCGCACACCACAAACGTTTTGTTCCGATTGCTGGAAATTGATGTGACATGGTCACTATTGGAGCATGTAATTTGGCACAAAACTTACCTGGACATCAGCAACGGATTCCTCGAGACCACAACCAAAGCTTCGAAATCTGGCATCGTAAAATCCTGGTTTTATCGGAATGTGAGCTGTGTTGCACTGCTATCCGCAGAAAACTTTGTAGCGAATAAGTGCAAACAGAATGTGTGAACCAAAACAAACGACAAATCAGTGCGAGAGAATGTTCACCATGGGCGTACGGGGGATGGGAAAAAATGGGCTCATCACCCTTACATGATGGTAAAATTCGTGACACAAATTAAGTGTCTAGTATTATATCACGTAGAATACCAATTGAAATGTATCATGGAAAGAAAATGTAAAATAATTTGTAAGTTTAGTGTTGAAATCCGGTGGTTTCAAGGGGGCCGGAATGTTATGAAATGAGAATTCATTCCGTGATTTGTGGAACCCCCAGCAGTGAGACGTGCTAACGGTCTAACTACTCAATTTCTCACGTCTCACTGCTACACCGTTATTGAGCAATAAGAGAGATCCAGAGCGCCGAAACTGGAAGGAAAAACAAACGGCAATAAAAATCATAATTTTGCAACTACCAACCAGTAAACGTCGCGTTCTATAATCGATCCGAAACTCCAGTATCGGGAGAAACAAAGTTGTTCCCCCAAGGTGGGAAAATTGTGTGCAGTGGTGTAGTTCCCACTTTATCAATATTTATATGCTAGTTTTACAGTCCGCTAGCTATGCAGTGATCAAAGTGTAGTGATTACTGTTGTTATCGAACAGGTTGGATCGAGATGACCAACATGAACAGTGTTCTGAAGGTTCACTTTATGAATTTGCGTTGGATAGGGAGGACCAACATGAAGAGTGTTCTGATGGTTAACTTTATGAATTAACGTTGGATCGGGAGGACCAACATGAAGAATGATCTGAAGATTCACTTTATGAATTTGCGTTGGATCGGGAGGACCATTATGAAGAGTGTTCTGATGGTTAACTTTATGAATTTACGTTGGATCGGGATGACCAACATGAAGAGTGTTCTGAAAGTTCACTTCATGAATTTACGGTGAATCGGGAGGACCAACATGAAGAGTGTTCTTAAGGTTTAAGGATTTTTCGTTGGATCGGAAGGACCATCTTTCAGAGTGTTCACTTTGTAAAATTTCGTGGGATTGGGAGGACCAACATGAACAGTGTTCTAGAGGTTCATTTTATAAATTTTCGTCGGATCGGGAGGACCAACATGAAGAGTGTTCTGAAGGTTCACTTTATGAGTTTATGTTGGATTGGGAGGACCAACATGACGAGTGTTCTGAAGGTTCATTTTATGAATGTACGTTGGATCGGGAGGGCCAACATAAAGAGTATTCTGAAGGTTCACTTTAGGAATTTACGTTGGATCGGGAGGGCCAACATGAAGAGTGTTCTGAAGGTTCACTTTAGGAATTTATTTTAGATCGGGAGGACCAACATGAAGAGTGTTCTGACGGTTCACTTTAAGGATTTTTCGTTGGATCGGAAGGACCAACATGAAAAGTGTTCGGAAGGTTCACTTTATTAATTTAAGTTGGATCGAGAGGACCAACTTGAAGAGTGTTCTGAAGGTTCACTCTATGAATTTATGTTGGATCGGGAGGACCAACATGAAGAGTTTTCTGAAGGTTCACTTTATGAATTTGCGTTGGATCGGGAGGACCAACTTAAAGAGTGTTCCGAAGGGTCAATTTATTAATTTGGATTGGGAGGACCAACATGGAGAGTGATTTGAAGGTTCACTTTATGAATTTGCGTTGGATCGGGAGGACCAATTTGAGGAGTGTTTTGAAGGTTTATTTTATGAATTTGCGTTGGATCGGGAGGACCAACATGGGCAGTGTTCTGAAAATTAACGTTATGATTTTACGTTGGATCGGGAGGACCAACATGAAGAGTATTCTGAAGGTTCACTTTATGAATTTGCGTTTGATCAGAAGGACCAACTTGAAGAGTGTTCTGAAGGTTCACTTTATGAATTCTGGTTTGATCGGGAGGACAAAATTGAAGGGTGTTCTGAAAGTTCACTTTATGAATTCTGGTTTGATCGGGAGGACTAACATAAAGAGTTTTCTGATTGTTCACTTTAGGAATGGACGGTGGATCGGGAGGACCATCTTTATGAATTTGCGTTGCGTTGGGAGGACCAACATGAAAAGTGTTCTGAAGGTTCACTTTATGAATTTGCGTTGGATCGAGAGGACCAACATGAGGAGTGTTTTGAAGGTTTATTTTATAAATTTGCGTTGGATCGGAAGGACCAACATGAAGAATGTTCTGAAGGTTCACTTTACAATTTGCGTTGGATCGGGAGGACAAACTTGATGAGTATTCTTATGGTTAACTTTATGACTTTGCGTTGGATCGGGAGGACCATCATGAAGAGTGTCTGAAGGGTCACTTTTTTAATTTGCGTGGGATCAGGAGGACCAACATGAAGAGTGTTCTGAAGGTTCACTTTATGAATTTGCGTTGGATCGGGAGAACCAACATGAAGAGTGTTCTGAAGATTCTTTTTTTTTAATTAACGTTGGATCGAGAGGACCAACTTGAAGAGTGTTCTGAAGGTTCATTTTATGAATTTGTATTGGATCGTGAGGACCAACTTGAACAGTGTTCTGAAGGTTCGATTTATGGATTAACGTTGGATCGAGAGGACCAACTTGAAGAGTGTTCTGAAGATTCACTTTATGAATTTATGTTGGATCGGGACGAACAACATGAAGAGTGTTTTGAAGGTTCACTTTATGAATTTGCGTTGAATTGGGAGGACCAATGTGAAGAGTGTTCTGAAGTTTACTTTATGAATTTGCGTTTGATCGGGAGGACCAACCTGAAGAGCGTTCTTATGGTTCACTTTATGGACTTGAGTTGGATCGGGAGGACCAATATGAACAGTGTTTTGAAGGTTCACTTTATGAATTAGCGTTAGATTGGAAGGACCAATTCGAAGAGTGTTCTGAAGGTTCCCTTATAAAATTTGCCTTGAATCGGGAGGACCAACATAAAGTACATTCTGAAGGTTCACTTTATGAATTTGCCTTGGATCGGGAGGCCCAACTTAAGGAATGTTCTGAAAGTCCACTTTATGAATTTACGTTGGATCGGGAGGACCAACATGAACAATATTCTGAAGATTCATTTTATGTGTTGGATTGGGAGGACCAACATGAATAGTGTTCTGGAGGTTCACTTTATGAATTTTCGATGGATCGGGAGGACCAACATGAAGGTTCTTTGATGGTTTTTTTAACCAGTGAAATTTTTCAGAAGCAGGATGACCAGGGTCATTTTAATATGAGAAAGCAAGAATTGAAGAAAGTTTGCGAATGGTAGAAGAAATAAAAATACCGTGATATTTGAGTGTTATGAGCAAGTTTTCTTCTAAATATATTAGATACATTGTTCGACAGTTTTCTAAAACTTTGATGAAAATGAACTGATTCAGAGTACGCATTGAAACAAAAGATTTAACGGGGAATGCAGTCCTGGGAGTCATCAGCCTCAGCTGATTATTACAATGAGAACAAAAAATTTAAATGTTGACATGAATAAGCACAAAGAAATGTAAACTGCGCTTACAGAAATTGTTTAATTAATGAATGGAGAAAAAGAAATTTTGTATCCGTGTGTTTGCAGATTCTCATTTCAAAATTTTACAAATAATTGTTTCTGTTTTTTTGTGTAGGGGGAGATGTGTAGCCTATATATGCTAGCACGATATTCTCTCGGCTGGTGATCCTTTCCGAGTGGAGGAAAAGAAGGCGAGTGAACGAACGGTATAGCAAAAAAAGAATGTGAAAAAAAACGTTCAAAGCCTACTTTAGGTTAAAAATATCTGTAAAGCAATCTTTCCAAATCTTTTCAAAAATAATTTTTTTTTTCGTTAACCAACTTCAAAATATTATATTTTAATGCATCGCTTTTTTCCTTTTTTTCCTTCCACAGCACCCTGCTGGAACTGGGCGCCTCGCCAAACTACCGGGATACCAAAAACCTGACGCCCGTTTACCTATCGGTGACGCGGCGAACCGATTCCAAAATCTGCGAAATCCTTCTTCATGACCACGCCACCCTCGGCATCCAAGACAGCCAGGGCTGGCAGGAAGTCCACCAGGTAACTTCGATCGAGACATTTTGTTTTGTGTGTGTTCAATTTAGATTTAACTTGAAAATTTGAGTAGGCTACTAGATCTAGGTTGAAGGTAGCGAATGATTATCTTACTGTAGATTAGTTTGATTTTTAATATTTAAGGTGACTGGGAGTAAAACAATTTTTTAAAAATTTAACCAACGAAATGATTCATTTGTTTTGAGAAGTGTTACAAAATGACTAGTTGTACTATTTGGAGAAGGATTTGACTTGTAGATTTTCATTTTCTTTTGAGGTGTTTAGGTTTGATCAGACTATGAAAACAATAATCATCGATCGGTGTGAACCTTCTCCAAGAAAAAAGAGACTCCAGTTCCTGGCCTAGACTAAAGTAAAATATGATTACGGATAGTTGCGTTTTTTTCTAGAAATCTTTGGATAAGTATTCTAATGATTCTCTTTTTTCTTCTCTTTTTTTCTCTTCTCCCTACTCTGTTCCTACGATTTTTCATTCGGAAAAAACGACTACTCTCAACAACAAAACACTGATTTCCTAACCCAAAACATCTCTATTGTAACTTCATCCACTATTGTTGTCCAAACACGACTACTAAAAACAAAACAAAACAATACTTGACCTGGAAACACGCATACCAACCTACTGGATAAAAAAAACCCCCAACCAACCTCCATCTTTACAATTCCAAAACAAAACAAAAACCAAACAAAAAAAAACCGTGATGTTTGTAGGCTTGTCGGAACGGGTTAGTGCACCACCTAGAGCATCTGCTGTTCTACGGTGCGGATATGGATGGGCAGAACGCTTCCGGCAATACGCCGCTGCATGTTTGCGCTGTTAACAATCAGGAGGCTTGCGCTAGAATGCTTCTCTTTCGGGGTGCCAACCGGGGCGCCCTAAACTATGCCAATCAGACACCGTACCAGGTAGTATTTTCTTTCTACTCTTAAGTACTTGTTGTATTTTCTCCAGAGACACACACGAAAAAAAAATCGAAACAAAACTTTCCTTTCCTCACTACACAACAATGATAGCAAGTTTATGGTTTAAGGAACAGCAGAAAAATACCTTTTCACCCCCTTAAACACATTTTTTCCACCTTCTCGTGTAGCCATTCGATGATTGCATTCTTCGCAAAAGTTCTCCTGTTCTCCTTACTCACCCAACAACAACCCACTCACAGTATATTTTTTTCTGAAAAGCGCTGAGAGGATGTATTTTAAGAGATTTGTTTGTTTCCAATCCAATGCCGATAGATGTGTGTTTTTACCGACTGCTTCATGTATCTACGTGTGCGTCCTTTCCAATTTGTCCCTGTACGCTTCAACGGTTTTTAGCAGCATCCTTCTAAGAAATTCCATTTTTTCGAACCAACCCTAATAATAACGGCAACAGCTCAGAACAGCATTTTGTGCAATTTTTGCAAAAACTTCCCCGGGATCACGTTCCGGAATGTGGAAACGGAGACGGCACTAACAATGGTTCTGATTTGTATGAATGGCGTTTCGGAAAACCAACCCAATTTACCTGTACAAAAATTCATTTGAGCCAAAAGAAGAACGAGATTTTTTTCTGTCTTCTCCATACAGCATTCGGGTATGATGAATGGGGGTGGTAATTGTGTCTATTCGAAGAAGTAATTACAACACGATGTCATGCCAATTATAAGAAATACAATCAATGTTTGTTTCAACTTCAAACCCGAAAGTATTTATTGTGTTAAAAACATTAATTAGCGGAATAGAGAACAGACGTACAAGCTAGCCCACGAAACTTGTATAAAAATTTCAAAGTCTTTTGTATCAATTTTTGTTCTTTGGCTTGACCACCAGATGTCTCCAAACTCACCACAAAGTACTGTAAAAACCAAACTGAGAAAAAAAATTAACGTAGCTTTAGTCTTTTTTTAAAATCATTCCAAAGCTTTGAATTCTTTTGACTGCTTCTGCAGTATAAAAATAATTAAAGTGAAATTTTGCCTAGTCAAAAGTATCTCTTATTGCATTTATCTAGCAACAGATAGAAGCCATTCATTTCACTGAGATATTGATTTAAAAAATTATGAATCCTTATGCGACTACGCCTTTTCGAAAACTGGACAATTTTAATATGATTTGAACGGCGCAATAGATTGCACCGTTTCAATTCAATTTTTAACGTATTTATTTTCAAAATTTCGTACACATTTTTGAAGATTATTTATTCGAGCTTGCTCTTTTTTTTCCAAACATCAGTTTTGTTTACCTTTTTTTTTGTACAAAAACGTTCAAAAAAAGTTTTGTTAACTTTTTTTTGTACAAAAACGTTCATAAAAGCTAAATAATGAATTTGTCCTCCGTCCCGTGTCTTGGGGTTTTTGCTCAACCCTCATCCGCTCTTGAGTGGGAATTTGACACTAAGTTATAGAAGTTTGGCGGGTTGTGGTCACAACAACAAGGTTGCTGAAATCATATAGAAATCTATAATATCTCAGAATTTTGAGCAAATTTTCATCATAGAATCTGTGTCACAAAACACAGAATTTTGGAAATGTTCACAGATTTCATTGTTTTTTTTTTTTTTTAATTTTGTACGTATCCTCAAAAATAAAATTTGTATGTCAACATAAATTTTGGATTGATTATTTGGTTTCGGATAAACATAATATTATTAGTAATGTTGATAGCTTTTTCTCAAGTAAAATGTAAAAAGAACTGAATTGTTTATGACTTTTTCATGGAATAATGCTATTTTCATCACAGAAAACCATCACAGAATTTTTGAGTAAATTTACAGAAAGTCAGAATTGTTTTTCCTAAAAAAACGCAGAATTTTTTTTTCGGCAACCTTGGTTGTGACTTAATTCAGGCGCATCCAGATAAAACAAAAATTCTTTTGCCACCCCAATTCTTCTGAATTCATGAAATCATTTTGCATCATTACTTTTTATGGACGCTCCCTTAAAGTAAGCTTGCCAGATTGCCCGGTTTTATCCGGGTTTGCCCGGATATTTGATGAAAAATTTCGAGAAAGTCCGGTCCGGCCCGGTTGCCCGGATATCGTGAAAAAAGTCCGGATATTGCCCGGATTTTTTCACAATTTTCACAAAGAAACCAAAAAAAAAATCAAAGTTTTTGAGTAAGTTTCAGCAAAATCGATTATCGGTATGGAAATTTTCAACGGTTGTTTCAAATAATTTCGCTGATTTACTTTTATGAACCTTTAAATATTTAAGTGTTCCAAAAAGTTGTTGGAAATCTGCAATTACATTATTAAAATATTAATTTCGATTTTTTTACATTTTTTCTTTGCTTTTATATATAATAACACCTAAATTTTGCCCGGTTTTTGCCCGGTTTTTGGATTTGAAAAATTGAAATCCATGCCCGGATTTTGCCAGGTTTTTTTTTGAAAAAATGCCCGGAATTGCTAGGCCCGGATGGTAGTGAAAAAAATTCTGGCAACCTTACCTTAAAGCATATATACACCACTAAAAAATGGAAGTACACGGAAAATAAAAAAAAGATGAAATTTACCGAGAAGCAGGGGTAAATTTTTTCCATCCTTTTTTCGGTAAATTTTATCTTTTTTCATTCACGTAACTTTTATCTTTTAATTTTAATTTTGAAAAATGATAGATTCTACTTTTTTCTCACTTACCTAGTGAAATGATAATTTGTACCGTTGTTTTTATTCTCCTTGCAAAAAGGTAAATGGTTGTTTCATTTGGTTTTATCAAAAGAATAGTTCAATTTAGAAATGAAAAAATCATTTCAATCATGTTTTTATTCATACCTTGAATGGGAGAATTTATTATCAGTATATTATAAAAGTAACGAATCAATCAAATTTGTATGCACTCTAATGACGTTCAATGGGAAGGACAGGAGTACCTCAATTTTGTACTGACAGCGGGCTGTACATTTGACCGGATTCTTTTTTGATTATGATAACGAACAATCTGAAAAAAAAATAAAGCACTTAAAACACTGGAGCTGAATTAAAACTGACTGAATGGCTTACCTGCCGCCGTATTTCAAACGAGAAACCAGATCAAGCTAACAAACGTAGCTTTCGTCCCAACTTGCTCGTGACGATCGGGCCAGATGATCCTTTCCTTTGGTCTTCTTGAAATTGGTAGACAAATTGGCGAATGTCAATAACCTCAATAGATATGCTTGTGAAAGAGGTAACTTTTTTGGATTTACCTTTTTCTATTCAGCTCAAGGCAGGTAAACTTCACCTCACTACGAGGTAGAAGGTACTTTTTTTTCTAGATGAATTGTACCATTTTACTCCATTCTATTCAGGTACATTTATTCTCGCTACAAGGAATTAAGTACCTGGCTATAATTTAGCGTTTTTCTAGGTGAATTGTATCTTCTATTTTTAGCTCGATTCAAGTAAACTTTGCTTCGCTATGAGGTGAGTTTCACCTCAAAGAGGTAGAAATTTACCTTTTCGGGTTACACGAGCGTTCACCTTGCTATCTCGGTAAATTTTACCCTTTGTTTATTTTCCTTGTATGACACTGTGAATTTTTTGGAGTTTTGTCAGTGATGCCAGATGTCCTGATTTTTAAGGATTTGTCCTGATTTTCTGTTTCTTTTGTTGTTTTATTTAGAATTTTAAGCCTCTTTGGTTAATTCATCCCATACACACAGTCCCATGCATACAGCAATTCTGATTTTCGAAAAACTGTCCTGATTTTTGGAAAAAAAAACCTCAAATTGTCCTGAATTTCGACAATTGGTCTTAAAATGTCCTGATATGACCTGATTTAAAAGTAAACATCTAAACAAGGATCGAATTTATAGTTAAGTTATGATAAAAAATGTGTAATAAAATAGTTAAACATATTTTACGTATGGTAATCTTTGGTTCAGATGATTTTAAATGGTGTTTTCCGAAATGAGCTGCATTCTAGCCAAGACGATGCTCACTTTTATTGAATATATAAAAGCATTTACAGTACATGTATTTCTTCATTGTTTATGGATTGTATTGGTGCCTGGAAAATTCAGATTTTTTTCTTCGCGGTGTCCTTATTTTTTTACAAAACCACCTGGCACCTTTGTTGGACAATCGTAAAAAGTGTTGTTCATGAATGCCGTCCGCATAAATTTTCATCACTTTTTTTTTTAATTTACGTAGGTACTATTTGTTGAAAATTTTGGGGAAAATTTAATTATAATCATAATCAATTATAGGGGAAGGATTTATGTTGATTTATGCTCGTTAGAGATTTAAAAGTTTTTTTTATTGTGCAAAAGAAAAAATATGTGTTTTAACTATGATTAATCTCTATCCAATTCTAAATTCGCACCAGCCTTCCAGAATTTTCAAGCGCAAGTTTTATTGATTGCTAAACATCTTTCAATTTATTCGAAAGACTCATGTCTGAAGCAAAGTGGCTAAAGTAAGGTGTAATCACTTTGGCAAAAAGTAGACGAGGGTTGGATGCGGCGAAGGAGTAGAAACGAGGCGAAATTTTGACAGCTGGCTAGCTGGGATGCCAGATGCCTTGTTTGTAAAAGACAGACTGACCAGTCCTCAAGAGATTCCTCAGACACAAATTTGCCCTGATTTTTGCTCAGAGTAGTTAGAGTACACGGATTTTTGGACTTTACAATATTGAATTTAGAAATTAATATAAGTGTTTCTAGATAATAAATGAAATCTTGCTTGTGTGCATTGATATTTGTTTCACCGATCATTTGTTACATCTTTTTTTTTTGTAAGATACCAATGATACGTGGTAAAATAGTCTGTTTTGAGTTACAGTAAAATAGAGGGAATAGAGACATCACGGAAAAATGAAAAAGCTAAATTTGACAGAAATATTTTGTACGGAAACTGTCCTGATTAACCTTTTTCGGTTTTTGTTTCTTATCAATAAAGCAAAAAAAGGCAACCTCTTTTTTCGATACCAAATTTGTGTTCTTTGCTTGTGTGCAGACATATCCAAATTTTTCAGATTTTTTATCTTTAACACCTGGCATCCCTGGACCCCTTTTCCGTAAACACTTCAGCCGGCTGTCAAAACTTTTTTCAATATGGTTGATTACGTACGATTTGACAGTTAAGATAACCTTTCTCAAAAAACCTTGGTCTGAAGTTCCTCAAATCCACATTCACACCCATAGAAGAGGTTGCAAAAATCCAATGCCTATTTAGCACATCTCTGTGCCGATAATGCGCTGAAATGTGCACTGTGCCGAAGATGATATGTTTGAAAAACCGTAACTGGCATAAGGACTCGGCTCCCAACTAAAATGATGCATGACCACTACATTCAAGCAAAACAAGAAAAACATTTTATGGGATTTCGTTCCTATTGGATAATTCATCCCAGAAACAAGAAAATAAAAATATAAACCACAGCGCCCGTAGGGAGAATCGAACTCAAATCACTAACCATATGGTCTTGCCAGACCGACATCTTAACCAGTGTACTATTTGAGCTTCATGCAGGAAGAGGGATATTTGTCATAGGCATTCTGCCACCGATCAATCACAAAAGAAACGCACGACAGTGGCTTCCCGGCGTTTGGCCTCCTTTCAAGGTATTCATTTGTCTTGCGTTGGAAACGGGAAAGGAAACGGGAGTGGAGGAACGGGAAACCCATTGAATGAGAACTGTGCTTTGCTTACTGCCTGCTATTACATACACACGCTACATATACACAGCTGCTAAAGCCGGGCAGCTTGGCCGGTGCTTGTTTGCCGGTGAATTGAAGGATGCTTTTGCTACATACACACGCACAGCTTAGCCGTGGTTGTTTGCCGGCGAATTGAATTGAAGGAATGTTTTTTTGGTTGTTGCTTTACTGCATACACACGCACAGCTCGGCCGTGGTTGTTTGCCGGTGGATTGAAGGGATTGAATTAGAAGGATGTTTTTATTGTTGCTTTTGCTACATTCACACGCACAGGTTCGCTGGCTGCCTGGTGTTGGCCGGTATTTATTTCCATCCTTCTTCGTCTTGTGATGCGATAGGGAGGGACGTGAAAGCATTTTTATTTTGTTTCTTTCAGACATACGCAATTCGGTTAACTTGGGAGATTAATGCCGGTGGGAGCAAATCGAATCAGCACCGATCGCGTTATCTTCTTGTACCAATGATGCTATGTAATTGACTACACGCCATTGGCACAGAGGCTGAATTTTGGGTGCAAGTTTGACAAATCCACAGTCATAATAAAAACTTGAAAATTAACAGAAAGTTCGTTGTACTTGACCGCACTTGAAAACTTGCTTACGTGTTTACCAAAAAAGTTATGATAATTTGCCTCTCCAATGTATCGGATCTTCGGCAACCAATTGTTATCATTCAATTTCAGAACCTGGTTAAAAAATTATGAGCATTATAGAAAAAAATGGCCATCCAAATGGCCATTTTTTTCTATAATACAAAATGTGTATATTTTTTTTATATTTATGATAGAGCTTTGATAAATGGTCAAACCAAGTTCATATTTTGACGATGATTAGCCAATTTGTGTTGAAATTTCTTAATTCTAACAAGAAAAACCTAGCACAAAATAAAAATAACACCACATTTTTAATTAAAAATCGTCAAAAACCCCATTCATGGCTAAATTGGTTAGAAAAATATTATTTGTTACATTCATATGCATCAGTGCATATATTTTCAAAATTTATTTCTTATCAATTCTTACACCCAAAATTCAGCCTCTGTGCCAATGGCGTGTAGTCAATTACATAGCATCATTGGTACAAGAAGATAACGCGACCGGTGCTGATTCGATTTGCTCCCACTGGCATTAATCTCCCAAGTTAACCGAATTGCGTATGTCTGAAAGAAACAAAATAAAAACATTTGCACGTCCCTCCCTATCGCATCACAAGACGAAGAAGGATGGAAATAAATACCGGCCAACACCAGGCAGCCAGCGAACCGAGCACTGTGCGTGTGAATGTAGCAAAAGCAACAACAAAAATATCCTTCTAATTCAATCCACTGGCACCGGCAAACCACGGCCAAGCTGTGCGTGTGTATGCAGTAAAAGCAACAAAAAAAACATTCCTTCAATTCACCGGCAAACAACCACGCACCGGCCAAGCTGCCCGGCTTTAGCAGCTGTGTATATGTAGCGTGTGTATGTAATAGCAGGCGGTAAGCAAACACAGTTCTCATTCAATGGGTTTCCCGTTTCCTTCACTCCCGTTCCCTTTCCCGTTTCCATCTTAAGACAAAGGAATGCATTGAAAGAAGGCCAAACGCCGGGAAGCCGCCGTTGTGCGTTTTTTTCGATTGATCGGTGACAGAAAGCCTATGACAAATATCCCCCGTCCTACATGAAGCTTGAATAGTACACTGGTTAAAATGCCGGTCTGGCAAGACGCTATGATTGGTAATTTGAGTTCGATTCTCACTACGGCGCTGTGGTTTTAATTTTTATTTTTTTTGTTTCTGGGATGAATTATCCAATAGGAATAGGTTTTTCTTGTTTCGCTTGAATGTAGTGGTCATCATTTTGGTTGGGAGCCGAGTCCTTATGCCAGTTACGGTTTTTCAAACATACCGTTTTCGGCACAGTGCACATTTCAGCGCATTATCGGCACAGAGATATGCTAAATAGGCATTGGATTTTTGCAACCTCTTCTATGGGTGTAGAAAAATGTTTTTCACATCTATTTTTAGTGCCTCTAACCAACACATACCTTTCAAATTTTCATATACTACGGTCCACAATAGGCTTTTTTGATTAAGTTTAACTAGCTTCAGTTCAACAAAAATAACTCATCCGCCATATAGTATAGAGAAAAACTTTCCACTTAGTGGTTTTTGAAAAGAATTGTTATATTTAAAGATAAAAACTCGAGCCGGAACCAAACCAGATCAACAAAACTATTGTTTTATAGATAAGGCATGCTCAGTTTGGTAAAATTTGTAACGCTGTTTAATGCAAAACTCTTTCAAGCCTTAAATGAAAGTTTTCATAATGATCATTCTAATGAAAAAAAAATTGTTACCTGCTCACTGGTCGGTGATTTTATCAGACCAACTTGACATATGAGCGCTTTTTTAATTTTTTTTCTGTTTTCCATTCCTGATATAAGACTATTAAATTCAAAATTATTTGATTCGAAAATGACATATCGTCGCAAGCAAAATCTTCAAATCAATTGGGCATATAGTGATCAACAATGAAACCGTTTTAGAAATTAACCGAAAACAATTGCCCTAATACACATTTTGTGGGTAAATGTTTTCAAGGCATAGACATATTTTCTCAAAACATGTTTTATCATTTTATATGTTCTAGTTTCTAAATTTTTTTTTGGTGCAGGAATAGGTACATTTTTTATTATGATTGGCATCCCTGACTAAGTCGTGTCCGGAATACACGCTATCACAAGTTACACGAATTTCTCGAATTAGTGCTTCAATTTTGTCCGCTATAGGTTGCTGATGCTGTCGCCTTTTCATTATATGGAGAAAAAGACTGGGGTCAATATATTTGCTTAAAGCCCAGGCAAAAAACTATCTCTGGGATCTTAAGTGTCAATTTTACACTCCTCGCTTAAAATCGCTATCTATTTTTTTTCTCAACCCATTTGTACAAAATGTATGGTTTTGTAACCTCATGATGTAGCTCAAATTTGACTATCAGACTATATTTAGCTAAGACAATCCGTTAATATTATATGTAAGTCAGCTACCAAATGCTCAGAAAAATTAACGTCATGCCTAAGAAATTTCAAAGTTGAAAAATGGAAAAAAGTGGTGTAAAAATGGTATTTTTCAATCAATGAACCATCAAGATTGTTTCAGTCACAGTAGAACTAATTTTGAACGTTGATTGGAAAGTTGAACATATTTTGGCATCTTTAGATTTTCAAAATACGAAACACAGAATTGTGTGGAACCACGCAAGACCAACTATTGTGTTGTGTTAGTGTTGTGTTGTGTTAGCACATACATTCACACTGCTTTCATTTTATAACAGATCACACGAAGCTATGGTGTCGGGTATGTGGTGATTTGCATTGCAGATCTGCCTTACTAGTTTTCAAAAGTTTGCAATTCAGAAAATACGTTGGCGAAACTGCGGTGAGTCCGTGCACCCATGGTGGATTATCTACTATCTATTTTCCCTCGGGTGCTTGTAATGGCCTTATTTCCCCAACTTCTTCTTTACGGGATAAAATGCATATCTACACGATACTCAAGGTTAAATCAAATTCGACATTCTATAGCTTTTGTATTCACTTAAATAAGCAAGTAATAAGCTGATTTTTTTTAAATCACAAGCATAATGGTTAAGGTTGCCAGATTGCCCGGATATTTAATACAAAATTTGAAAAGGTCCAGTCCGGCCTTTGCTTGGATATTGCCCGGATTTTTGGTCAACAATTAAGAAATCAAATGTCCGGCCCGGATAGGTGCTTTAATAATTCTGGCAACCTAAATAATAGTCAATATATCAAATAGTTAGCATTAAAAATCATGTTTAAAACGGTTGAGTTTGCGCTTAAAAGCGATTCTTTTTTCTGCTTATGTAATTTCGATTGAAATTTAAGAACAAAAGAAGAATCAGTAATAAAATAATATTTATCAACAAACTCATAAAATATTTTTCCAGCTTAATTTTCCCCTAAAGGCTAAGTACTAGTTATTTCATCGCCAATAAGATATCATTTATATAATTAATTTCGGAATCAAAATCCTGTGAATAATTTTCTTGAATTTTACAATCTAGATTATTCGAAGAACGATTTCGTTTAAATGTCACAATCTTTAAAGCCTGAAAACAATTTGGAAAAATTTTCAATGACAACATAGAAAGTCTTTTTTGATATGGGTTCCTAGTAAAGGTCACCAACCGAACGGAGTGAAAATCTCCACTTTTGTATATTTTCGACTCGGGTCATGATCAAGTATTGCCCAATTATTGTACATAAAATTTTCGCTGCACATCGTCCTGTAAACTATCTATCAAATTTAAACCTATCATCGCACTGTTTTTTTTCTTTCGTGTTTGTGTATCTACACCTAGACGAGGGAAAAGTATCATTAGCGTGCACCCATCATTTCGCAAACCGAGAAAAAAAAACAGAAAACATTAAAACCACTCATCAGCAGTGTATGTATGAACATAAGTTTTGCTGCCTCAGACATTTCCGCGCTCCAACTGACTGACACTAGTGACTAGTGCAAAGGAAAAACATTTCCCTAGCTGTAAATTTAAATATGAAATGGTAATGAGGTAGGCAGTCAGCGAACCATCTAAGACGAGAAGATGGATGGATCATCACTCTGTCAACAAATTTACACCGAATAATGCTGTTTAGAGTTTTCTCTCTCTTTTGAACTATACTGTCCATAAAGTATCCACATTTTCCTTCTAATTTTCTCCAAATTCATTCGTCCAAATTACCACCTCATCAGCACACTGCGTACATTCTCATACAACAACTTGCGAAAAAAAATGTTTGCCAAAAAATCAAATCAACGAGAAACAAACAAGTCACATCATTATCATCCCTCAAGCGCCGACAAAAAAAAACTTAAAACGGAAAGAGTTTAACTAATTGACTGTTTTGTTGTTTTTTTTTTCCTTCTTTTTTCTCGTAAAACGAAAATCCCAAATCAAATGCGACAAACCGTCAACAAAATCGTAATGACGTGCTGCTTTTGGGGGAACCTGCCTACGTTTATTTCATCAATTGCGACAAACTTTTTCCCTGTGAAGGTGGCCGTCATTGCCGGCAATCTGGAGCTGGCCGAGATGATCCAGAACTACAAATGCGAAGACATCGGTAAGTGGAACACATTTATAAAAAAATTACATTACAAGTCGCATGGTTATTATCAGTGAATTTTTTCCGGTGTTTTTCATTGTGACACCGGGAAAAATTTGCCGGTAAAATTTAAACGAACTGAACGGAAGTTTTTTTTCAATAGAAATTAAATATCTTCAATCAGCTCACACATGAAAAAATATTCAAAATACACACGCACAGCTTAAAATAAATCTCTATCTTAAATAAAAATTTGTTTTTCTCTCTAGATGTAGCCTGATATGAATTTTCATAATTGTTAATGCTCTCAAATTTTCTAGCTCAGTTTTTTTTCGGTTCTGATCGTTCGTTTAATGCTCTATCATCGGCATCCCAGTCTCTCATCATCGTCATCATTGTTATTGTTCACACTTTTTTCCTGTTATAATTGTTTTGTTATTGTTATTTGGCTCATGAAACAATTTCCAACATGAACATTCTTCGATTACTTGCATACAATTTTCATTAATTTTGCTGAAAAAAACTTGCGTGCAACATTTCACAAAAGCTGCCATACACACAAATGCATTTTGAAAAAAAAAAAATTATGCAACATATCATTTGTCATCATTCTCGATTCATACAAGCTTTCTATAGCTCATTTCTATTTGTGTGCGTAGAATTCATATGTTTTTGTGTGTTTAATTACTTTAAGCTAAATGTTGATGCACTTTATTTCGCAGCTAGCATTTTAGAATTTAATAATGAAAAAAAAACACTGCATTGTAGTTGTTCATCTTCTATTACTCAGGCTAAATCAACAATATTTCAATAGTTCTTTTCTTCATCTACTTCATGTTTTTTTCACTTTTACATGTTAGAAATCAACTCACTGATTTGTGTTTGTTTATTTTCTAGAAGAGAATTAAACTTGTTTGTTTTCAGTTTAGCTAGTTAGGCTTATATATTTGGCATTTTGTTTTTTTTTAGTTCAAGCCCACTCTCAACTATTTCCTTATTTAACGTTGAATGTTACAAAAATATAACCTCGAATGTTACCATCGGCAAAAAAATTTGCAAATCGACAAAAACATCAAAAGAAAAGGTAAAAATATTCATTGTTGCCTAAGACTATCTTATAACTGTTTTGAAAAATCAGAGAACAAAATGTTGTTAATTTCCATGTTTTTTTTGTGAAATAAATGTGAAACAAATTTTAAACAAAAACAAACAGCTGAAAGTCATTAAAACAGAGAAATTACTAAAATTTCTCAAATGAAAAAATGATAAAAAATGAAAAAAATTACAAAAATGACAAAACTATCAAACATTTAACAAAAAATTACAAAAATTACAAAAATGACAAAATGACAAAAATGACAAAAATTACAAAAATGACAAAAATGACAAAAATGACAGAAATGACAAAAATGACAAAAATGACAAAAATGACAAAAATGACAAAAAATGACAAAAATGACAAAAATGACAAAAATGACAAAAATGACAAAAATGACAAAAATGACAAAAATGACAAAAATGACAAAATGACAAAAATGACAAAAATGATAAAAATGATAAAAATGACAAAAATGTCAAAAATGACAAAAATGACAAAAATGACAAAAATGACAAAAATGACAAAAATGACAAAAATGACAAAAATGACAAAAATGACAAAAATGACAAAAATGACAAAAATGACAAAAATGACAAAAATGACAAAAATGACAAAAATGACAAAAATGACAAAAATGACAAAAATGACAAAAATGACAAAAATGACAAAAATGACAAAAATGACACAAATGACAAAAATGACAAAAATGACAAAAATGACAAAAATGACAAAAATGACAAAAATGACAGAAATGACAAAAATGACAAAAATGACAAAAATGACAAAAATGACAAAAATGACAAAAATGACAAAAATGACAAAAATGACAAAAATGACAAAAATGACAAAAATGACAAAAAATGACAAAAATGACAAAAATGACAAAAATGACAAAAATGACAAAAATGACAAAAATGGCAAAAATGGCAAAAACGACAAAAATGACAAAAATGACAAAAATGACAAAAATGACAAAAATGACAAAAATGACAAAAATGACAAAAATGACAAAAATGACAAAAATGACAAAAATGACAAAAATGACAAAAATGACAAAAATGACAAAAATGACAAAAATGACAAAAATGATAAAAATGACAAAAATGACAAAAATGACAAAAATGACAAAAATGACAAAAATGACAAAAATGACAAAAATGACAAAAATGACAAAAATGACAAAAATGACAAATATGACAAAAATGACAAAAATGACAAAAATGACAAAAATGACAAATATGACAAAAATGACAAAAATGACAAAAATGACAAAAATGACAAAAATGACAAAAATGACAAAAATGACAAAAATGACAAAAATGACAAAAATGACAAAAATGACAAAAATGACAAAAATGACAAAAATGACAAAAATGACAAAAATGACAAAAATGACAAAAATGACAAAAATGACAAAAATGACAAAAATGACAAAAATGACCAAATTGACAAAAATTTAAAATTATTCTAAAATGACAAAAATGACAAAAATGACAAAAATGACAAAAATGACAAAAATGACAAAAATGACAAAAATGACAAAAAATGACAAAAAAGACAAAAATGACAAAAATGACAAAAATGACAAAAATGGCAAAAATGACAAAAATGACAAAAATGACAAAAATGACAAAAATGACAAAAATGACAAAAATGACAAAAAGGACAAAAATGACAAAAATGACAAAAAGGACAAAAATGACAAAAAATGACAAAAAATGACAAAAATGACAAAAATGACAAAAAAGACAAAAATTACAAAAATTACAAAAAATACAAAAAATACAAAAATTACAAAAATGACAAAAATAACAAAAATGTTCAAATCACCAAAATGACCAAAATGACAAAAATGACGTGGCTAAATTTTCAAATGATGAAATTGAGTTCAAGAAATTGATGATGAAAGAAAAATGATGAATTTCAAAATGTTACCGAAATCCAATTTAAATTAGTTGAAATTTTCTAAATTTCACTCAATCTCGAATGATTTGTTCTTTCGATATAAAGTAGCCAGTAGGCTTCTTCGACCACTCGAAATGGAAAAATTATCAGTTTAAGTCAATAATCTCGAGGATTATTTTATTTGATTAAAAAGTAGCCGTGGGCTACTTGATCTACTTAACATGGAAATTATCTGCTTAAGTCAATTAACCTCTTCAATATTTTATTTGCCTAAATCGATCCCCGCACAAGTAGCGCAGTAGTAGTAGGTCGAATAAACATTCTCGAAGCCAACGCGATAGCAACCATATCGTTGCCAAGGATCAATGAAATCAAAGTAGGCCTCCCTCGAGTCCATCTGCGATGCCTAGAGCTCGAGGAAGCGCTCTCATCATTGAGAATTCAATCGGGCTAAGCGGTTTGTTTGTGAATACAAAAACAAAAAAAAAAAAGAAAACAACAAACAGCCTACTTTGCAAAAATTCCTGATTTGGCCGTTGAGTCAATCAGTTGGAGAGGAGCTGGCGAAAAAATCTAGCGGAAAGATAAAGGTCCGCTTGTTATCTCTTTCTTGGAATGAAGACGACGTGGGAGGTCGTCGACGTTGTCATCGTTGGTCAACAATCAAGCGAATGGTGGCTCCATCAATGGGATTAAACACTACCTATATGGAATCAATCTGATATGTTTATTTGCGTTTTACAATTATCAAACCGGAAAATCCAACATTCATTTAAAAATCTGATTGCCAAATTTGATGACCGTTCCATACCTTTCTGATAACATTCTCAACCTGCTATAGGAAAGATCCACTAGATTGTAAAGCAATTTCTTAGTCACCCCATCACTAGGAGTTGATTGTTATCATTTACGAAATGGTTGCTTATTCTGTTTTATTTTTGCCCAAAGGAAATGGGAAAACAATTCCTCAGTGATGAGTTTTAGAGGACGGCGCTTCGATTGATATACGATTTTATTCGATCGAATGCCGCCCACACACCGCCACATATCTTATCGTTGCTCGAGGGTTGTCGGCTCCACTTTTCGAAGAACTGACTAACTGTATGAGGTATTTTTGTTTTTTTATTTGTTTATTGATGGGTGCCACATGAATAGTGTTCCTTTTTGCATTCGACCACAAGAACTCAGTAATTGATCGTTGGTGATAGAGTTTGCAAGTGATAGAAGGACCCTTAACGCTACAGGGAAAATGACTGTGCAAATCATAACCGGTAACTAACAATTTGTCGTTTAAAAGTTTCGTTCATTCCACAAGCCAATTAATTTGAAGAATTGAATATACAACAAATCGTTTGTTAAGATTCGAGCACATGTGTGTGAGAAGGTTCAGAGAAGCACCGAATTGGACGAATTACCGGTGAGGAACTTCTAATCAAAAGTGTGTCTGAGATCCAACACATCATGAACTTCGTGGACGAAATCGTGTTGCAGGAATAGATTATCCTGTCGACCTCATTTCTTCTCAGCTGTATTACCAAACGAAGCGGTTTCGAGGTCCAACATGGTTTCAAATTCACAACAAAATATTTTTTGAAAGTGTTCCCTAAACGATCTTGCTCGTTTTGTCGAAGTTTTTGCTTCAAACACTGAACAGAAACATTCGAAGGAGTGACAGCCTTCTGAAGGTGACCGAGCTACACAAATCGCTCATAGCTCTTGTGAACATAGATTTTTTTAATTTTTTTTTGTGGACCAAAAAGAAGATTTTGAAGAAGAATACTTTGACATGGTCCTTCGAGCCGGATATGAACTACTTTCTTGCCTTATTTTACCGGTACCGAGGTGGACTAAGTCGTCGGCAGAATCTTTTGTATCGCTTGAAGATCTTTTGTACGACAAGTAGCATCACACTGGGTCCAGGATTGAACCTTCTTGAGCCTTCTCAATCCATTCTCTTGCTCGGGCTCTGATGTCGCGTCGTTGATCATCAAACTGTGCCAGCTTGATCTCTTCTAGCAGTTCAACCAATCGGAAATCACCTTCAAGTCGCATTTGAACTTCAAACATCGATTCAAATGGGAAAAAGCCGGTACTCTGGTGGAAACAACCGTCGATCCATCGTTGTATGTTTCCAATATGCTTGCACCACTTCGACTTATCGTCAACACTCAACTTCGTGAGCACGGTCAATACCACTTAATTCACTCGTTCCACTATGCCGTTTCCTCTTGGTTCTCCAATCGTAACTTCGACTTGATCGATGTTCTGCAATGCACAATACTCTTTGAAGACACTTGATGTGAACGCTGCACCTCGGTCACTGAGGATCCGTCGAGGATTTCCAAAGAGCTCACTCTGCAAACGCAACTTTTGGATCGCTTCTTGCGGTAGACCCACACAAACTTCGTGAAGGCATCAACGATCACGAAAAAGTACTTATACTGCTTCTCTGTCACGGCCATTGCTTCAAGATGATCTACGTGATAGGTATAGAACGGTACCTCGCCTTACGAAATCGGACTCCGCAATCCTTCGGTTTTGCCTCTTTTTATCACCGCAAGAATGCACTTCACACAACACTCAATCTGCCTTTTAATCTTTGCACTCAGTTGAGGAATGTGGTAATCACGCTTGATCACCTCTTCGAGCTTTCGAACACCGAAATGCCCGTTCTCGAGCGCTCGTCGAATTACTTCGGATTGTAGTTCACCACGCAATCCGTCACAATGTTGAACGGGATTCACAGCAGGTTCACACAAAACCTCCCACCTGCGTGTATCACTGCCAGTACTTCAAGGTGGTTAGCACAGTAGTTCTTTTCGTCACTCGTTGTCTGCTTGCTCATGTAGTAGATGGGATGGAATCTACCGTTGTCGTTCTTTTGGAGGAGCACAGCTCCGGAGCCTTCTTCGGACGCATCTGTGTGAACCTCAGTCTCGGAATTAGGATCGTAGATTTTCAACACAGGGTCAGACACAGGCCACTCAGTTGCTCGAAGCTTCTGTATTGGATGTCGCCAAAAACAAAACGGGAGTCTTTCTTTAGCAGTGACGTTGCAATCAGCGCATAACCAGGTATGAATTTCCGGAAATAACTTGTTAGACCCTGAAATCGCTGTAGCTCTTTCTCGTTGCATGGCTCTTTGTAGTAGTTCACTGCTTTGATCTTTGCTGGAGACACTTTGTAACCACCATCACTGATCACATAGCCCAAGTACTCGACTTCACTTTTCAGGAACTGTGTGACTTCTCCAAGTTGAACTGGACCCCGTTGTCAGCTGCTACTGCCAGTATGCCTACTGTGCCTTTCTTCGAAGGTCACAGACGGAATGATCACGTCGTCTACGTTAATCATCATGATGAACATCTGAACAGAGCAAATACAGAAGATCAAGACAGTGGGGGAAGGTACATCGTCGGCGAAGCCAATGTCGAAGAGGAGCCACTACCAACGATGAGTGAAGTTAAGGAAGCCATTCGCCAGCAGATTGCCTACACCGGTTGATGGTCCGGATCTGGGACACAGAATAGCTAAGGGAGGAGTGTCTCATCTACAAGAAGGGCGGCAAATTGGACTGTGAGAACTACCGTGCGATCACTGTCCTCAATGCCGCCTACAAAGTGCTGTCCCAAATACTACTCCGCCGCCTAACTCTACAAGCAAACAGGTTCCTGGGAAGTCATCAGGCGGGATGGTCTACGGCGGACCAGATCTTTACACTACGACAAATCCTCCAAAAATGCCGTGAACACCGAGTCCCTACGCAACATCAATTAGTCGACTTCGAAGCCGCATACGACACAATCGACCGTGACGACCTATGGTAAGTCATGTACGAGAATGGCTTTTTCGGGAAGCAGACCAGACCGATCAAGGCGACGATGGATGGAACGGAGTGCTGTTTACGGATACCGGGTGAATTGTCGAGTTCATTCGAATCGTTCAGGGGGCTTGAACAAGGCGATGGTTCATCCTGCATGTTGTTCAACGTGGCTCTAGATTTGGGCGAAACGTGGGGCACGATTTTTAACAGATCCAGTCAACTTATCTGCTTTGCCGATTTGATTGACATAGTCGGCAGATCATCTGCGGCAGTGGAGAAGATCTACCGCAAACTGAAATAAGATTCTTATCAAATTTACATCAGGTGGGTTGAGAGCACAACTTGTGATAAGTACGAGCATCAAGTGAATTGAGAGGACAAATTGAAACTGAACAGCGCGTTGAGTTGTTTCGCTTTGTATTTATAGAAAAAAAATCTGTACTGACAGTACAATTCGAAAATCTTATCAAACTGTTGAAATGAAAGATTCAACGCAGGTTTCAGTGGTGGAATAGAGTTAATCTCCAGTAAGGTCCTTACAAAGCTATACTATAACTAGCGATTGCTAGTTCCACTAAAGATCGTCAATTCGCGGATTGCCTTATCGTGAGTTTCAACACCTCCCCTCAATCGTCGACTGGTGAGCTCTCCCGCAACACAAATAACTCCTTCCAGACGTCGGAAATTGCATGCTATCCGCAGCGTTGCTCAATATCGCAAGATGAACTCTTGTAGTGAGCTTCTCTTTCCAATCTCGATCCCCGGCAGTAGTCGTCGCCCAGCTTGGAACTGGAGTCGGCAATGACGTGAGGCTGGCAACTGATCGTTGCCCAAACAACCTTCCCCGAAGTGCCAGAATACCCGTGCTGACCGTAGCGTAACACCACACCACGAAAGTAACCCTCTCGGTGGTCAGCTGCTCCTGGCTAATCCATCAGCTGGACCTCTGCACTGACAAATCCTGGTAACCCTCTCGAAACTCGCCTTCCCGGCCTCCAGTGAAACCTTCTGGCTGACCTGGAGCTTCTCGTGACCTCTGCGCTATTGGTCCTATGTGGTTGGATCACCTCATCTCATCCCTCAACCCAATTTTTCTTGGGTAGACCTTCCGACCGCCGGGCTGAAACGTTCCGTTTGCAGATCCTGGGATTCATTCCGACCTTCGAACGTGAGCTCACCGACCGGAGACATTCCGCCGCCTGGTGTCTGGCCTGGCTGATCCATCTGCTCCGGCTTGTCCCTCTATGCTGACTAAGTCATCTGCTCTCTGGGTGTTGCCAATCGCAAGTATTTGCGCTAACCGTCTTAAGGCTGGCTCGTCCTTTGTCTGCTAACTGATCCTTCTGCGCCAGGGGTCCTCCGGCTGGCGCTAGTAGCTGGCACACTTGCTGACCATAAGAATTGAACTTGAGAGTTCGTTTTCTAATTTTCCAGACGTATCTGTTGAAATGAAAGATTCAACGCTGTATTCAGTGGTGGAATAGAGTAAATCTTTATTTGCTATCTCAGTAAAGTCCTTTCAAAGCTACACACTACAATAGCGATTGCTAGTTACACCAACGATCGTCAATACGCGAATTGCCTAGTTAATCGTAAGTTTCAAGCAATATCAAGCGGGTTGATAGAACAGTTGAAATAAAAATGAACATTGGTGCAAATCGATAGCAAAGCTTAAACTTGTAAAAGGTGAGTCGAGAGGCTTTGGATATCATCGAATAAGGAAGTGAGTTAAGATAAAAATGAACCCGAGCAGACTTTTATGGCAAAATTATAGCAAATTTTGCTATCACGCCCTGAGAGCCAAATTTGCTCTCATTTTGCTTGACATAAGGTGGTACACAGCAAAAATGAGAGCACAAATTTTCATACTTGGTTAGCAAAGTGATACCAAATTTTGCTAAAACTGAGACCCTAACTACAGCTCGTTTTCTGAAAGCTTAGAGAGCACAATGATGCTAATATAAGGCATCACATAATTTTCAATGAAAGCAAAATTTAGCATCATTAAGCTTTCAAAACGATCTTAAAACGAGGCATCATTTGGATCTCCAAAAAAGAAAAATTTGGCATCGCTTTGCTAGCCACGTAAGAAAATTAATGCTCTCATTTTTGCTGTGTATCACCTTAAATCAAGCAAAATGAAAGCAATTTTGAATTTCAAGGCGTGATAGCAAAATTTCATTTAAATTTTCTCTAGGAATAGTGCTCGCGAAACCTTCCAAGTTTTCTCATTCAAAACCGAGTGGTATGATAAGCGCCTTTGTGTAGGCAGCGTGTTAGACTCTAAAAGTAAAAAAAAACCAAATTAAATTTTGTTCTATTCGCTGCCTACACAAAGGCGTTTAAACTGCGGCTTCGTGCAAGAAAAAGCGCCTCCAACATGTCGAGTCATATTTCACTCACTTTTCGGAAATTTGTACTCCTAAAAATAGAGAAGTATGAGCATAAAACTGTAAAGGCTTGTGATTTTTTCAACGTAACAATTTGAAAGCTGACGTTTTATATAAACAAGTTAACAAAATATATTATTACCCTTAAAGTGATGGCAGAAAAAACTTCAAAAAGATGTTTTTATTTTTGTAAATAATGAAAAATGAAAACTGAGGGGATGAGGAGAGGTCGCCTGGAATGGGTTAATTAATTTAAAAATTTGTATGTCATGATTAACACTAAACCTATCTGAACGAGCTTAAAGAACTTCAATTGGAGCTCATTTTTTTAGCTCAAATTTTGGTTTTCTGTATTGTTGCGAAGTATATTCGAACAATAGTTTAGAATCATGTGTCTGTTTCTACCCAAATAGAGTCATTTCAATTAATTGAATTTGATAAGTTGAAGATAAATAAAACAATTGGTTTGAAATCTTAAAAGAATAATTTGATAAGTTGATTTCGATACATTTCGTTTTCTTATTGACACAATAACAAAATTTACCACATCAAAACTAATGAGAATTCCATGAAAGTGCATTTTGCTCAAAAAATAAATTTGAAAATCTTAGAATTTTGTGAATAGACCTAAAAACGTCTCGCATTTTAAAGTTGGTAAAGTAATCAGATACATACATTCAGGCGTTTACCAGACGAGGTTAAATTAACTCCAACGTTTTATAATAATTGCCTATTATTTTCACGTTTTATAGTAATCGCCTTTTGTTTTGTAACAAAAACATAATACGTGACTTACGTCAAAGAATTCAATAATACAATTTTACTCAAGCTACATGCTGCAAAAGACAAATGTTCAGTAAATAATAAGATTTGTTTTGACATTTGTTATTGTCTGGTTTGGAAGTAAGTTAAGTACCTATTACGTGCTTAGTTGAATAGTAGTTTTGAAAAATGTCTCAAATCATTTAAATGTTATTCCATTATATACAATGATTGGAAAAAGTGCGCCGTTATAACGAGAGTTTGTGCAAATGCGATATGAATATATTCAACATTAGTAGGAAACATCGCAGTGTATTTTGAATCAACTTTGATTGCATAAATGAAGGGGATTTTAACAATACTATAATGTACCTAGGTTATCTTTGAGGTGCTGAAAATATCGCCTTTAGTTATGCAATTATAGCTGGTGGCATTATTCATAATACATTGCGATGTTTATTCTTTGGTCGCAGGATGTTTATTATTTGTATAGACTAAAAAACTTAAATCCAAAATCTTATGTAATATATTGTAGAAAATGCCGGTAGAAGCATTTACGAAAATTGAAATTGAATAAAATATTCAATCAACTCAACCACGTCTTAAAAATCTTGACGCCATCCAACTTAAATTTTACATTTCATATTCAACAATGTGTTGTTAATTTTAAAAACAGTTCACAATATAAGTTATTGTTTTCACTTACCCTGATATTTTCCGGATTCCTAAAGAATCTGTTTACCTCCATTGCCGACTTTACCAGGAAGCCTTTTGTTGGGTTCGTCCATCGAAACACCAGCCGGACCAAGGATGAAACGAACATCAGCCCAGAGAAACATGTTTGGAAGAAAATTCCATAAAACATCCAAATGGAATCGATAGTTTCCTGCACTATCTGAAGGAAGCTGAAGATTCTGCGCCAGTTTCCAGTGTTGTATCAAAGCTAGAAGCTGCAAACATCGGTGGTAAACTTCTTCCGCTGTTACGGGGTTTTAACACCAACAACTGAGTCCAAATCATTGCGGATTTATACAACGGGAACTTGTGTCCCACTGTGATAGTCCACGGCACCACGACAAAGAGCAATTCGGCCAAATAAACCAGCTCGAAGGAGTTTGCCGCAACTTGCACTCATGCGTAATTTATTCTCCTAGGAGGTTCCGGTTCCTCGAAACAGTCAGTCGTGTCATGTTTTCGTTTTGTTTCACTGCCGCTGCTAGGGTGGATTCTTCGACAATAATCCAGCTGAAACAGGCTTGGTTAGCGTTTCTGAAGATATAACGATGGATGAACTTACCTGCTTCGGAATTATACTGCACTCACGATCAAGAAACAAGAACGAACCACTTTTTCGATTGAAACGCGAATGTAAACAACACTTTTGGAATAATATGACCAAAGGGCATATAACGAAATTGTTTTTCTGAATACGTATTAATTTTGAAAGTTGTTTTCAGTTCATCCCACTTATTCTGATTCCCTTTGACAAAAGTATAATCTATAGAAATCTTATTCATAGTTATTTTTTTTTTTTCAAATCTAATAAGTTAAAATCAAAACAATCGGAAGTTTTTTACGTTTTTATTTACTCTCAAAACGAATTTTTATAAGTTCCTTCTGTCATATTACTCCATAAATATTTTATTCGCGAATTCGCAGAAATAAAGAATCATATAAAAGTGGAACAAAATTACATTATTCATTTTAACTACAATAGCAACTGCGTAACTAAATTTAAGCAGTTTTGAAAAAAAATTAAATGGAACAATTTCAAAAATCCATCAACTAATCGGATTGAATTTCAAAAATTAACAAAGAATGTAACATTAAAGTTGATCTACAATATTTATATAATAGTACAAGAGAATTTTAAAAAAATATATATATATAAAAGTTGTATTTCTTTTATCTACCCTGCCGTTATATTACTGCGGATACGATTTGTTGTTGTTGTTATTGTTGTTGTGTTGCTCGCAGAGTTCATGTTTCGTGCTTTTGCCTTTAAATGTACAAAAAATGTTTCGTTATTTCAAATAATAATTACATGAAAGCTTTAGAGGTGAGCAAGTAAAGCAAGATTATTTTATCGTTAATTTGGGTATTAATTTAAAAAAACTAAGCTCCCAGCAAAAACATTATTTTGATTTCTCTATTTCTCGCAAACCGCAGATCTTTAAACGTACCTAATCACCCAGCTAATAAATCCATTTGTTAAAATTTGACGAATTCGCCCTTTTCAAAATTTACCACCAATTTTGTGTACAATCAAATTTCTTAAACCATAGTCTGGAGAGATTTTTTTTTGAGTTTTTATCCTATCCGTTCGATTTATTCTTTAGCCTACTTGCAGAAGTGTTTTAAATTATTAATGACAATTTGTGATAAGAGTGAATTATCAATTCCGATTTTTGGAATTTGATTTGATTAAAAACGATATATGATACCTCAACCTTTAGTTTGCAGTTGGATCCATTTGTACACCAAATTATGCTAGAAGATTGTTGTTGCTACCTGATTTTGGTCTCGACTTGCTTTCAATTAAAATGATTGAAACCTCAATGGTGCCTAATTTTGCTATCATAGAATAGTCAACAGCAAAATAATGCTATCAGTTTGCTGTTGACACCTAATTTTGGTCTCATTTTGCTATTGATTTGGGCATCAAAGTCTGCTCGGGAACCGTGTAGTGAGTTTAGCGGACAGCATAAAACTGGAAAAAAGAGAATGGAGCGAACCATTTGTAAAATTTAATTGAATTTAAATCTATACAAGTCAAAGGATCAATTTAAATCTCAATAAGGAGTTAGATGAGCTCTTTGAAGTTAAAATGGGATTAAACCGTGATATTATAACATTTCGAAAAAAAAAACAGCTTTAGCATTTGGTAATCAGGATTAATACATAAGAATGACCATGAATAAGAACAACCATAAAACGATGCAAAAAACTAGTGTAAATAAAACATGTGTGTTAGAAAACATCATGCATGAAGAAAGAATAATGGTAATATATAAGGATGTTTGAAGGGCAGTTAGTCATAAGTATATTCTCAATAATAACTGTGGAGTGCCGATAAACCGATCTGTGAGAATATTAGCTTAGTACAGACATTTAGAGAATGTTCCATCTGATAGCCCCTTGACAACCGTTGCTCGCAAATATCTCTTCCCATTGATGTCAGCACTCAGCACTCAGCTCCTTAATCGCAGCCCTACAAAGAGAACTCATTGATGATCTGTCATTATGTGCGGGAGGCATTTACATGCATCCCGCTCATACGCACGAGCAATCATATATCTATTCATGCATGACGTTATCCTGCGCCTTGCCGATGTATTCATACGCACATTCGGCAGTCCTTCTCCAGTCGGAAACTAAACGCGCATCCTGGCACATGTGTTGTTGAGTGAAGTCAGTGTCGTCACCGGTAGAACGCTCGAAAGAAACGTCTAGCTGTGGAAGTCGAATTGGTGCCATGTTCCTCCTGGAGTATTCCATAGGTGAGTGAGTATTCGGCCAGTGGGCGGTTCCTTAGGAGCATCTAGAACCCACAATTGGCGATCCCGCCAGGTTGTTTCTTTTAGATTTGAAACAATAATGTGAATGTAAACCAAAGAAACCTTTTTTTCGCAATTTGGATTGTCGCCATTTTGAATGACGCTGAGAGAAAAACTCGTTTTTTTTATCTTCCGGAGTTAAAAAATCTTTTATTCTAAAAGTAGTTTGAAACAAGCCATGACAAATTATGAATGTGGATGTGAACTTTATTGATTATATTTGTAGATGGTTGAACGGGATGTAAACCCCCGACTGTAGATTTGATGATCTTTGAGTGGATGGCGCGACGAAGACCTTTGCCGGCGTCAACCGGCGTCATGAAGACTTCCGCCTTGATTGACTCCAAAGTTGTATTATAAATACCTGCTGCGATGAAGACTTCTGTCAAAAGAATTTCTTGTTTGGTTATTAGTAGCCTCAAATGATTCTTTAGTTACCTCAAGAAAAAACTGACGCGATGCAGACTTCCGTCAACAAAAGTTTTTGGTTCGAAAGCAGTAGCTTGGCGCGATGCAGACTTCCGCCTACCTTGATTTCGATGTTCTAGTTTATTGATTATTATTTTGGCGTGATGAAGACTTCCGCCTAGAATGGTTTCAAAGTTATCTCAAATACCTGACGCGATGCAGACTTCCGTCAGTTAAAGTTGTTGGTTGTTATTTAATTAGTAACTTGGCGCGATGCAGACTTCCGCCTACCTTCGGCTTGATGATCAGTGATTTGAATATTTGACGCGATGCAGACTTCCGTCAAAAGATCGTCATAGATGACAAGTTATTTGGCGCGATGCAGACTTCCGCCTAGCTTAATTGACGCGATGCAGACTTCCGTCAATGAAAATGCTTGGTTAATGGTAAATAACTTGGCGCGATGCAGACTTCCGCCTAACATGATTCCGAAAGATGATTACTAGATGATAAGCAACTTGGCGCGATGCAGACTTCCGCCTACCTTTATTCCGAAATTTCTGGCTTGATAATCAGCAATTTTGGTCAAATATTTGACGCGATGCAGACTTCCGTCAATAAAAGGTCATAGATGATAAGAAAGTTGGCGCGATGCAGACTTCCGCCTAGCTTGATTGACGCAATGCAGACTTCCGTCAATAAAAATGCTGAGTGGTTAGTGGTAAATAACTTGGCGCGATGCGGACTTCCGCCTTGCTTGATTCCATAAGACCTAGATGATAGGTAATTTGGCGTAATGAAGACTTCTGCCTAGCATAATTTTGAAGGTGACTCTAACACCTGACGCGATGCAGACTTACGTCAGCGAAAAGTTCTTGGTTGATTATTAGTAACTTAGCTCGATGTGAGATTCAGCCTCGCCTGTTTTTCTTTTCGAGATCAGTTAATTAGCTCTTGCCTGATTTGATTCCAAACTTGCTTAACAAGTATCGAACGCGATGCATGTTTCTGTCGTTAAAATTTTGTTTTTGACGATCAGCAACTTGGTACGATGCAAGCTGAGTTGACGGAGGTATGGATTTTGGTAAGAATATCTGACTGCATGAAGAACACGATTAGGAACACTCAATGATTTGATCTTATGTGCCATAAGAAAAAGACTTCCGTCTAAATACAATGAAATGTTTAAAATTCAAAATTGTAAAATTCGGCCTTTGAGAATCAAAAAAAATCAAAACGTGAGAAGTGATATGAAAAAGAATGTGATTTGGTTTTTTTTTTCACTTTAGCGATTGAAACAACTCATCAAACAATAGTGAACCATGCTTAAGATGAAGGCTATTGATTGCGAATAAATTTCTAAGAATGGTCTGAAGCGTGACCTGAAAGAGTATCCGCTGTTGAATGATAAAACTGAAAACTCAGATTTTCCTCGAAATGATACTGTTAACACTAATCAAAGGAAGTAGGATATACGCAACGTCCCGATCAATAATGAACAGAAGTAAATTGGAATGGAATAACTCGCTTTGGTCAAGCCGGCCACTAAAAAAGCTAACTTCGATTCGAACATAACAACCGTAAATCATAAGACACTGCTTATTGACCCAATAAATGAAAACATACTTGTCTTGATTAAGATTTGATGCCCTCATCATAAAGTAAATGTTTAATGCTTTCATAGCCAACGATATCTAGATAAAGATCTTTAGGTTGATCTCTGAGATTTGGTTGTCAAATTTCGTAAAATAAAGTTCAGTCATGATGAGCCTTAACAAATGAACAATTACAGTAGCGAATATTGGTTATGAAGATATGCAAAAGCATATTTTTTTTTTTGTGGTTGGACATTGCCCCGCCAGCAACAGGCAAAGAGACTTATTGATGCAGACCCTAATTGCAGTGCAACGTCATATCGTTGATATTCAATAGCTTTGGATGTTTAGAAAGTTTTCGGGGGAATTGGCATGTTCACACTGAATAGTTTTGAACAAATTCGTTGAATTGATGTTAGCTCTTGACAGAGATAAGAGCGACGTTCGATTTTTTCATGCAGAAATTCCTCTGCTCAACAAGGTCGGGAGTGGGTAATATAACCAATGCTGATCATGGGGTTACATTGTTGCATTCCGTCTTGCTCTAAAGAAGTGACCGGGGAAGGCAGATTCATGTTAACGCATTATGCAGATTTCATATGTATGAAGGAATACACAAGGAATTTTCCTCTTCTGGCCCACATGAGTGATCATTACCGGACCGCCAAGACAGATGTTGTTTCACATAGGATCGTGTAAGTTGCTATGAGGTTGGAAGCAGCATGACTGGCCCAGGAGAGTGTTGCAGTGTTGTATTTACGTCAGCATTCGGTTTGGTGGATGTTCTCGGGTTTGGACGTATTGCCATTGAAGGTTCTCCCGTCAAAAATTCTTTTTCTCGTTGAATAGGATTTCAAAGGGATTTTTTCTTCCCTGCTCGTTGCTGTATTGATCCCAATGCAAAATAGCTCACTGTGAGGGCGATGGTTTGCCATGATTTCGGATCCTAGCGGGAGGACTTTTTTTGCCGTCCTCATTCTGCTCTCCTGCTTACTTCGACTTTCGGTGGATTGATATCGACATTATGATATCGAATCGCTCCATTCAATTACTGATTTTCGTGTTGGAGACGGCATAATTAATCACAAACACTAAATTGATGAGAGCAATGTATTCTCACTAATCGAACATATTGCTCGTGATGAGACGAAGGTTGTTAGTAACATATTTTCTGCTCCGGTTTTACAGGCGTGCCATGTTTGAACAGTACAGGAACTCATCATTTGCATCCTATTAAAGAATCCGTTATAGCGACAAAATATTTTCGAAGAAATTGAACATCTTACCCGAAAGATTTAAGGTTTAACCCAAACAAGCAATATGAAGCCGCGCAGGATCGTCCTGAGTTTGCCTGAGCCCTTCCGGATGAGTTAAAATTCAATTCAGATTGCAATTTGTTTTGTTGTTTACCTTTGTTTACGTTTAGTTTTTGCACGCTTAAAGTGATTCAGCAAAGGAATAACAATGTTTACACATCAACACAGTTTACAGTGTACCAGAGGTGCCAGGTGTCCTGATTTATCAGGATTTGTCCTGATTTTCGTGAGACCGTCCTGATTTTTTAAAAACTCTCGAGATGTCCTGAATTTTGAAAAGTTGCCCCTAAAATGTCCTAATTTGTCCTGATTTATGTTAAAACTTCTTAAATGTGATCGAATTTGTAGTTAAACTATGAGAAAATCGAATTAATAGGTTATAAAATAGTTAAACCCATTTAACAGAAGGTAATCTTCGGTGATATTCAAATGATGTTTTTCGATATGAACTACCGGCCTGAAAACAAACTACGTACTTTCGTTGCATAGATTAAGGCGTTTTCAGCATCTGTATTGCACCTCTATTTATGCAATCTAAGCAGAAATCCTTATCATTTTCATGAATCAAGAGGTGTTCTGAAAAATCCTGATTTTTAACTTCGCATTGTCCTGATTTTTGACGAAACCACCTGGCACCCCTGCAGTGTACGGGGCTGAATAAGAATTAATGAGGTACAAAGAAAGGTGACGATGATTTTTTTTCTATAGTTTTCGTTGGCACAGGTTGATTGTTTGAAAATGCAACTGACGTCACGAATTGTCATGGTAAAAATGTTAAAAAAAAAACTTTTACTAAAACTGATTTCGTTTATTAGCATTGGCAACCTAATTATCCATACGAGTTTTGCCCTAACTGCTGTCATTGTGTTCGTTTATAAATTCCGAAGTCCACCAGTTTTGCCCGAGGTTGCAACCCCTAAAAGTTGTCAGTGTTGGGAGTAAGCATAAGGGTGTCTATAGCCACCATATATTTACATCGTCCCGGGTGACGATTTTGTTTGTTTATTCAGAATAAGTTTTGCCCAGCGCCAGTGAAAAAAAAAAAAGAAAACGGCTAACATTTAGCACGGGATTTCCATCGCCACCTGAAATATGTATACAGGTTGACCATGACCAAGAAAATAAAGAATCACATTTGAAAACGTTGACGTTAGGATTAAAGTATATCCTCAATTTTTTCAAATTGTAAATTTAATTTCAATAAAAAAAAAAAACAAATGTATTCGAAAATGCTTTTTGCTGTGAAAAAATTGAACAACCATGAGATTGCGAAATGTTTTGCAAATTTATCCTTGGCAAAATCTAAATTAACATAAGATTTTATGCTTTTTGTTTTTAAATGGAGTAGAAGGAGGATGTGGAGTGCCGATAAACCGATCTGTGAGAATATTAGCTTAGTACAGACATTTAGAGAATGTTCCATCT